>NW_006921888.1:1836245-1841592 GCF_000298275.1 Orycteropus afer afer
ATAACAACAACAACAACAAAGGTTAAAGCAGTCCACTCTATCTTTACATCATCTTGACATGCTCTCCATTTGGAACTTCTGTAACTATATCACTTATTCCCTCTTTTTTGCTTTGTAGTTATCATTGTTTACAAATTGACATCTCTGGTTCTCTATTTTCAGTTTTGTACATTTATTTTATTTTTGATACTTTTATATCTGGGTTGATTTCCAGATATTGTTATATGACTTAATTTTCAGTTGTTTCCTGCTGTTGATTATCTGTCTGAAGGACTCCTTTTAGGATTTCTTTCAGGGTTTTGTATACTGCATCCCATTGCTTTCTTGCTTTTATGATTTCTGCTGAGAAATCAGAGGTTAGTCTTATTGGCTCTCCTTTGTAGGTGACTTTCTCTTGAGCAACTCTCAGATTCTTTCTTGTCTTTGGTATTAGAAACTTTGATTATGATATGTTATGCTGATTTGCCTTTGGGGTCTATCCTAAGTTCTTTGAGCTTCTTGAATGAATATCTTCTCATCTTTCCTCATACAGGGAAATTTCCTTCTAACAAATCATCGACAATTTTCTCAGTGCTTTTTTTTTTTTGTCTCTTCCTGTTCTAGAACTCCAATCACATGTAACTTATTCCTCCAGATGGTATGCCAAATTATTCTTAGCTTTATTTTTTTTTCTTTTTTCATTCTTTTTTTTTTTTTCCTTGTTGTTCCATTAAAAGATTAGTGTTGAGAGATTTATCCTTAATCTTGATAATTCTGTGTTCCACTGATTCAGTTCTACTCCATTCTCCTGGATAATGTGTTATCCATTTCTTAAATTTTAGTACTAATCTTCCAGATTTCTATGTGCTATTTTTGTATGGTTTCTGATTTTCTATCCAATTCATTCTTGCAATTTTTTTTTTAAATTCTTCCAGAGTTTTGTCTGTGTTTTCCTTGATTTTGTTTGTAGTTTTCTTGAACTTTATCTCAATCCATTGAAGTCACCTAAATATAATTCTTTTGAATGCCTTATCAGGTAGTTCCACTAACATTTCTTCCTCCAGAAGTTTTTCAGACCCTATATTTTGGTCACTTGTTAGAGTCACTTCTTAGAACACTGTTTTTTGGGGTGTGATTTGAAGCTGTTGTTTTCAAGGCATTGTAATGTTACTGTATTGATTTATTGATTATATTTTGGATTGTTTCACTCTGATATTTTGTTTTGTTCTGTTTTAGTATATCCAGGCAACAAGGTGGTCATGTTACTCTGGCCTCAAGTTTGGCAGCAGTGGGGTGCTCACCATCTTGCTGGGTGGATATGGTAGCAGGTGGCAGTGTGGCTGTGAGTCTCTGATCACCAATTGCATAAAGCAGGTAAAGGTAGGCTGACTGGATGCTGGCCAATGCTGTTGTTTGTCTAGTAGTGTTGGAGAAGGTTGTGGAACTTGCCCAGTTGGTGAGGCTACAGGTATAAGTGTATATGGTTGGGTAGTGTCACATGTTCCCAATTGCTGGGGAAAGATAGACATTTAAAAAAGGGGGAGCAGAGAGGAACAAAGATAAAAGAAGGGAAAAAAAATAGGTGGAGGAGAGGAAAGATAAGAAGAATGAGAAAGAGAGAAAAGGAGAAGAAAAAAGAGAAATAGAAGAAAAACAAAGCAAAAAAAATGTGACACAGAACTGGTGCAAGTGGTAGCTGTCAAACATGGCTGCAGTGGAAATGTGGCACTTGCTGTCTGGCAGCATGCAATACTGAATGCAGACAGTTAGGTGAAGCACTACTGAATGCAGGGGTGTTGAGGGTAAAGTACTTGCCAAGTCAAGGAAAAAAGAGAAAGGTTGGGGAAGTAAAAAGAGAAAAGAAAAAAAAAATAACATGAAGGAGAAGAAAAGGGGATTAGTGAGAAGAAAGGAAGAAATAAAAAGAAAAAAGAGGAGAAAAAAAAAAACTGGTACAAGTGCTAGGTGCTCCACACAGCTGCAACAGGAATGCAGAGCTCACTCCAAGAGAGCTCACACTGATGCCCATGGTGCAAGGGAGGTGCTGACCATGGAGAAGGGTAGGGGAACAAAAAGAAAAAAATATTATAAAAGAGGTGGTAAAGAAGAATAAACAAAAGAAAAGAAAGAAGAGAAAATAAAGGGAGAAGATGGAAGAACTAAGAAGGAAGAAAAAAGAACAAAAAAAAGTAGCATACTACTGGTGAAAATGCCAGGCACCCAGCCCAGGTGCACAGGAATGCAGTATTTGCTCTGCTGGTCCTCACACCTTCAACCAGGGAGGGGCAGAGATAGGCACTGTTAACCACAAGGACAGCAGATGAGGGGCTCCCACTCTTTAGGATCAAAAAAGCAGAAAAGGGACAAGGGAAGAAGAAGAGAAAAGAGGAAAGGAAAATAGAAAAGAAAACAGGGGGAATACTGAAGAATTAAACCTAAACATACAAAATGAAAAATAAAAAGTGGCACAACAGTGGTAATAGAGTTTTATAGGTAGGGAAGGTCACATGTCTGATCATCAGAAGGTTGTGGAAGGTAAGAAGGGGAGAACACAACTCTCTGTTTGCCTGACCACCAATATGGGTGCTGGTGCAGTCCTGGGCAAATGGAGTCAGTTATCTGATCCCTGATCCTATCTGAAGGCTAGTTTCCACTGGTAGTTGGAAAATTTGGCCTTGGAGACAGAAATAATGCTGGAGATCGCATGATAGAATTTTGCAAGACCAATGACTTATTCACTGAAAATACTTTTTTCAACAACACAAACAGTGGCTATACACATGGACTTCACCAGATGGAGTACACAGGAGTCAGATTGACTACATCTGTGGCAAGAGGAGATGGAAAAGCTCAATAACTTCAGCCAAAAACAGGCCAGGAGCTGATTATGGAAAAGACCATCAATTGCTCATATGCAAGTTCAACTTGAAGTTGAAGACAATCAAAATAAGTCCACAAAGGCCAAAATATGATTTTGAATATATTCTTCCTGAATTTAGAGACCATCTAAAGATAGATTTGATGCATTGAACACCAATGACTGAAAACCTGAAGAATTGTGGGATGACATCAAGAACATCATCCAAGAAGAAAGCAAGAGGTCAATAAAAAGACGAGAAAAGTAGAAAAGACCAAAATGGATGACAGAAGAGACTCTGAAACTTGCCCTTGAATGGAGAGTAGCTAAAGCAAATGAAAGAAATGAAAACATAAAAGAGCTGAACAGAAGATTTCAAAGAGCAGCTCAAGCAGACAAAGCCAATTACTATAATGAACAACAAAGTACATAAGGATGAAAGTGGGAGAATGGAACGCAGTCTGATGAGGAGCAAAGAAGAAAGTTCGAGACATTTGAATTACCAGATGGCTTTAAGGAGGGGATCAGTTCAAACAGAATACAATGGGACAACAAGCAGGAAGTTGTTCTTGTATAAACAGTAGTCAGAAATCTAAATCAGATACCCTACTCTGCACAGCTAGGTGATTACCATTCTCCCTCTACATCCCCAGATAAATGTATTTAAGCCTTCACCCCAAAATGTGGTTTATTCTCTTGTCAGGTTGAATGAGTGGTAGCTTATACTTGAGACAATAGACACAAATGAGGGCTGAGGGTCTCTACTAAAACCAGAAGGATTTAGTGTAAGTCTACCATTGGACAGTGATCTGTCAACCTCCTTTCTGTACAGGACTCCCAGGGTATCACTGTGGTTGTTGTGGTTGTGTGCTATTGAGTCAGTTCCAACTTTGTCTCATAATGACCCTGTAGGACAAAGTACAACAGCTCCATAATGTTTCCTAGGCTACAGATGGGTTCAAACTGCCAACCTTTCACTTAGCAGCTAAGTACTTAACCAGTGTACCACCAAGGCTCCTCTGTGCCCTGCAAAAACATTGAAAGATTCCTTTCTAGGGAAATTGGTCCAAGAGAAAATATTTTCACATTTTGGAATGCTCAATTAAACAGATGGGTCCTTGGTTAGTCATTTGCCATCCACTCCCACATACACACCCATTTTAAATAAATATTTTAGTGCCTAATTCAAAAATATGGATAGATAGCTTTCAATATGAAAGAGAAAGGGCAAAACTGTAAGAAAATAAAGGAACTCTGGTGGTGTAATGCCTAAGGCATTTGACTGCTAACGAGAAGTTTGGCAGTCCAAATCCAGCAGCCACTCCACAGAAGGAAGATTGGGCAATCTACTTTCAGAGAGACACCACCTCAGAAAACCAAGGAGGGTTCAATACAAGTTGAATCACCCTACAGCATTGTTTTTTTTTTTTTTTTTTTTTTTTTTGGAAGAAATAGCACTCACTCAAACTCACTGCCATCAAGTCAGATCCGACACATAGTGACCCCTCCTTTGGTTTCCGAGGCCGTATCACTACAAAAGTAGATTGTCCAACCTTCCTTCTGAGAAATAGCAAAATGGAAGACAATAATAAATCTTAAGTACAACTAAAATTAAAATCCACAAAGAATAATAGAAGATGTGGCATGCATGAATTAAGAAAAATAGAAAAGGAACATTAGCAGATATGATAACTTTAGTAGAAGAAATAAAACTAATGTTAATAAAATCACCCAGCAAGCTGAATAAAGAGAAAAAGATGGAAAATAAAAGCTCAGCTCTAGTATTCCAATAGCTCAGTGAACAGAGTCTCAGAAAGAGAGAATAAGTAAATTAGAAAGAATGAAGTTTTCCTGAAATAATGCAATGTTTCCTACAACTGAAAGACATGGATTTTCAAATTGATTGGGTCCAGAAAATAAACTGAAAAAAAAGAAAATATCTCAAATAAAGGCACTTTACCATGAAATTTCAGAAGTTCTGAGATAGAAGAGAAGTTCTCAAAAGTCACACAGAGTAAAAATAAGTCACATCCAGAGATATGGAACAAAACATTAGACTCCACAATAGTAATCCACTGGACTCTAGAAGAAAATGGAGCAATGTTTCCAAAATTCTAATGAAAAACTGTTTTTTATCTAGAAGGTTATGTACAGTATACACTGTACTTTCTTTCATTTTTTATCAGTAATAAATAAATTTGACAAAGATAGACTTATAATGCAGAGAAATACATTACATTTGATACTCTTCCTACTGCCTCATTTCATAACTGCCAACATGAAGATGAAAATGGGACCTATAACAGTATATTTCTCTGCCTTGTGTCTGTATCTTTGTTAAATTTATTTAAAACTGAGTAAAAATAATAGAAAATACGTTTATTCTTACAAAAATTGAAAAGCAAGTATTTCTAAAGAGCAGTATATTGACAGAGAACTTCCAGAGGTTCAAGCTGGATTCAGAAGAGGACGTGGAACAAGGGATATCATAGCTGTTGTCAGATGGATCTT
>NW_006921888.1:1842517-1845166 GCF_000298275.1 Orycteropus afer afer
GGAGGGTCGACGAAAGAGGGGGAGGCCTTCAACGAGATGGATTGATACGGTGGCTGCAATGATGGGATCAAGTATAGCAGGGATTGTGGGGCTGGCGTGGGATCGGGCAGTGTTTCGTTCTGCTGTACATGGGGTCGCTATGAGTCGGAAACGACTCGACGGCACTTAACAACAACAACAACATTGTGTCTCTTGTTAGTAAATAATTTCCTTTCATATTAGATGTTTCTGTAAATGTATATGAGAGCTTGTAGGAACTTCATGATTAACAGCCAATTGAGCTTTCTTTCTTTCTTTAATTATTTCATTGGCTAGAAAATTGCTTTCAGTATGACACAGATGTTTTGAAACAAAGATGGGAAATGAATACTACCACCAGCAAGTTATGTATATTTGTTACTTTGTAAGAACAATTCTTAGTTCTTTTATACAGGATTATGAGTAAGAAATTAATACGAAGATATTCTCTAATAAATAAATTATAATGATCCTACATTGATAATTACTGTAACAAAATATTTTTATTTATGAATTTTTTAAAATTGAGTTATCCTCCTGTGCTAAGTAAATAATCAATGCCTCTATAATTACTGTAACAAAATATTTTTATTTATGAATTTTTAAAAATTGAGTTATCCTCCTGTGCTAAGTAAATAATCAATGCCTCTGTAAACACTGTGAAAAACCTAACAATAGACCTTTCCAGGTCAGAATTCTTAATAGGACATGGAATTATGTGTGTTCTTAGTCTAGACCAACAGGTTGCAGTAAAAGCGTTTATGAATAATAACATTTGAAGTTCTCACAAAATGGAAAGCAATATAGGAGTGTTGATTCTGGCAGCTAAGACCATATTCTTCATCTCTAATCTTTCAGTGAAGAGATGGACAAAATCAAACCTGAACGTATTGTATAATCAAAACCAACCCAATGTTCTTCATAGCTCTTTGCATTTGGAACATTTCTCCAAGAAGATCCTTCCACATAAGCTGAACAAATGTAATTGCTTTATAGGTTTTGAGCTGCATAACAGCTGCCTTAAAAAAAAAAAAGGATTCCACAATTTAAGAAGTTATAAGAAAATAGCATAAATGTACTAAGCAAAAGGGCAATCCTTTACATACTTACTGCAAAGCCGAAAGACAATACTTTTTACTATACCAAATGACTCAGGCAGGTAAGAGCACATTGTGAGATATCTTTGGGGGAATTGATGTATGCCATAAGAATCAATGCTTTGTAGAACTTTAGAAACCCTTAGAGTGACATATGGTCAAAGGCTAAAATCCAACTAAAGACCAAGTTCATCTTAAATGTTCAAGAAAATTTATCATGTGAGGATCTAATGAGCAAAGGAAAGATGTCCTCAAATGGCTCCTGAATGCTAAAAAATAAAAATGATCACAGACTTTATCGTCCACTGGCTGTAGCAGGCGCCTGATTAACTCCAAGACTGGGTCAGATAAGGTGATGCTTCCTTTGAGGAGCAGTGTTACTATGCACCCTACTGCTGTCATTTAAACAATCTTCAGCCAGTGACTTTCCCTGGAGGATGCTCCTGAGGGTTGAAAAGGGGATGCAGGCTTCGTGTGGTCCCCTCCCACAGACACAGTTGTTTGTGTAAAATAACTGCCTTGCCAAAGGCTGCCCTCCCAGAGATTCTGATTTCCATTTACAAACAGGCTATTCCATTTTTTCAAGGATAAAATATTCATAATATTAGGAAAATATTTTTAATCAAAGCAATACAAAATTAAATAAAAATAAACATTTTAAACTATACCTAGTACCATGCAAAATGACATTAATTAGTAATAATGATATGCCTTATTTTCATTCTATTACAGAATATTTCAAAAAGTAGAATCTGAAGTGTTATTAGAAAAAAAATTATGGAAGTACAAAATGTTGAAACAAAATTCATTCAAAACTTAATCTCCACGTGCATAGCGAATTCATCATTACATCATAAATAGAAGTCAGATGTTACTTGGATACTAATTTACTTAGAGATTAGGTAAATGTTAGAGAAACCATAGAAAATGCAGTACATATCTTATTGTCTATAGGTCATCATTCTCCAAGAAGACAGATGCTGGTTAGATCTTTAAATTACTAATTGTAATATTATAATTTATTTACAAATAAATATATAAATAATATATAAAATGAAAATTTTATTCAATTGTCTTTTAATTTTTGGCACTGTATTGTGAAAATTCACTTTCATACCTCTAGATCTTATAGAAGAAATAACACATAAGGAAACATACACAGACATAGTAAAGTAGTTCATTTGACTTTCAGAACTGAACATATCACGTTCTATAAAAATACAATTTTGCCAAGACTGAAGCTGATTCTACCAAATTAACACTGTTTGGTTAGTAAATTCACATCTTCAGCTCTAATTACTCAATCATAATTCAACTGAATTCACATTTACTTACTATATTGGGGCTCTAAAAAGGTATACAGGAGCTCTGGTAACATACTGCCTAAGGCACTTGACTGCTAACCAGAAGGCTGGCGGTTCAAACCCACCAGCTTCTCCTCGGAAGGAAGATGGGGCAATCTACTTCCGTAGTGATACTGCCTCGGAAACCCAAGGAAGGGTCACTATGAGTTGGGTCCAACTCAACGGCACAT
>NW_006921888.1:1845846-1847628 GCF_000298275.1 Orycteropus afer afer
TAGACTGCTAAAAGAACTAACAAGTCTGTCCTGGAGGAAGTGCAGCCACAATGCACCTTGGAGGTGAGAATGGCCAGACTTCGTCTCACCTATTTGGTCATGTTGTCACAAGGGACCAATCCCTGGAGAAGGATGTCATGCTTGGTGGGGTGGAGGGTCGACAAAAGAGGGGAAGGCCCTCAACGAGGTGGATTGACATGGTGGCAGCAGCGATGGGCTCAAGTATAGCAAGAATCCTAGAGCTGGCTCAGGACCAGTCGTGTTTTGGTCACTAGGGGTCGGAGATGACTCAATGTCACCTAACAACAACAAAGAAATATAATGCATCATCCTTATTCTCAAAGGGTTTACAGTCCAGTTAGGAAAAGCAGCATATGCTGAACAACTATAGAGTAATTGAATATAACTTACACTAATCATTATACAAAACTAAGACACAGTATTTATTAATGCTTTGACATACCTTTGCCCACTGAATACAGTAAATATCATCTCCCTACAAACTGCAGAATACCTTACAAATGAATTGGTTGATTAGCAAATATTATTGTCCATTCACTTAAAAAGATTTATTGAGCATATATTTTGAGACAGACTCTGTGCCAAATACAACATATCAACAGCAAATAAAACATAAAATGAAATTTTAAAAAGTTAAAACAAGAACAAATTTGGAGGACTGACATGACCCAACTTCAAGACTTGAAAGTTATAGTATTCAAGACAGTGTGCTATAGGTGAAGGAATAAATATGACTCTAATAAAAATATTTACATTCTTTATATACATCAGTTTTTAGATTCTAATGATGTGGTATATATTTTGGTATGGCCCAATATGTAGTTAAGTCTAGTTAAAAACAGAATCAATAAAAATAAATGTGTGTCATTTCCTTCTGTTTTGTTGACCTTTTCCAACATTCATTTCAGTATTAAATTTGTAAACTCTTAAGCTGTCAAATTGTGATCACTAATGAAGTTAATAAACAAGACAACAAGCAACCTCATTACAAAACAGGCAAAAGATCTGAACAAGCACTTTACCAAAGACACACAGAGGCCAAATAAGCATAGGAAAAAATCCTCCTTGACATATATTATTACAGAATTGCCAATTAATAGTAATGTGATACCACAATACATCTATCAGAATAGCTATAAATGGCTATGATACAAAGCACTGACAATACCAAATGCTGGCAAGAATATAGAGCAATAGGAATTCTGATTCACTTCTTATGGGAATGTAAAATGGTACATCTTCTTTCAAAGAGAGTTTTGAAGTTTCTTACAAATCTAATGATCTTTGTAAATAAATAATCTTAAATGCATATTACTAAGTGAAAAAAGCCAGTTTGAAATAGCTACACACTGTACCTTCCAAATATATGACATTCTGGAGAAGGCAAAGCTACAGAAACAGTAATGAATTCTGGTACTACAATAGTTAAGTACTTGGCTGCTAAGGGAAACGTAAATTGTTCAAATCCACCAGCTGCTCTGAGGGAGAAAAGTCAGCAGTCTGCTTCTGTAAAGTTTAAACCTGTTGCTGTCATGTGATACCAACTCATAGTGACTCCATAGGACAGAGTAAAACTACCCCATAGGATTTCAAAGGCTGTAATCTGTAGCATAGTGGCTAAGACACTTGCCTGCTAACCAGACGGCTGGCGGTTCAAACCCACCAGCCACTCCTTAGAAGGAAGGTTGGGCAATCCTACTTCCGTAGTGACACTGCCTCGGAAACCCAAGGAGGGGTCACTATGAGTCGGGGCCGACTCGA
>NW_006921888.1:1847998-1848849 GCF_000298275.1 Orycteropus afer afer
TTGAACCGCCAGCCGTCTGGTTAGCAGGCAAGTGTCTTAGCCACTATGCTACACAGTAGTTGGCTCAAAATGAGGCATGTCTCAGGTAAAGACTATTAGAGTTCTGTGTCATTGCTATTTGTTCAATTTAAGTTTTTGTTAATTCAGTTTTTTAAAACCCTAACTTACATAAGCATAGTGCCTAAGGCACTTGACTCCTAACCAGAAGCCTGGCAGTTCAAACCCACCAGCCTCTCCTCAGAAGGAAGGTTGGACAATTTACTTCTGTATTAATACCACCTCAGAAATCCAAGGAGGGGTCACTATGAATCATATCCAACTTGAAAGCAGTGAGTTTGGTTTGTTTGGTTTAAATTATACAAGATGTGAATCATAAATCATTTATTAGGTGGGCAAATGAATGTTGTTGTTGTTGTTGTTCTTCTTAGCTATTGTCGAGTCACCTCTGACTCATTATGACCCTATGTACAACAGAACAAAACACTGCCTGGTCCTGTGCCAGCCTCACAATACTTGCTATACCTGAGCCCATCATTGCAGCCACAGTGTCAATCCACCTTGTTGAGGGCCTTCCCCTTTTTTGCTGACCCTACACTATACCAAGCATGATATCCTTCTCCAGGGATGGTCCCTTAGGACAACATTATCAAAGTAGGTCAGACAAAGTCTGGCCATTCTGGCTTCCAGGGAACATTCCAGCTGCACTTCTTCCAGGACAGATTTGTTCGTTCTTCTGGCAGCCCATAGTTATTTCACTATTCTTCTCCAACAACACAACTCAAAAGCATCAACTCTTCTTTGGTCTTCCTTATTCATTGTCAAGCTTTCACATGGATATGAGGCTACTGAAA
>NW_006921888.1:1849873-1851436 GCF_000298275.1 Orycteropus afer afer
TTGAAACATCTCAATGTGTATTCCTTCAATTCCTGGAGTATTGTTTTCTTGGCAGTCCTTCAGTGCTGCTTCCACTTATTCCTTCAATACTATTGGTTCTTGATCATATGCCACCTCCTGAAATATATGAATATTGACTAATTCTTTTTGGTACGGTGAGTCTGTTTGTTCCTTCCATCTTTTTTTGATGTTTCCTGCATCATTCAATATTTTGCCCATAGAGTTTCAATATTGCAACTCAAGGCTTGAATTTTTTCTTCAGTTCTTTTAGCTTGAGAAATGCCAAGAGTGTTCTTCCCTTTTGGCTTTCTAACTCCAGGTAAACTTTGCACATTTCATTATAATAATTGACTTTGTCTTCTCGAGCTGCTCTTTGAAATCTTCTGTTCAGCTCTTTTATCTTGTCATTTCTTCCATTTGTTTTAGCTACTCTGTCTTCAAGAGCAAGTTTCAGTCTCTTCTGACACCTATTTTGTTCTTTTCTTCCCTTTCTGACCTTTTAATGACCTTCTGTTTTCTTCATGTATGACGTTTTTGTTGTCATCCCACAATTTCTCTGTTTTTTGATCATTGGTATTCAATGCATCAAATCTCTTCTTTAGATGGTCTCTAATTCAGGTGGGTTATAATCATTGGCCAATTCTTTGAGAAGTGGATGGCCCCTTTCTTCTTCCAAGTCTGTCTTATTCTGGAAGCTCCATTGAAACCTGTCCACCATGGTTGACCCTTTTGGTATTTGAAACACCAGTGGCGTAGCCTCCAGCCTCACAGCAACAAGCAAGCCACCTCAGTACAAAAAACTGACAGGTGAGTGGTGGGGGCAAATGCATAGGACTACCAACATTCAAAGTAAAGGGAAATCATTGTGGTTTGAGAAGAAGATACAGAGAAAATGTGAAGTCATGATCCTTAGTAACAATAGAATTTCATATGGTATATGGGTCATTTTCTGAAGAAGAAACAACAGAACTCTATTAACCAGTGGATCATTCTATAGTATTTATCATGTAAGATAAATAGAAAAAATTAGACTGATTACTGTTTTCCGGTAACTATAAAACCCTGAGAATCTCTTGCCACTGTAAATCATGTCATGTTGCTGTGATTCAATTGTGACCCATGCATTTCAGAGTAAAATTACCTTCCATAGACTTTTCAGTGGTTGTGATCTTTTAGAAGCAGACCACCAGGCCTTTCTTCCAGTTAGCAACCTTTTGGTTAGTAGCTGAGCACTTAGTTATTTGTGCCAATTGTGAAGAAATATTGGTGACCCAACATTTTCCATGCTGCTCCCTGGAACTCTTGAGCCAAGCTAAAGAGTCCTCTATGCTGTTTCATACCTCACCCCCATTTTCATCTTGGTAAAAGCTTGTCAGTTCCATAAAGACATAAGCCTATCTGATATAATTTGCTCAGATAATTTGCTATTTATATATATTTATGATATATAAATAGCAGTTACTAACTGCTATTTGGGAGCTCTGGTAGCATAGTGGCTAAAGCACTTGACTGCTAACCAGAAGGCTGGCGGTTCAAACCCACCAGCCACTCCTCGGAAGGAAG
>NW_006921888.1:1852571-1856227 GCF_000298275.1 Orycteropus afer afer
AGCAACCCCTGCTTGAGTTTCCAAGGTGTATCACTACGGAAGTTGATTGCCCAACCTTCTTTATGAGGTGTGGCTGGTGGGTTTGAAATGCCAGCCTTCTGCCAATTTCTCCTAAAATAAGCTTATAAGATTGTAAACAGGAAACCAGAGACATCAATTGAAAATGAGGACAAATACAAACCAAAAAGAGCAAAAAAATATTGTAGTTACACAACTTCTAAATGGTGAGGAAGACAAGAGAGTTGCAAAATAGAATGATCTGTTCTAAACTTGGGGAGAAAATTATAAATCTCAGGAAAGCCTCAAAGAAAAATGATGAACCATTATATCAGAATGAGAAAGAGGACAAGCACAAATATTTAGCAACTACTGAAACAACAGCAATAAAGTAAATTATATGATTCATAAACATAATAAGCTCAGCACAAAAATGTATAGAACAAAGAAACCAGAAACAACACGAAAAAACACTTAACAAAATGACAGCAACATATTCATATTTGTCAATAATTATTGAATGTCATTGAATTAAATGCACCATTCAAAAGTTGGAGAGTTGAAGACTGGATAAGAAAACATAATCCATCAATATGCTGTCTATAAGAGACACACCTTAGAGACAAAGACAAAATAGACTAAAAATCAAAGATTGGAAAAAGATATATCAAGCAAATGGCAACCAAAAAAGAGCAGGAATGGCAATATTAATTTCTGATCAAATTGACTTAAGACAAAAACCACCAAAAGAGAAAAGGAAAGACATAATACATGATTAAAGGATCAATTGAACAAGAAGATATAACCATAATAAATATCTATGGACCCAATGAAATAGTGCCAAAATACATAAATCAAGCTTCAACAGAATTGAAAAGACAAATAGATGACACCACAGTCATAGTTTAATACACCACTTTAGCACACTACTTTCCATCAAAGATAGAACCACTGGAAAGAAATTCAACAAAGATGCAAAAGAACTAAACAATACAATCCACCAACTTGACATTTTAGACATCAACAGAGCACTTCACCCAACAACAGAACAATATGCATATTTTTCCAGTGCACATGTAACATTCTTCATAATAAACCATAAGTTAGGCCATAAAGCAAGCCTTATTAAATTTAAAAACACTGAAATACTGCAAAGTATCTTTTCAGATTACAATGCTATATATTTAGAAATCAACAATAGGAGGATTGATGGAAAAAGAGCAAACCATGGAAACTTAACAACCTCCTCCTTAAGAATGATGGGATAAAAGAAGAAATAAAAAATGAAATTAAAAAATTCCTTGAATCAAATGAGAATGAAAATACAACATACCAACATATTTGGGACACAGTGAAAGCAGTGATCAGGGACCAAATATATGCACACATCAAAAAAGAAAAAAGAGCCAAAATCAACACCTTAAACAAACATCTCCATCTCCAATAGTTAGAAAAAGAACAGCAAGAAATGCCTACAGTCACCAGAAGAAGGGAAATAATAAAGCTTTGAGCAGAAATAAATGAAACAGAAAGTAGAAAGACAAAAGAAAAAATCAACAAGACTAGAAGTTGGTTTTTTGAACAGATTAATAAAATTGACAAACCACTGGCAAATTTAACAAAGGACAAATTACACAAATAAGAAACAAAATGAGTGACATCTAATCAGAACCAATTGAAATAAAAATGATAATATCAGGATACTATGAAGAACCGTACCTCAACAAATTTGAAAATACAGAAAAAATTGACAGATTTCTGGAAACACACTACTTACCTAAACTAACACAGACCGAGATAGAAAAGTTGAACAGACCCATAACAAAAGAAGATATTGAAAATGTCATAAAATAATTACCAACAAAAAAAGTCCTGGCCCAGATGATTTCAGTGGAGAATTCTACCAAGCATTCAGAGAAGAACTGACACCAATCCCACTCAAACTATTCCAGAATATAGAAAAAACTACCAGAACTTACTGAGAGATTTAGCCCTGTGGCAGAATACAAAATCAACATCCAAAAATCAGTTGGATCCCTCTATACCAGCAAAAAGATTGCTGAAAAAGAAATAAGGAAACCAATACCATTTACAATAGCTACCAACAAATGAAATACTTGTGAATAAATTTTACCAGGAACACAAAAGACCTGTCCAAAGAAAACTACCAAACCATACTTCCAGAAACCATAAGACCTACATAAAGGAAGAATATACCATGCTCATGGATAAGAAGATTGAACATTATGAAAATTTCAGTTCTATCATTCAAGCCAATCCCAATCGCCCATTAGAGAGATGCAAATCAAAACAATAACGAGATACTATCTGGCCCCAGAACTAGTAGAAATGTTCATCAAAACAGTAAATAACAAATGCTAGAAAGGATGTGGAGAGATTGGGAGTCTCACACACTGCCAGTGGTACTGCAAAATGATACAACCATAGTGGACAGCAGTATGGCAATTCCTTAAAAAGTTGGAATTAAAAATACCATTTGATCCAGCCATTCCATTTCTAGATATATATCCTAAAGAAGTGAGAGCCAGGACAAGAACAGATATATGCACACCCATGTTCATTGCAGCACTATTTGCAATAGCATAAAGATGGAAACAACCTAGGTGCCCATCAAGAGAAGAATGGATAACAAAACTATGGCACATACACACAGTGGAGTACTATGCAACCCTAAAGGATAATGTAGAATCTGCAAAACACCACATAACATGGACAAACTTGGAGAACATTATGCTGAGTGAAATAAGCAATCACAGAAGGACAAATATTGCATTAGACCGTTATTGTAAAAAGTCAAGGAAAGGTTTACATATGGAAGGAAATTTTCTTTGCTGGTTACCAGGGGTGGGAGAGGATGGAAGGGAACACTGCTAGATAGGTAGAGACAAGTACTGATTTGGATAAAGGGAAGGGCAATGTACCAAATGTGAGTGATCAACACAGTGGCATTAAGGAAGAGGAAGAAATAGAGAGGTGCATGGGAGGTACAGACAACAAAGATGAACCCTTTTGTACACACAGTACTGTGTTGTCAGTGAAGGCAAACATTGATATATGGGTGGACAGATGGGTGGACAGGCTGAAAGATCAGATATGTCTACACAGTGGGAAGTGTATCCATGAACATGTATAAGGTTGGTACACAGTGTTTCTACAAGTATATTTGTATGTTCTATAAGAATGTCCAGGTGTATAGTACAGCTGACAAGGGACAAGTTTGTAATCACTTCTTGGCCACAGCCAGTTACCCGAGGCAGTGAGTACTTGAACCTGTGGGCTCGGGACCATGGTCACAGGGGACATCAAGCTCAATGGTACAACGAACTAAACAAAAACATTGTTCCACATCTGACTTTGGTGAGTAGTGACTGGGATCTTAAAAGCTTACAAGCTGCCATCTAGATGCAGCGATGGGTCTCTCCTAGTCCATAGGAAAGAAGAATGAAGAAAAGCAAAGACGCATGCTAACAATTAGTCCAAGGGACTGGTACACCATGTGATCTTCAGTCTCTATGACTATGAGACAAGAAGAACTACATGGTACCCAGCTACCACTGTCAACCACTTGGAGGAGGATCTATGTAGGAGATCCTGGATAGAGTGGGAGAAAAAAGTGGAACAAATGTCAAAATTATTAA
>NW_006921888.1:1858517-1872868 GCF_000298275.1 Orycteropus afer afer
GAGGAGTGGCTGGTGGGTTTGAACCGCCAGCTTTCTGGTTAGCAGTCAAGTGCCTTAGGCACTATGCTACCAGAGCTCCCCTTAGGAGCTAGAAGCAAGATTATGTCCCAATCTTTTAATATCTCAGAAGAAACACAAAACTAGGAGCAGAAGAGGAGAAAATACTAGACATTCCCTAAATTAGCCTAGGACAAAGAATTTGAGGGAGCAGGGTGACAAGTTCACAATAGTGATGCACAGGATAAAAACTGTTTTATGAAGTTGCAAGAACAAGGTGCTTAGAAGAGAAAATCATATATATTAAACAAGTTTAAAATACTTTTAAAAAATAATTTACAAACATAAAAAAGTGAAATGCCTGCTATCACTCTAACAAAAGAGGAATGTTTTAATAAAAGTAATTTTTTAAGAAGACTTAATATTTATTAAATGTTTGCTCTGTTATGGAGAATTGTTCCCTTTCCCTACAAGAGATTTTTTTATAGCCTTGACTTAGGTTCAGCCTCTTCTTGGAAGTCTTCAATTCTTTATTATAGCCCAGACCACCCCACAATGGTGGGTAAAGGGGCTTTCCAGATGTCAAAGTATCAGGAATTTCAAGGAGTCTTGGGGAAGCATGCCAACACCTGGTTTAATGGAAGACTACAGAGCAAAACTCATGTTTTCAGTTGCTATATTAAGTCCTCATCTGTTATAGCTGGCAGAGGATGAAGTAAGATCACTAAAATAATTTCTTTCATGTTTGATTCCTCTCTTTCCTGAAGTGAAAAACCACTCCCTCCTCCTTCTATTCTCTAGTGAAAATTTAAAGTTGAAAAAATTTGGTGAGAGGGGTTCAGTTCCCACTAGTCTGAGCTAAGAGTGGCACATTTACTCATAGCAGCCCCTCTCTGTCCCTGTTCATGATGGTTTGATCCATATTCCCTAGGTCTATGACTTCTCTAACCAAGGGCAATGCTCCAAAGTCTTTAGAAAGTGAATGTAGAAACCTTTTACTCAGCTCTCTAGTTGATTATGTGGTCAAAATGTTGGTCTGTTAACCAACATGGTGTCAGCTCCAACCCACCAGCCACTTTCAGGAGAAAGATTAGAGAAGTCTGTTTCCATAGTGATTCACAGTGTTAGAAACCTTATGGGAAAATTCTACTCTGTCCTCCAGGATCTCTGTAAGTCAGAATACACTCAATGGCAGTGGATTTTTTTTTTTTTTTTAAGTTAGTATTTAAGAAGTTGACCCGAACAGAAGCCTTTTCTAAACTACTCAAACATTCAGCCTCAACAGTGAACATTTTCTGAGAACCAAACAACTTCCAACACTGAGATTCCAATCTCATTCCAGTATTGTTAGTGTTCCATGACCTAGGATACCTTCCATTTCTTGAGCTGTGAATACCCTCCAGATGTCTTCACAACCAACCCAGGAGTTTTATTCCCTTCAAACACTCAGTATGAGAGTATATCATTGTTTCTGTAGTAGAAGTGCCTTTATTACTTCTTGTCATAAAATATAAGCCCACATGTGAATGATACTCAAGCTTCATAGTGCTGCA
This sequence comes from Orycteropus afer afer, assembly GCF_000298275.1. Taxonomy (NCBI): domain Eukaryota; kingdom Metazoa; phylum Chordata; class Mammalia; order Tubulidentata; family Orycteropodidae; genus Orycteropus; species Orycteropus afer. Next base: position 1,860,068 of record NW_006921888.1, read on the forward strand.
ATTGAGTAGTCATATTCACTGCCACTCAGGCTCTTGTTTGCTGTGAGTTTAACCAAAATAAGAGATTCATGTCACTCAATTCTCTCTGAAACCTGCTCTTGAATGTAGTAGCTAAAGTAAATTGAAGGAATGATAACATAAAAGAGCTGAACAGAGATTTCAAAGTGTGGCTTAAGAAAACAAAGTAAAGTATAATAATTAAATGTGCAAAGACCTGGAATTAGAAAGCCAAATGGGAAAAACATTATCAGCATCTCTCATGGTGAAAGAACTGATGGAAAAATTCAAGACTCAAATTGCAATATTAAAGAGTTCTTTGGGCAAAATACTTAATGATGCGGGAAACATCAAAGAAGATGGAAGGGATACAGTCATAGTACCAAAAGGAATTGGCCAATGATCAACCATTTCAGGAGGTAGAATGAGATCAAGAAACAATGGTATTGAAAGAAGTCCAAGCAGAACTGAAGGAAATGGTGAAAAAAAGTCCTCAGGAATTGATGGAATATCCAATGAGACATTTTAACAAACAGATGCAGCACTAGAGGTGTTTACTCATTTATGCCAAGAAACCTAGAAGACAGCTATCTGGCCATCTGACTGAAAGAGATCCATATTTGTGTCCATTCCAAAGAAAGCTGATCCAATAAAATGTGGAAATTATTGAACAACATAATTAATATCACACACAAGTAAAATTTTGCTGAAAATAATTTAAAAACACTTGCAGCAATATACAGACAAAGAACTTCCAGAAATTCAAGGTGGATTCAGAAGACGATATTGAATGAGGAATTTTGTTGGTGATGTGAGATGGATAATGGCTGGAAGGAAAGAATATCAGAAAGATGTTTACCTGTGTTTTATTGACTATGCAAAGGCATTTGACTGTGTAGAACATAACAAATTATAGATAACATTGCTGAGAATGTACTTATAATGTACTTATAACTGTACTTATAATGAACCTGTACATAAACCAAGAGGCTGTCATTCAAACAGAACAAAGGAATTCTGCATGGTTTAAAATAAGAAAGGGTCTATGTCCGGGTAGTACCCTTTCACCATACTTATTTAATCTATATGCTGAGCAAATAATCTGAAAAGGTGAACTATATGAAGAAAAATGTGGCATTGAGACTGAAGACTCATTAACAACCTGTGATATGCAAATGACACAAAGTTGCTTGCAGAAAATGAAGATGACTTAAAGCATTTACTGATGAAGATCAAAGACTAGAGCCTTTAGTAACAATTACACTTCAACATAAAGAAAATATAAATCCTTACAACTGGACCAATAAGCAACATCACAATAAACAGAGAAAATATTGAAGTTGTCAAGGATTTCATTTTATTTGGTTTCACAATCAAAACCCGTGGAAGCAGCAGTCAACAAATCAGACTTTTGTATTGCACTAGAAAAATCTACTGCAAAAGACCTCTTTAAAGTGTTGAAGAGCAAAGATGTCTCTTTGAAGATTAAGGTGAACCTAACCCAAGCCATAAAGAGCTCTGCTGGCATAGTGCCTAAGGCATTTGACTGCTGACCAGAAGGTTAGCAGTTCAAACCCACCAGCCATTCTACGGAAGGAAGATTGGGCTATCTACTTCTGTAAAGATTCACCATCTTGGAAACCCAAAAGGGGTCACTATGACTCAGAATCGACTCAATGTCAGTGAGTTTAGAGTAACCCAAGCCATGGTGTTTTTTATTTCTTCATATGCATGTGAAAGCTTGACAATAAATAAAGAAGAGCTGATGCTTTTGAACTGTGGTGTTGGTGAAGAATACTGAAAATACTGTGGACTGCCAGAAGAATGAACAAATTGTCCAAGAAGTGCAGCTGAATGCTCCTTAGAAGCGAGAATAGCCAGACTTCATCTCACATACTGTGGTCATGTCAAAAGGGACCAGTTCCTGGAGAAGGATATCATGCTTTCTGAAGTAGATGGTAAGTAAAAAAGGGGAACGCCCTTAACAAGTTGAATTGACACAGTGGCTGCAACAGACGGCTGTAGCAAAGCAAGGACTGTGAGAATGGTGCAGGACTGGGCAATATTTCATTCTGTTGTACATAGTGTTGCTACGAGTCAGAGCTGACTCAACGGCACCTAACAATAACAGCCATTTGTACTATAGTGATGAGAATGAAATGTAACGATTACAATAAAGTTTCCTTCATCTCAATCACCAACAGGAAGAGGATGAGATGAAAGAAAGATGAAAGATAGAGATAATGCAATAAAATTGAATACTCAGCTAACTTGGGAAATTAAAACTTTGCTTTTGCTTGCAGTAGCAATTCCAATCATCTAATTGACTCCATCTATAATTTTTCAGCTGGTTTGTTTCATTTTTGGAGGCTAAACTGTAGTGGTTTCTCCAAGTTTCTGTTTCAGCTTAAGAGTGCTTAGTGTTTTTAAATGCTCAGTTCTAAAATTATTAGAAACATATTTGATTTTACCATGGATGAACCAAATTGTTTTGTAGATAAGTATAAAGAAACACACACATATGTATGAACATAAATGAAAAAAGAAGGAAAGGAGGTAAGGGAAGACAAAGCTTATCTGAGAATTTTAAATGTGTGTGTCAACAGAACCAATTGTTCATAATAATCCTTTTGTTCCTTTGAGTTTTATATTAGTCAGCTTTTGCTAAATTATTTTTCAATAAAGATCCAAAAATCTTAGTGGCTTGCAACAACAAAAAGTTTTATTTCTCACTCATGTTTCTTGTCCTTCACAGTTCAGTTGTAGCTTTGCTTCATATTGTTTCACTGTAGAACTGAAGACAAAAGAATCCACCGAAACTTGTGCTCACAGCAGAAAAAGAAAAGCAACAATGAACTACACCATGTTCTTAACGCTTCAGTCAACAATGTTTCACATCACTTTCAGTCATATTTCACTGTTCTGAGCTACTCACATAACCAAGCCTCACTGTAAAGGGTACATGGGGCAAAAGTACCAGGGAGGGACGTTGTAAGTCACATGGCACTGACCAATAATAATGTGTTCAGTCTCTCCAGTGTGGGAGTAAATAATTAGGAATAAGAATGCAATCTACCACAAAATCCTTGTCAATATTTTATTCCTCGTAAACTCAAAGTGGTATTCTAGAGCAATTTAGACAACATATACTCGATTTTGTTCCACTACAAAGACTGCTTATGGGCTCTCCTTATTCTGTTTACTTCTAACTCAGTAAAATAACAATAGAAAAGAAAGGAAGATAAAACAAACTTCTAAAAGTTGTAGTTAGAAAATTTTTATTTATAAACTAAGGCTGCTCCCACTGCTAGTTTGCATGCATTGTCATAATCTATTGAATGAAACCTTCAATATTACATGTATAGGTGGATTAATACATAGTGGGAGAATAACTCTCTACCTTTTTTTTTTTTGTCATTTCCTACCAGCTGAAAAGTATCTACTGAAAATATCCAGGGAAGAGACATTAACCAAAGTGAGGCTCTTGGCCCTAATACTTTCACTGTATATATACAAAGGGGTGTTGCTGGGTGTCCCTCAGCTGTAACAGAAAGAATTAAGTCAGTCATCATGAGTTACATCAATTATGTTACCATTTGCTTTTGAACACCATCTGCGGGGGGCAAAAGCAATATACTAGCACTGATTTTATTCTGATGAAACAGCTAACCAGAAATAAAAAGGAAGTTATTAGCAATCTGCACTTAAGAAATGTGAAGATTTCTTAGCTTTTAGAGGTCAGGTTCAGTTCTCTTAATGCTTCTGGAAGGGTAAAATCTAAATATAATCTAGGTTGGAAAAGGAGAAAAGAATGACATTCCTGTATATGAAGAAAAACACTATTTGTATGAGGATCATAGCTGCTGAGTAAGGCTGCAGACAAGTTGACACAGCAATGCTCCCCATATTTCTGCTTTTCCTTTTCAGGTTCTGTACACTTTTACCCATGCTTACAACAATGGTGGATGTGGTGGATAAATTTAATTTATTTTTCTATGTCCTCAACGTGAACCCACAAAAATAATAAGCTAAGTCATTTTAAGTATTTAGATGAGATGTTTGACAGAAAAAAGACTAAAAGTAATTGAGTTAATAAAGATTTTTATACAAACCATCTGCCTCTTACAATTGATATAGGCATTTGAGAAGCAGTTTTAAGCACGTTTCATAAACATCAATCCTGAAAATATAAAAGGTAGCTTTAAATATTTAACAGCATTTGTGCAAATACAGCACATAAATTATTATTTAACAATTTAAGAACATTTCTAAATTTAAACTTTTTCTATTTTTTTATTATTTTGATTTTGATTTGGGTGAAAGTTTACAGACCACATTCATTTTCCATAAAGTAGTTCATACACATTTTTTTATCACATTGATTGAAATCTCCCTAGTAATGTGATATAGAAGCACTTTTTAAGGCTTTGTCAACATGTAGTTAATGAATTATTTTTCGATTTTTTTTTTTTACTTTTGGCAATCAGGTTTTGTATAAGCCATGTCCTTCATTACCTGTGACTATTAAGAGTCTAATGCCACTAGATCACCCACTTCACCATCCAGAATTTTCATTATAAATTCCATATACATCAGCATGTCACAGTCATCAAAGTTTAATATTCTATACTAAACACATTGTTTAAATCATTATAATTAGCATGCAAATGATGATTTTTGAAGAGTGAATGTGAAGCCAGCCTTAATGAACATTGTATCTGAAAATGGAATTTGACCAAGTATCCTACATTTATCCTTTTATTTTCTGGGCTAAATTTTGGAGTTTATGTCACATTTTTTTTTTTTTTTTAATTGTGCTTGAGGTGCAAATTTACAAAACAGATTTGTTTTCTATTCAACAGCTCATGAACATTTGATTTTAGGCTCTGATTACCATGCCCAACAATAAAAATCTCTCCTCCCTGTGACTACTCCCTCCTTGTGCCCTTTTCAACTATGCATTCCTATCTGTCCAGCTTTCCATCTATGTGAACGCTGCCCCTCTGATATCTCATGGCTGACTGATATAAGGGGTGAATCTCTATAAAGTAGGTGGGTACATCACCCTGGGGTAGGTTTTCTGCATGTAGGTATTTCTACTGTTGGGCTGAGTCAATCCATGGATGTGAGTCCATTTCTAGGCCCAAAGGGTAACCTGGGGCCATAGTCTCAGGGGTCCGACCAGTCTGTCTAACCAGTAATTCTGGTCATTTTTGTGTTTTTTAATCTTATTCTCATTTTTCCTCCCACTCCATCCAGGTTCTCCAGTTTTAATCCCTTCCTGAGTGGTTGGTATTGGTAGCCAGGCACCAGCTAGTTCTTCTGGTCTCAGTGTCGTGAAGGCTGAGGTCCTCATAGTCCATCTTATCTTTGGGCAAATTGTTTCCAGATTACTTTGATTTGCTTCACTCTTCTTTGCTCCAGATGAGAGAAGACAATTAACTGCATCTTATATGGCCCCTCAAAAGCTTTTAAGACCCCAGTCACTACACACCAAAGTAGGCTGTGGAACAAGATTTTTATGCACTTTGCTGTGCCAGTTGAACATGATGTTCCTCCAGACTACGGTCCTGAGCCCACAGGGCCAGTGATTCTCTCTCTTAAGGTGTTTGATTGTCTGAACCTTCAATTCAGTAATTTTGAGCACTAAATGCAGCATGTACAGAGTCCAGGAGATTATTTATTCAAAATAAATAAGTAGCACCATTTTGTGTGTAACAAAATTCAAAAATTATTATTTTCTTGCATGTATGACATTTGCTAATACTATAGGGTTTGATTCTACAGTAATTAAAACATTATATACTACTATACTCCTCTGACTAAAGACCAAACAAGCTGTGGGATGATATCAAGAACATCATACATGAAGAAAGGTCACTTAAAAGACAGGAAAAGAAGAAAAGACCAAAATGGATGTCAGAAGAGACTTTGAAACTTGCTTTTGAACAGAGAATAGCTGAAGTAAATAGAAGAAATAATGAAGTAAAAGAGCTGAACAGCAGATTCCAAAGGGTGGCTCGAGAGGACAAAGAAAACTGTTATAATGAAATATGCAAAGACTTGGAGTTAGAAAATGAAAAGGGAAGAATATTCTCAGCATTTCTCAAGCTGAAAGAACTGAAGAAAAAATTCAAGCCTCAAGTTGCAATATTGAAGGATTCCATTCTATTGTGTGGATCATAACAAATTATAGATAACATTGAGAAGAATAGGAATTACAGAACACTTAATTGTACTTATGAGGAACATGTATATAGACCAGGAGGCTGTCGTTCAAGCAGAACAAGGGGATACTGCATGGTTTAAAATCAGGAAGGGAGTGCATCAGGGTTGTATCCTTTCACCATACTTATTCAATCTACATGTTGAGTAAATTATCTGAGAAGCTGGGCTATATTAAGACAAACAGGGCATCAGGATTGGAGGAAGGCCCATTAACAACCTGTGATACACAGACAACACAACTTTGCTTCCTGAAAGTGAAGATGACTTGAAGCACTTACTGATGAAGATTGAAACTTGCTCTTGAACAGAGAGTAGCTGAAGCATACATACAGTCTGCAGTATGGATTATACCTCAATATAGAGAAAACAAAAATCCCCACAACCAGACCCATAAGTAGCATCACGATAAATGGAGAAGAAACAGAGTTGTCAAAGACGTCATATTACTTGGTTCTACAATGGAAACAGCAGTCAAGACATTAGATGATGTATTGCACTGGGAAAATCTGCTGCCAAAGACCTCTTTCAAGTGCTGAAAAGCAAAGAGATCTCGTTGAAGACTGAGGTGCACCTCACCCAAGCCATGGTATTTTCAATCACCCGATATGCATGTGAGAGCTGGACAATGAATAAGGAAGACCAAAGAAAAGTTGATGCTTTTGAGTTGTGGTGTTGGCAGAACACTGAAAGTTCCATGGCCTGCTAAAAAACTAACAGATCTGTTCTGGAAGAATTGCAGCCAGTATGCTCCATGGAAGTGAGAATGGCCAGACTTGTCTCACCTACTTTGGTCATGATGTCAGAAGGGACCATTCTCTGGATAAGGATATCATGCATGGTAAAGTGGAGGGCAGTGGAAATGGGGAAGGCCCTCAACAAGGTGGAGTGACACAGTGGCTACAATGATGGGCTCAGGTATAGCAAGCATTGTGAGGATGGCACAGGATCTGGCAGGGTTTTGTTCTGTTGTACATGGGCTTGCTATGTGTTAGAGATGACTTGACAATGCCTAACAACATAGGTAAAATTAAGGAGGTCTGGTGGCACTGTGATGAAAGTATTGGGCTACTACCAGAAGGTCAGTAGTTCGAACCCACCAGCCACTCCACAGTAAAAAGCTGAGGCATTCTACTGTCATAAAGATTTATAAACTTGGCAACATTTTGGGCTAGTTCTACTCCATTCTCTTGGATCACTGTGAGTTGGAATCAACACAATGGCAGTGGTTATGGGGAAAATATTGAATGACACAAGAAGCATCAAAAGAAGATGGAAGAAATACCCAGAATCACTGTGCTAAAAGAATTGATCAATGTTCAAACATTTCAGGAGGTATCAAATGATATAGACAGGATAGTATTGAATGAAGAAGTCCAAGCTACACTGAACAAATTTGGGAAAAATAAGCCTCCAGGGACTGATGGAATTCCTACTTAAATGTTTCAATAAATGGATGCAGTGCTGGAGGTGCTCACTCATTTGTGCCAATAAATGTGGAAGTTAGCTACGTGGCCAACCAACTGGAAGAGATTCATCTTTCCAAAGCAAGGTGATCCAACAGAATGCATAAATTATCAAAGAATATCATTAATTTTACATGCAAGTAAAATTTTGAAGATAATTCAAAAGTGGCTCCAACAATAAATAGACAGAAAAGTGCCAGAAATTCAAGCTGGATTCAGAGAAGAACATTGAATAAGGGATATTATTGCTGATGTCAGATGTATCTTGGCTGAAAGCAAAGAATACCAGAAAGATGTTTATCTGTGTTGCATTCACTACACAAAAGCACTAGACAATGTGGATCGTAATAAATTGTGGATAACATTGAAAATAATGAGAATTCCGTAACACTGAATTATGCTCATGAGGAACCTGCGCATATTCAAACAGAACAAGTGGATACTAAAACCAAAACCAAACTCACTGCCATCGAGTCAGATCCGACTTGTAGCAACCCGTCCTTGGGTTTCTGAGGTGATATCTCTATGGAAGTAGATTGCCCAACTTTCCTTCTGAGTAGTGGCTGGTGATTTAAACCCCAGCCTTCTTTCTGATTAGTGAGTTCTATCCTTTCACTATACATATTCAATCTGTATGCTGAGCAAATAAACTGGGAAACCAGATTACATGGAGAAGAAACTGGCATCAGGATTGGAGGAAAATTTATTAAAATACTGTGAAATGCAGATGACACAAACTTGCTTGCTGAAAGTGAACAAGACATGAAGTGCTTACAGATGAAGATCAAATAGTACACTCTTCATATGGATTACACTTTAACGGAAAGAAAACAAAAGTCCTCACAACTAGACCAACAAGCAACATCATGATAAATGGATAAAAGATTGAAGCTATCAGAGATTTCATTTTACTTGGATCCATAATCAATGCCCCTAGAAACAGCAGTCAAAAAAATCAGCAAACATATTGCGTAAGGCAAATCTGCTGCAAAAGACCTCTCTAAATTTTCAAAGAGCAAAGATGTTATTTTGATGCTCCTGACCCAAAGCATTGTCAATAGCCTCATGTGCATGTCAATAGCCTCATGTTGTTGTTGTAAGTGCCGTCGAGTCATTCCGACTCATAGCAACCCCATGCACAGCAGAACGAAACACTGCCGGATCCCGCGCCAGCCCCACAATCCATGCTATACTCGAGCCCATCATCGCAGCCACCGTATCAATCCATCTCCCTGAAGGCCTCCCCCTCTTTCGTCGACCCTCCACCCTACCAAGCATGACATCCTTCTCCAGGGAATGGTCCCTTCTTACAACATGACCAAAATAGGTGAGACGAAGTCTGGCCATTCTTGCTTCCAAGGAGCATTCTGGCTGCACTTCCTCCAGGACAGATCTGTTAGTTCTTTTAGCAGTCCACGGTACTTTCAGCATTCTTCGGCAGCACCACAACTCAAAAGCATCAACTCTTCTTCGGTCTTCCCTATTCATTGTCCACAATAGCCTCATAGAGCTGGACAATGCAGTCGTTCTTATTCATTGTCCAGCTCTACAATAGCCTCATAGAGCTGGACAATGAATAAGAACGACTGCAGAAAAATGGATGCATTAGGATTGTCATGTTGGGGAGGAATGTTGGATATATCAGGGACTGTTAGAAGAACAAACAAATCTGTCCTGGATCAAGTACAGGCGGAATGTTACTTAGAAGTGAGAATGGCCAGACTATGTCTCTCGCATTTTGGTCACATTTTCAGAAGGGACCAATCCCTGGAGAAGGATATCATGCTTGGTAAAGTGGAGGGTTAGAAATAAAAGGGAAGACCCTCAACCTGATGAATTGACACAGAGGCTGCAACTATGGCCTCAAATATGGCAATAATTGTGTGCATAGCGCAGGACTGGACACTATTTTGTTCTGTTTTCTATAGTATCACTATGAGTCAGAAAGGACTCAATAGCACTTAACAGCATACATCAGTTTTTAGAGATCTAATTAAATGGCTTAACAAATTACATGCAGCCCAATTTTTAGGTAAATCTTTATTTAAAACTCAAACAGAATTTATAAAAATAAATAAGCATGAAGTTTTTTATGCTTCATATAAATATTTCAGAATTTGATAATTTTATAAACTGCTCTTTGGCTGTAAAACTGTGATCAATAATGGAACTGTTTTGGTTAGATAATGTATAATTTCAGTAGATGAAAAACAAAATTTTCTAAACTACTGCTAGAGGGTTCTACATTATTTAGTTTAATTTGCCTTCATTTCAACTGGATAAAATCTCATTTCTCCAGATTGTTTTTCACCACAAAATAACAATGATTAAAAGAAATTTTTGCAGTGCTTTACATTTGAGATTTACCCTGAAACATCTCTGAGTTACAAAAGATGCTTATATGGAGAGATTATAATAGTAGGGCCTTATTCACTTAGGATTTAGATACTTTCTCTTACAAAAATAATATGAAACAGTAAGAGAAAAATCTAACTATCAATTTTTAATAGCTTTTTTAAAAAAAAAAACATGTTTACATTTAAAAAATAAAATATATGGTATGCTATAAAGGAAAATAAGTTTAAAAATAAAATATTCATGATCCTTAAAATTATCCAATAAATTTCTTTTGATTGGTGTAGGAGTTAAAGTTCTGTGTCAACTTGGCTGGGCCTGATTTTGAGTGGCTGGGCAGCTGGATGTAGTGATTTCTCATGACAAGACTAGTAATTAATTCCATGGTGGAGTCTGCTGTGAGCAGCTGAGTAGCTGCCTTAGGGATATGGTCTGCTTCTAGTATGTAAAAAGAAGTTTTCAGAAAGGTCTCTGAGCTTTCTGGCATGCTTGGATGCTACATTTAGCCAAGGCTTCATTCAGCAGCCTGCCAAGTAGCTTGCTGATCTTGGGACTATTTCGGGACTTGAACTAGTGGCTTGCTGTGTCGCTTGATAATTTTGGGACTGTGTCATTTTACTTGTCAAACTTGGGTTTGTCAGCCTCAGCAGCTAGCAGCTGCCTGAGTTAAGAGATGCCTCCAAAAGATGGTGGAATAGGCAGAAAAACTACACAGACTATCTTCAACAAATAAAAGGGGACTCAACACAGATACAGAGAATAATTTTATTATGAACATGACTTTTTTAAAAGATTTAATTTGTTCCACTTAGATTTTATTATTATTATTTACAATTATTGCCATTCTTGCTCATATAGTCAGTGAGAGTCCAATTCATCTCCCAGATGGGTAGTCCAATTTCTTGTAATTTTTTTCTAGTCCCAAGATGTATCATCAATACTCTCCAAGATAATTCTTTTTTAAGTAAATAAATGATCTACCAAATTACAATGTGGTATCCTACTTTTCTAGAAGCTCTGGTAGTGTAGTGCCTAAGGCACTTGACTACTAACCAGAATCATGGCAGTTCAAACCCACCAGCCACTCCTCGAAAGGAAGGTTGGGCAATCTACTTCTGTAGTGATACTGCCTCAGAAACCCAAGGAGGGGTCGCTACGAGTTGGGGCCAACTTGATGGCACATAACAACAACATCCTACTTTTCTTACACCAACTTAAACCTTGGAAACATTATACTGAGTGAAATAACTCAGTCATAAAATGACAAATATTGCATGATCCACTGATTTGAAATATCTAGAATAGACATCTGTATAGAGACCAAAGTCTCTTAGTGGTTTCCAGGGGCAGAAAAGAGGGGGAAACAAAGAGTCTTAGCTTAGAGAGCACTGAACTTCTGTTAAGGCTGATGGAAAACAGAGAAATGTATAATTATTATGGTTATATAATATGAATAATGTAATTAATATCACTGAATTGCAGATACTAAAAACATGTTAAAATGCCAAATGTTTATATATCCTGCTGCCACTGAATCCATTTGTTGTCATTGTAAACCCCATAGGGTTTCCAAGATTGTAAATCTTTGTGAAAGCAAACTGTCTCCTCTTTCTCCTTCAGAGTGGCTGGTGGATTTAAACTGCCAACATTTTGGTGAGCAGCCCAATGCCTTAACCACAGCAACATGAGAACTCCATATGTGTGTGTGTGTGTGTGTGTGTACATACACACACACAACTACTCTTCACTTGTCAACTATTTCATATTCAACATTTAGTATTTATGACAACTTTGAAAAAATTTTCCCATGATACCTTCTGTGGTCTGGGATCAACACAGAGCCTCAGTCAGGCTCATGCATGTTCCATGGGTCACCCTGAATGATTTACCGGAGGTTCTGGCAATGACTGGGCCACATGCAGAATGGTGGCAAACCAGCCATAGAACATCTTCTCCCTTTCATCCACCATGTCTAGGTCTGGCCCAAGAGGGCACAGGGCTATGGTGGGATGACAGGAGATTAAGAGTGGGTAGGGGGAGGCCCCACAAAAGCCCTAAGCTGAAGGTGCCAGGAGGTAGTGGTTGGTGGAAGTGAGGGAGTGGAAAGGGGGTCATGTGGGGCTGTGTGGCCAGGGTGTATGGAAGACAAAATTTCTGTACAGGTTGATTGGCATGAAGTGGCAGGCAGAGAAACAGGTGGGCAGTAGGTGGTGGCAAGAAGTGAGCAACACTAAACCACCACCACCACTACCCCCAACACCCACAGAATAGTGGTGACGGGAAAGGTGTGGTGGTGAAGGGATGCCCACTGTGCCATGTGCAGCCCAAGCAGCATCAGGGTTGCCTGATGTATGGTGAGTGACCCAGGTGGGGAAGGACATCCACAATGAAGGTGGGGAGTGGCCTCTGACTCTGGTATAATGAGAACCTTGCATAATGTGTTAGATTGGGTTCTCTAGAGAAACACAAAAACCAGCAAAGTGTGTATATATATTTATAGGGAGAGAGAGAGGGAAATTTATCTTTGGAAAATGGCTCAAGCATATAGAAGCCAACAAGTCCAAGCCGACAAGTCCAAGTCTCTGGAGGAAATGGGCTGGCAGCAGCCTTAGCTTCCATAAGTGCAGGGGGCCGAGAAATTCAAGGCTGGCAGGCAGTACACTGGTTGTTGACTCCAACAAAAGATGAATCCAAGATCTCCAGGCCGAGCGGTGGGCTGCTCAATCACAGAAGTCTGTAGTCCGCACACCAGGGTTCC
>NW_006921888.1:1873723-1877873 GCF_000298275.1 Orycteropus afer afer
TATATATAAGCTTTACTGATTTTGCTTCTCTAGAGAACTCAGTCTAACACATTTGAAACCGAGAGTGGTTCTAGAGAGACAAAAATCATAAGGATGGGCTTCCTAAATTGGTTCTCCAATTTGATTAATGGTAAAGACACTAGTGACCCTGCCTCTGTTAATAAAGAGGGCCCTGCTAATCTGTGGCATGGGGTGGCAACATTAATATGCAAAATAGCAGCACCAATAGATCAAGTACTTTTGAGAAGTGAGACTCTGGGTGATCAGATACTTGATACTTCTCTGCAATTTTATCAGCATGAGGAGTATAAAGAAGCTGGTTGGCTGGTCCTACTTACACTAGACAAAGTGATAAAGAGTGAGATGAGTTCAGGGCTGCTGAGTCACAACTTAAGCACCGCATAAAAGACCTCAATGCTTCCAGTTGTGCTCTGAAAGAAAGCTTTATTTCTTCTAGTAACAGAGCTGAGATTGTTGAAAAACAAAAGCAGAGTCTTATTGTAAGGGTGCTGAATTACAACTCAAATTAAATTACCAACCCAGAATAGTGTCTGAAGTTAAAGTGAGGGCATTGATAAGGAAAAAATGGGATCCTGAAACCTGGAATGGGGACATATGATCACACAGTCAGGAAGATGAGGATATGGAGCCTGTAAATTCTGTTGAATCCTTCCCATCTGAAGGGATTACTATAAAACCATTATCCCCTCCATCTCAATTTGATGGGATTGACCCAACTGTTCCTGCTGGGTCAGTGCCTGAAGCAGAGGCCATGGAAGACATTCCTGAATGTTCTCAGCAACTGCCCCAACCACCCATTGTTGCTGCTAGACCTATAACTAAAGTTAAGTCCATGTGAGCCTCAAAAGGTAAAATACAAAGTGTGACTGAGGAGGTATTATGGTACACCTGAAAAGACCTACTTGATTTTGCTAACATGTACAGACAGAAACCTGGAGAATATGTATGGGAATGGCTACTGAGGGTGTGGGATAATGGTGCAAGGAATGTCACATTGGATCAGTCTGAGTTTATTGATTTAGACCACTAAGTACAGATTCTTCATTCAATGTTTTAACTTGAAAGGTTAGGAAACAATCTAATAGTTAATTTGGTTAATTTACTGAAGTGCGGATTATGCGGTGGCCTTTGTTAAGTAAGGTGAAATACCAGACCTGGTATAACGTAGAAGAAAGTATCCAGAGACTTAGGGAAATTGGCCTGTTAGAATGGATTTATCAGTTTAGACCCCTAGAGCCAGGAATGGAGAGTCCAGAAGACATGCCTTTCACCAGTACAGTGAGGAATAAATTTGTGAAGGGGGCTCCACCATCCTTGAAGACTGCTGTGATTGCTATTTTATGTACATCTGATTTGACAGTGGGAATTGCCCTAATTAATCTAATACACTTAACTATGATGGGGCTGATTGGACCCCATGGTAGTATTGGCCATGTGGCAGCTGTTAATTGACAAAGCCAAGGTGGGCATGGTTACCACAATGGACAACAAAGTCAGAATAGTGGAATTATGGCATTGGCTACTCGTGTATGGTGTTCCTAGTAGTGAAATACATGGCAAACCCATTAAATATTTACTTGATCTGTACAGACAGAAGAATTCTAGGTCACATGAATAGCAGCCTAGATTCAATCACCAGAATACAGAGTCATGGCTTCTCAATCAATTCCCAGGCTTAAGTCAGTTTACAAACCCACAACCCCTTGAATGAAGGAGAGGCCGAGTCCCTTTGAGGAAGGACCCCACTACAATGCCAAAAATTTATAATGTCAATTTTTCTCCTAGCCTACCCCACAGGGATCTGAGGCCTTTAACAAGACTGACTGTTCACTGGGGAAAGGGAAATAATCAGACTTTTCGGGGACTACTGGACACTGACTCTAAACTGACACTAATTCCAGGAGACCCAAAGTGTTACTGTGGCCCACCAGTCAGAGTGGGGGAATATGGAAGTCAAATTGTTGATGGAGTCTAAGCTAAGGTGCATCTCACAGTGAGTCCAGTGGGTCTCTGAACCCATCCTATTGTGATTTCCCCAGTTCCAGAATGCATAATTGGAATAGATATACTGAACAACTGGCAGAATTCCCACATTGGGTCCCTGATATGTGGAGTAAGGGCTATTATAGTAGGAAAAGCCAAGTGGAAGCCATTAGAATGGCCTCTACCTACAAAAATAGTAAACCAAAAGTAATACCACATCCCTGGAGGGGTTGCAGAGATTACTGCCACCATGAAGCACCTGAAGGATGCAGAGGTGGTAATTCCTACCACATCCCCATTTAATTCGCCTATTTGGCCTGTGCAAAAAACAGATGGATCTTGGAAAATGACAGTAGATTATCATAAATTTAATCAGGTGGCAACTCCAGTTGCAGCTGCTGTTCCTGATGTGGTTTCATTGCTTGAGCAAATTAGTACATCTTCTGGTACTTGGTATGCAGCTATTGATCTGGCCAATGTCTTTTTCTCAATACCAATTTCAAAGGACCATCATAAGCAGTTTGCCTTCAGCTGGCAAGGCCAACAGTATACTTTCACAGTGCTTCATCAGAGGTATATCAACTCCCCAGTACTATGTCATGATTTAGTCCATAGGGATCGTGATCGCCTTTCCCTTCCACAAGACATCACACTGGTCCATTATATTGATGACATTATGCTGATTGGACCTAGTAAGGAAGAAGTATCAATGACTCTAAACTTATTGGTGAGATATATGCATGCTGTTGTTATGTGCCATTGAGTTGGACCCGACTCATAGTGACCCCTCCTGGGGTTGCCAAGGCAGTATCACTATGGAAGTAGATTGCCCAACCTTCCTTCAGATCAGTGGCTGGTGGGTTTGAACCACCAGCCTTCTGGTTAGTAGTCAAGTGCCTTAGGCACTATGCTACCAGAGCTCCTATATGCATCCTAGAAGTTGGGAAATTAACCTAAAAGAAATTCAGGCACCTTCCACCTCAGTGAAATTTCTAGGCATCCAATGGTGGGGAATGTTGAGATATTCCTACTAAAGTGAAGGACAAGTTATTGTATCTGGCTTCCTCACAACAAAAAGGAGGCACAACGTCTAGTGGGCCTCTTTGTATTTTGGAGGCAACATGTCCCTCATTTGGGTGTGTTGCTGTGGCCTATTTATCAAGTGACCTGGAAAGCTGCTAGTTTGGGGTATGGCCCAGAACAACAGAAGGCTCTGCAACAGGTTCAGGCTGCTGTGCAGGCTGCTCTGCCACTTGGACCATATGAACCAGCTGACCCAATGGTGCTTGAAGTATCAGTATTAGATACAGATGCTGTTTGGAGTCTTTGGCAGGTCCTTATTGGTAAATTGCAATGCAGACCCTTGGGATGTTGGAGCAAAGCCCTGCCATCCTCTGCAGATAGCTACTCTCCTTTTGAGAAACAGCTTTGGGCTTGTTACTGGATTTGGTAGAGACTGAATGCCTAACCATGGGCCACCAAGTTACCATGATGCCTGAGCTGCCCATCATGAACTGGGTGTTGTCTGGCCCACAGAGTCATAAAGTTGGACCTGCACAGCAGCACTCCATCATTAAATGGAAGTGGTATATCAGAGATCAGGCTTGAGCAGGACCTGAAGGAACAAGTAAGTTGCATGAGGAAGTGGCCCAAATGCCTATGGTCTCCACTCTAGTCACATTACTTTCTCTCTCCCAGTCTGAATCTATGGCTTCATGGGGAATTCCTTATGATCAGGTGACTGAGGAAAAGAAAACTCGTGCCTGGTTTACAGATGGTTCTGCACAATATGCAGGCACCACTTGAAAGTGAACAGCAGCAGCACTGAAGCCCCTTTCTGGGACTTCCTTGAAAGACATTGGTGAAGGGAAATCCTCCTAATTGGCAGAACTTTGAGCCATGTATGTGGCTGTTCACTTTTCATGAAATGAGAAATGGCCAGATGTGCCAATGTATACAGATTCATGGGTTGTGGCTAATAGCTTGGCCAGATGGTCTGGGACTTAGAAGGAGCATGATGGGAAAATTGGTGACAAGGATGTATGGGGAAGAGGTATGTGGATAGATCTCTATGAATGGGGCAAAGGAGTAAAGATATTTGTGTTTCATGTGAATGCCTACCAAAAGGTGACCTCAGTAGACGAAG
>NW_006921888.1:1879498-1886380 GCF_000298275.1 Orycteropus afer afer
GAGGGCAATGGAAATATAGAATGGGTGGTGGAAGAAGGTAGTTCTGAATATCAGCTATGACCACATGACCAGCTGCAGAAACGAGGATTGTGATTGTTTTATTTCTTCATTGTATACATGCATCAAGTACTTTTGTTTCCTTCTATTATGAACTGTGAAATGTAAAGAAGGTTAATGCATTTCATATGCATGTCAGCATATCATGTTTGGCACAAATATGACTTTATAATTGTCCTTATTTAGAGAATAAATATGGTTAAGAAGATGTGTACAATTGTCAATTTGACAAGGGGTGGACTGTGATAGTTGGAGCTGTGTGTCAACTGGGCTGGACCACAATTCTGTGTGGTTTAAGCAATTGTGATGTGAGTTGTTCCAATGATGGGCTCAGATGTATATGTTTTAAGCAGCCAATCCCTTCAAAGGGAGTTTTCCTAGGGATGTGGCCTGCTTCCAGTATATTTATGGACATCCTGGGAAAAGAGACATTCTTCTGTGGATTGGGATTCTGTTGTGCTGCCTACAACTATCCATTAGCGAACAATCCACCATTCAGTCTGGAGATCTTGGATCCGTCATTCGTTGACATCAACAGCCAGTATACTGCCTGCTAACCTTGAGCTCTTCAGCCACTGCAGCTGTGTGAGTCAGAAAAAGCCTCCAGCTTGACATTTGATCCAAGAACATGGGAATTGCCAGCTTCTCTAAGTGTGTGAGCCATTTCCCTAAGACAAATTTCTCTTTCTCTCTCTCTATATATATAAGCTTTACTGGTTTTGCTTCTCTAGAGAACCCAGTCTAACACATGCTCTTTCAAAAGCTTGCCAGGCCTGTCTTCCAAAGTGTTTCAGGGTGGGTTGAACCAACAACCTTTCAGTAGGAACTAAAAACAAAAAGTTTTATTAACCATTATAATTTTCCAGTACATTGCCAGTTTAACATCTCTTGTTATATATTTCAAAGAGTCACAAAACATTATATAGGTAATTGTTTTAGGACCATTTTATCACAAAGGTGTCCCTAGATGGTGCAAATAATGAAGCACTTAACTGCCAAAAAGTTGGCAGTTTGAGACCACCCAGAGGCACTTTGCAAGAAAGAGCTGATGATCTGCTTCTGAAAAGTAATAGCCCTGAAAATCATATGGAGTTCAGTTTTAGTCAGCACAAATGGGGAAGCAGAATTGAGTTGGCCAACAGGTTTGTTGTTTAGTTTTATCGTGAAAAAATTGAAAATTTTAAAGGATCAATAATTTGTCCAAAGTCAAACAATGATATAATAGAATTTGAAATCAAGTACTAGAAATCAGAACCCTATCTGTCACTTCTGAATGTATACATTTCAGTTGCTTAATTGAATTAAGAACTTTTATTCATTTACTACAGTGAACTGATATGACCTCTGATAAAAAAGGAGTATGAAAGAAATTAAGGTATTCTGGTGGTGTAGTGGTTATGGCATTTGGCTGGTAACCAAAAGATTGGTGGTTCAACCCCACCAGCTACTTTATGGAAGAAAAATGAGGCAGCCTGGTTCCATAAAGATTTCCAGATTGGAAGACATAGAGAGGTACATGAGAGGTACAGACTATGAAGATGAACTCTTTTGTATATACAGTACTGCGTTGTCAGTGATGGCAAACACTGATCTATGGGTGGATAGATAAGTGGACAGGCTGAATAATTAAGTATGTCTATGCAGGTGGGAGTGTGCCCATGACTATATATAGGGTTGGCAGACAATGTTTCTACAAGTGTATTGGTATGTTCTGTAAGGATGTCCAGGTATATAGCAGAGATGACAAGGGACAAGGTTGTACTGACTTCTTGGCCAAAGCCAGCTACTCAGAGGGAACAAATAGTTGGACCTGTGGGCTCAGGACCATGGTCACAGGGGACATCAACCTCAACTGGCATAACATACTACAAAAAAACATTGTCCACATACTACTTTGGTAAGTAGTGACTAGGATCTTAAAAGCTTTCAAGTGGCCATCTAGATGCAGCAATGAGTCTCTCCTCATTCATAGATGCAGCGATGGGTCTCTCCTCATTCAGAACAAAGAAGAATGAAGAAAACCAAAGACACATGGAAAAAATTCGTCCAAGGGACTGGGACACCATGAGATCCTCAGCCTATATGACTATGAGACTAGAACTAGAAAATGCCCTGCTACCAGTGTCAGCCACTCGGAAGAGAATCTATGTAGGAGATCCTAGATAGAGTGGGAGAACAATGTGGAAGAGAACTCAAAATCATAAAAAAAAAAAAGGGGGGGGACCAGGTTTGCTAGTCTGATAGATAGAGCCTGGTGGAACCTCTGAGACTATGGCCCCTAGATCCCCTTTATGTCTGGAATTGAACCCACTCCTGTAGCTTCCAGCCAAACAAAAGACAGGCATATGAGCTGAACATTTACACTAGGTGGATACATTGCTTGGAGAGATCAATCATGAGAGAATAGAGGGGCTGTGTATGCACAGGGAGACAGCTCAGGGAGCAGGAGTACTTGGGAGGGAAGGACACAGGAAAGAGGCAACTATGGAGAGGAAGTGGGAAGAGAGCTGTTGCATTGTGGGAAATTACAGTCAATGCCATGAGACAAAGTGTATGTGAAGTGTTTTATGGAAAATGAATTTGCTCTGTAAACTTTCACCCCAATCACAATAAAAATTTTAAAAAAAGAAAAGAAAAGATTTCCAGATTGGAAAACCTAATGAGGGTCACTATGAGTTGGAATTGACTCAATGGCAGTTAAGTTTGGTTTGTTTTTGGTTTATGAAAGAAATTATCCATAAGACTTTGTAATTTGGGGTTTCTTTATGAAAATGAATAGGATAATCTATCAGTGGTGCTCATTAGAAGTATAATTGATTAGAATTTGATGCCACCTAATATTACAAAAATAATTGCACTATTAGTAAGCTTTATAGTATATTGACAAATATGTCTAAGAATGATAGGGACAGTTAACAGATAGTTCATTTAAAATTAGTTTGTTTTTCTACAGTTAGTTACAGCAGAGCGAAGAGAATATATTTTCTGACTCTGAATCCAGTTCCAATTCTGTTATTCTTAGTTACCTGAGACCAGAATATAGTATAAAACCAATTTATCAAATTCATATTCAAAGGAATTTAGTTGTATCCATAATAATAATAATAATAAAGTTCTACCTTTATAAGGCTTCCTAATATATACCCTGAAGATTTTATTATGCAAGTTTTCTTTGATACTAAGTTTTGGTACATCACATTTACTGAACATTATCTATCACTGATACAGGTGTCTTTTTCTTAATGCTGAAGTATTTCCAGTTGTACTTAATAGAATGAAATTGATCTGCCTGAATTTCTTTACGAGTAAATAATGAAGAAAGAATGCCCATCTCAAACCTCTTTGAAAGTAGTTAATATGTCATGAGGATATTTTTACAAACTACCTGAGGTTCTTACTATTTCTTTAGTCCTTAGGACTTCAGTGGCCAGTTGCTGTGAAAAACTCTCTGGAAATGAGTAAGAACTCATTGATACAGCCAAATATCAAAGCTGTAAGAAATTACTCTCTGCTTGGGTATTTGTAAGATATTAATTTGCTCCGTTGCACCAACCAAATATGATCCTCATTGTTAAAAGTTTCCAGCTCCTTTAGAGTGTCTACCTGCCCAGAGCCATTAAGAAGACTTTTTGTTTTTATTATTGTTTTTTAAACATACTTACCCCCTTTGACTAGAACCAGAGCTTTGAAGTTTGTTCTTGATAACAAGCCTGTACCTGATGGGCAACTGGACATTTGACTGAATTTCCACTTGGACTACCTTAAAAGCATTATCATACTGGTCTCTGGTGCCAAAGAGGGCAGACTTCCTAGAGTGAGTATTCTGAATTCAGTTCTCTTGGCCTACTGGACACAGAAAATCCTGCCAAATAAGACCTGGATTCCTGGACTCCTGATTTATAAAAAAATACAGAGTGGTATATTTGATATCCATGACCTTCTTTCATGTCCATTGATAACAAAAGTTGCTTATTTTCCTCAGATCTTATAAGCACAATTTTCTTTGGGGGGGAAAAAAGAAAAGGAACAGAGATGATAATAAGAGAATGAGATAAGTAGGCTAACTTTGAAAGCAGCTCACAAAAGGAATAAACAAAGACTTTGGCTTAGAAAAATAAAAGCTTTCTTAAGCACTGCGTTTTTGTTTTCTTACTTTTTTTTTTTTTAAATAGCCAGGGTGACCAAAATTAGCTAGTAATTTCAATACTTTTCCTCATTATATATATATATATAAAACCTACTGCCATCGAGTTGATTCTGACACCCTATAGGACAGAGAAGAAATTCCCCAAGTGAGTTCCAAGGCTATAAGTCTGTGTGTGTGTGTGTGTGTGTGTGTGTGTGTGATTTGGGTGAAAGTTCACAGAGCAAATTGATTTTCCATTCAACAATTCATACACATATTTTTTATGACATTGACTACAAGCCCACAATGTAACAGCTCTCTTTTCTTGTCCTCCCTATGGTTGCCTTTTCCCATGTCTTTCTTTGCTATGCATATCTGTCCTTTGAACTTTCTCCCTGTGCAAATACTGCCATTCTTGTCTCACATGATTGATTGTTCTAAGGAACGTACCTTCCAGTTGTTATTGTTCACCTCATAGGCCTATCTCTTATTTGGCTGGAAGTTAAGCCATGGGAGTACGTTCAATTCCAGACCTAAAGGGTGACTAAGACCCACAGTCTCAAGGATTTCACCAGTCTCTATCAAACCAGTAAACCTAGTCTATGATTTTGAATTTTGTTCCATATTTTTCCCCACTCTATCCAGGATCTCAAATTTTGATCCATTTCTGAGTGGTTGGCAACAGTAGCTGGGTACCATCTATTTCTTCTGGTCACATGGTCATTTAGAATGAGGTTCATGGTTCTCTTGTGCCTTATTTCACGTGTGTTTGATTTGCTGCACTCTTCTTTGCTACAGACAAGGAGAAAAAAATTATTGCATCTTAGAATGCTGCTCACAAATAAGATCCGTCACTACTCATCAAAATAGTATGTAGAACAATGTTTTTTGCATAGTAGTTGTTGTTAGGTGGGGTCGAGTTGGCTCAGACCCATAGCAACTCTATGTACAATAGAACGAAACACTGCCCAGTCCTGTGCCAGTCTCACAATTTTTGCTATACTTGAGCCCATCGTTGCTGCCACTGTGTCAATCCATCTCATTGAGGGCCTTTTTCTTTTTTGTTGACCCTCCACTTTACCAAGCATGATATCCTTCTCCAAGCATATTATACCAATTGAGCTTGATATCTACTGTAACCATGGTCCCAAGCCCATGGTCCCAGGGACTCATTCTCTCAAGGTACTTGGATATGGCTAAGAAGTTATCAAGGAGCTATGGTAGTGTAGTGCCTAAGGCACTTGCCTGCTAACCAGAAGCCTGGCGGTTCAAACCCACCAGCCACTCCTCAGAAGAAAGATGGGGCAATCTACTTCCATAGTGATACTGCCTTGGAAACCCAAAGGGGTCGCTATGAGTCGGGGCTGACTCAATGGCACACAACAACAACAAGTTATATCTTTGTCCCATTAGCTCTATTACATATGTGGATATTCTTATAGCACATACAAATACATATGTAGAAATATTGTCTACTGAACCTATATATGGTCATGGGTATATCCCCTTTCAACTACACATATCTTATCATTTGCCTCTTGTTGTTGTCGTTATGGGCCATCAAGTCGGACCCAACTCATAGCGACTCCTCCTTGGGTTTCCGAGGCAGTATCGCTATAGAAGTAGATTGCCCCATCTTCCTTCCAAGGAATGGCTGGTGGGTTTAAACCGCCAGCCTTCTGGTTAGCAGTCAAGTGCCTAAGGCACTATGCTACCAGAGCTCCGAATAATATACTGAGATTATAGGGCCAAGCCACCGCTGGGATTCGAACCCAGGATCTCCTGTTTATTAGACAGGAGCTTTATCTGCCCATAGATTAATGTTTGTTATTACTGATAATGCTGTATTGTGTATGTAAAAGTATTTACCTTTTTGTCGGTACCTCTTGTGCCCCTCTCCATATATTCCTTTTCCTTAGCATTATTGTACTTGTCACTTGCTTCTGGTATATTGCCTTTCCCTTCACCCAAATCAATAAATGTCTCTTATCTAGCTAGCATTTTTCCTTCCTCACTCCATCCTTGGTAACCAACAAAGAATGTTTCCTTCCATGTCTAAACATTTCTTTGACTTTTTACAATAATGGATTCATATAACATTTGTCCTTTTGTGATTGACTTATTTTACTCAGCATAATGTTCTACAAGTTCATCCACATTATGAGGTGATTCTCAGATTTTCCATTATTCTTTAATGTTGCAGAGTATTCTGTTGTGTGTGTGTACCATATTTTTGCTATCCATTCATCAGTTGATGGGCACTTAGATTGTTTCCATCTCTTTTCTATTGTGAATAATGCTGTGATAAACATGGGTGTTCATATATCTATTTATGTCCGATATCTCTCCTCTTTAGGAAATATATCTAGTAGTGGAGCTGCTGGATCAGATGGTGGTTCTATTTCCAACTTTTTAAGGAAGCACCATAGCATTTTCCAAAGTGATTATGAGGTTTTACAGTCCCCGCAGCAATGTATGAAAGTTCCAATGTATGAGACACCCTCGCCAGCATTTGTTACCTTCTGTCTTTTTTAACTTTTTGCTATTATTGCTGGAGTGAGAGGATATCTCATTGTTGTTTTGGTCTTTATTTTTTGTTTGTTTGCTTGTTTTTAATTTACAGAGCAAGAGTTGATTTACATTCAAGAGTTTGTGTACATTTGATTTCATGCACCAGTTACTATCCTTGACAATAACAA
>NW_006921888.1:1886755-1888906 GCF_000298275.1 Orycteropus afer afer
TTTTGATCCATTCCAAGTGGTTGGCATTGGTAGCTGGGTACCATCTAGTTCTTCTGGTCTCAGGGTCGGTCATATCTTTGGACAAATTGTTTCCAGATACTTTTTATTTTCTTCACTCTTCTTTGCTTCAGATGAGAGGAGAGCAATCTTAGGTGGGCACTCAAAAGGTTTTAAGATCTCAGTCACTACTCACCAAAGTAGGTTGTGAAACAAGATTTTTAGATACTGTGTTGTGCCAATTGGTCTTGGTGACCCCTGAGACTATGGTCTCAAATTGGCAGGCCTACTGATTCTCTCACTGTTGTTTTGATTTGCATATTTCTAATGGCTAATGATCTCAAACATTTCTTCATTTGTTTATTGGATGCCTGAGTATCTTATTTGGTGAAATGTCTGTATATGTCCTGGCTGTTTTTAAATGGAATATTTGTCTTTTTAATTTTGAGATGTTGGAGTTTTCCATAAATTTTAGAGATAAGTGCCTTGGCAGATATGTCATCACCAAAGACTTTTTCTTTCTTTGCAGGGTCTCTTTTTTATTTTCTTTTCCCCTTAATCTGTTTATTCTTTTAGAGAAGTCTTTGACGCATGTAATAATTTAAATTTCAGAAGGTCCAAGTCATCTAGTTTCTCTTCTGTTGTTTGTGTATTTTTAGTTATGTTTGATAGTCTTTTTTATGCCATGTACTATGGCTTCTAAGTTTGCCCCTATTTTTTCTGTGATAAACTTTATAATTTTAGATTTTACATTTAAGTCTTTCATCCACCTTGTGTTAGTTTTGTGTATGGTGTGATTTTGCTTCATCTTTCTGCAAATGGTAATCCAGTTTTGTCAGCACTATTTATTTAAGATGGATTTTTTGGAGGGCTCGAATAGGTAGGGAAGGCTGGAAAGCAGGAGTGGAGTAGTTTGGAACAACTAAGGGAGACAAACTCATCTGTCAATTTCTCATCCTGTGCTGGCTTGTGTGTTGCTGTCAGGCTGGAGGCTATGTCACTGGTGTTTCAAGTGCCAACAGGGTTACCCATAGTGGATAGATTTCAGTGGAACTTCCAGACTAAGTGAGACTGAGAAGAAGGAAAAGGCCATCTACTTCTTAAAGAATTGGCCAGTGAAAACCTAATGAATAGTGATGAAACAGTATCTAAATATTACTGAAAAATAGCCCTGAAACATTATCTGATATAGTGCCAGAAGATGAACCCCTTACATCAGAAGGCACTCAAAATATGACAGGAAAGAACTGTCTCCTCAGAATAGAGCTGAACTTAAGGGTGTGGATAAAGCTTTTAGGACCTCCTTTTGCTGATGTAGCACAACTCAAGATGAAAAGAAACAGCTGCAAACATCCATTAATGATCTGAACATGGAATGTATGTACAAAGTATGAATCTAGGAAAACTGGAAGTTCTCAAAAATTAAATGCAACATATAAAAATTGATATCCTCAGCATTAGTGAGCTGAAATGGAACAGTTTGGGTCATTTTGAATCAGACAACCATATGATCTACTATGCCAGGAATGACCAATTGAAGAGAAATGGCATGACATTCATCATCACAAGGAATGTTTCAAGATCTGTCCTAAAGTACAATGCTGTCAGTGACAGGATAATATACATAAGCCTATGAGGAAGACAAATTAATATTCTATTATGCAAATTGACACACCAACCATCAAAGCCAAAGATGAGGAAATTGAAGATTGTTACCAACTTTTGCAGTCTCAAATTGACAAAACAGGCAATCAAGTTGTGTTAATTATCACTGGTGATTGGAAGGCAGAAGTTGGAAGAAAAGAAGAGACACCAGTAGTTGGAAAATATGGCCTTGGTGATAGAATGATGCTGGAAATCTCATGATAGAATTTTGCAAGGCCAATGACTTATTCGTTGCAAATATCTTTTTTCAACAACACAAACAGAAGTATACATGTGGAATTTGACAAACAGAGTACACAGGAATCAGACTGACTACATTTGTGGCAAGAGGTGATGGAGAAGCTTAATATCTTCAGCCAAAACAAGGCCAGGAGCTGATTTTGGAACAGAAAATCAATTGCTCATGTGCAAGTGCAAGTTGAAGCTGAAGACAATTAAAAAGAAGCCCATGAGAGCCAAAATATGGCCTTGATTATGTCCCTCTTGAAT
>NW_006921888.1:1891296-1892574 GCF_000298275.1 Orycteropus afer afer
CATTGCTGCACTTCATTTTCTGTGAAATGAGTCCCTTGATCTGAAGCAATGCTGTGTGGGATACCATGACGGTGGATAAGGCATTCTGTAAGTCCATGGATGGTAGTTTTAGCAGAAACATTGCATGCAGGGAAGGCGAATCCATATCCAGAGTAGGTATCTATTCCAGTAAGAACAAAACGCTGTCCTTTCCATGATGAAAGTGGTCCAATGTAATCATTCTGCCACCAGGTTGCTGGCTGATCACCCCGAGGAATTGTTCCATATCAGAGACTCAGTGTTGGTCTCTGCTATTGGCGGATTGAGCACTCAGCAGTGGTGGTAGCCAAATCAGCCTTGGTAAGCTTGGTAAGAAGTCCATGTTGCTGAGCCCAAGCATAACCTCCATCCCTGCTTCCATGACCACTGTGTTCATGAGCCCATTGAGCAATAACAGGAATAGCTGGGGAAAAAGGACAGCTGGTTTCTCCACTGAAGGTGTCATCCTATCCACCTGATAGTTAACGTCCTCTGCCGAGGTCACCTTTTGGTGGGCATTCACATGAGACACAAATACCTTCACTCCTTTGGCCCATTCAGAGAGATCTATCCACATACCTCTTCTCCATACATCCTTATCATCAATCTTCCAATCATGCTCCTTCCAAGTCCCAGACCATCCAGCTAAGCTGTTAGCCACAGCCCAAGAATCCATATATAATCACACATCTGGCCATTTCTTATTCCATGCAAAGTGAACAGCCATATGCACAGTTCAAAGTTCTGACCATTGGGAGGATTCTCTTCACCACTGTCCTTTAAGGAAGTCCCAGAAAGGGGTTGCAGTGTCACTGCTGTCCACTTTTGAGTGGTGCCTGCATATTACACAAAACAATCTGTAAACCAGGCACGAGTTTTCTCTTCCTCAGTCAACTGATCAGAAGGAACTCCTCATGAAGCCATAAGTGTAGAGTGGGACAGAGAAGGTAATGTGACTGGAGTGGAGGCCCTAGGCATTTGGGTCATTTCCTCATGCAATTTACTTGTTCCTTTAGGTCCTGCTTGAGCCTAATCTCTGCCATACCACTTCCATTTAATGATGGAGTGCTGCTGTGCAGGTCCAACTTTATGACTCTGTGGTCAGACAACACCCAGTTCATGATGGGCAGTTCAGGTCTCATGGTGACTTGGTGGCCCATGGTTAGGCATTCAGTCTCTACTAAAGCCCAATAACAAGCCAAAAGCTGTTTCTCAAAAGGAGAGAAGTTATCTGCAGAGGATGGCAGGGCTTTGCTCCAA
>NW_006921888.1:1893287-1893872 GCF_000298275.1 Orycteropus afer afer
GAGAAAAAGGCATTGGCTAGAGCAATAGCTGCATACCAAGTACCAGAAGATGTACTAATTTGCTCAAGCAATGAAACCACATCAGGAACAGTAGCTGCAATTGGAGTCACCACCTGATTAAGTTACGATAATCTATTGTCATTCTCCAAGATCCATCTGTTTTTTGCACAGACCAAATAGGTGAATTAAATGGGAATGTGGTGGAAATCACCACCCCTGCATCCTTCAAGTCCTTGATAGTGGCAGTAATCTCTGAAACCCCTCCAGGGATGCAATACTGCTTTTGGTTCACTATTTTTGTAGGTAGAGGCCATTCTAATGGCCTCCACTTGGCTTTTCCTATCATAATAGCCCTTACTCCACATGTCAGAGAGCCAATGTGAGAATTCTGCCAATTGCTGAGTATATCTATTCCAATTAGGCATTCTGGCGCTGGGGAAATCACTACAGGATGGATTCAGGGACCCACTTGACCCACTGTGAGATACACCTTAACTAAGGCTCCATCAATAACTTGACCTCCACATGCCCCCACTCTGACTGGTGGGCCACAATGACACTTTTGGTCTCCTGGAATTAGTGTCA
>NW_006921888.1:1896088-1896610 GCF_000298275.1 Orycteropus afer afer
AAAAAAAAAAAAATCCTCACAACTGGACCAATAAGCAGCATCACAATAAATGGAGAAAAGTTTGAAGTTGTCAAAGATTTCATATTACTCGGTTCCATAGTCAACATCAAGGGAAGCAGCATTTAAGATATCAGACGGCACATTGCACTAGGCATATCTGCTGCAAAAGATCTCTTTAAAGTGCTAAAGTGCAAAAATGTCTCTTCAAAGACCCAACCCAAGCCATGGTATTTTCAGTTGCTTCATATGCATGTGAAAGCTGGACAATGAATAAGGAAGATTGAAAAAGAGTTGATCCTTTTGAGATGTGATGTTGGTGAAGAATACTGAAAGTACTATGGACTTCCAGAAGAACTAACAAATGTGTCATGTAAGGAGTGCAGCCAAAATTCTCTTGGGAGGTGAGAATGGCCAGACTTCATCTCACCAACTTTGATCATGTTGTTAGAAGGGACCACTCCCTGGAGAAGGATGTCATGTTTGGTAAAGTAGAGAGTCAACCAAGAAGGGGAAGGGCCTCAA
>NW_006921888.1:1897045-1904699 GCF_000298275.1 Orycteropus afer afer
TGCCTCAGGAGAAGCCTCCAGCTTGATCCATAAACTTGGGACTTCCCAGCCTCTACAACTGTGTGAGCCATTTCCCAGAGATAAATTTCTCTGTCTGTCTCTCTCTCTTTTCTCTCTCTCTCTCTCTCTCTCTCTCTCTCTGTCTCTCTCTCTATATATATAGATATATCAGTTTCATTGCTTTTGCTTCTCTAGAGAACACAACCTGAGACATACGGTCATGTGTATTAATCATCAGTTATTGTCTGCTGTTGTTTGTTCTCTGTCCAAAAGACTTCCTTTAGACTCTCTTGTTAAGGTTGGTCTGGTTTCAACAAATTCCCTTAATTTCTGTTTATGTGGAAATATCTTAGTTTCCTCATCATATTTGAGGGGCAGTTTTTCTAGGTATATAATTATTGGTTGGCAATGTTTTTGTTTTCAGAGTTTTATATATGTCATCCCAATATCTTCTTACTTGTATGGTTTTTGCCAAGAAATCAGAACTTAGTCTTATTGGTTGTCCTTTGTAGGTAACTTTTCATTTTTCCCATGCTACTTTCAGAATTTTTTTCCTTGTTGTTGGTTTTGGTAAGTATGATTATGATATGTCTTGATGATTTCCTTTTGGGACCTATCTTGTTTGGGGTTCATTGATCTTCTATAATGCATATCTTGTATTTCATCATATTAGTGAAGTTCTCTTTCAACAAATCTTTGATAATTTTCTCTGTGGTTTTATCTCTTCCTGTTCTGGAATTCTGAGCCCATGTAAATTATTCTTCTTGATGTTGTCTCCCATAAGGTTTTCTTCATTTTTAAAAAACTTTTTATGATTGTTCCTTTAATAAATTAGTACTGAGAGATTTTTCTTCAATCTTCCCAATTCTGTCTTCCATTGATTTGATTCTACTCCATTGTCCTTTCAATGTGTTATCTATTTCTGAAATCTTAGTATTAATCTTCTGGATTTCTACTTGTAATTTTTCATGATTTCTAATTATTCATTTATTTTGTCAGTTTTTTCTTGTATTATTTTCCTAGAATTTTGTTTGTGTTCTCCTTAATTTTGTCCATGTTTTCATTGATTTTGTCACTGCTTTCCTTTGTCTATCTCTCAATCTGTTGAAGGCACCTAAATATGATTATTTTTAATTCCTTATCTGGTAGTTCCAATGCCATTTCTCCCTCAGGGAGGCTTTCTGGCTCTGTATTCTGGTTCTTTATTTGTACTGCTTTGTCTTATTTCTTTGTGTGAGCTGGTATTCTTAGTCATCTCAGAGATATTGTGCTGTCATTTTATTTATACTTAATTGGTGATTGTATGTTGGTGCAATTCACCCAAGTTTTGTTTTTTGTTTTGTTTTGATATACCCAAGCTAGCAGGGATGGTGTACTACTCTGTTTACTGTTTCGGCAGAACTTAGGCATGCACTACCTGTCTCCAGGATGAGAATGCATGTACACATCTCTGTTAGCTATTCATGTAGAGAAGTTGAGAGTGAATTGGGCTGGTATTGGCCAATGTCAATCATTGTTCAGTTAGTACAGAAGCAGGTGGTGGCCTTTACCCCATGAGAAGGGCTGTAGGAGGTGTAGGTTTAGTTGGGTCATGTGCGTATGGTTGCTTTCTTGTCATCAGCCACCAGTGTGGTTGCCCTTGCAGTCTTCAGCAAGCATGGTCAATTATGAAGTTGCTGCCCCAATCAGGACACTGCTTACAAATATTCAAAATGGCTGTGCCATGAGGCTAGCCAATAGTCCACAGCTCCATTTATCTCCTTATATACTGTTTTTATTCAGTTTCTTCTAGTGGGAGCTCTGGTGGTGTAGTGCCTAAGGCATTTTACTACAAACCAGAAGGCTGGCAGTTCAAACCCACCAGCCCCACCAGCCACTCCTCAGAAGGAAGATTGGTCAATCTACTTCTGTAGTGATACCATCTTGGAAACCCAAAGAGGGGTCACTATGAGTCGGATCTGACTTGATGGCAATATATTGTTTTCATTCAGTTTCTTCTAGTAGTCAGTATTTAATCAACTTCTTTATCCTTCATTTAGGAGCTCAAAGTTCCAGGATTATCTTCTCTGTTTCAAGTGGTGTCTCATTTCTGCCTATTCTATCACTTTGCCATTAGTCCCCAAGGTTATAAATCTTTATAGAACCAGACTGTCACATCTTTCTACCAAGGAGTGGTTGGTGGATTTGAACCAACAACTTTCAATTACCAGCTGAGTGACTTTAACCACTATGCATCAGGGCGCTATTCTCATAACCAAAAAGCACCAAACCCACTGCCATTGAGTTGATTCCGACTCATAGCAACCCTTCCTTGGGTTTCCAAGGTGGTATTGCTATTGAAGTAGATTGCCCAACCTTCTTTCTGAGGAGTGGTTTGTGGGTTTGAACCACCAGCCTTCTGATAGCAGTCAAATGTCTTACGCACTACACCACCAGGACTTATCAATTTCTATTTATTTTTCATATATCTCTGGCATATGTGATTTCGCTGATAAAAATGTACAAATCTTGTTTAATTTTATGCTTGCATGATGAAGGCCACCATTTACAACTTCTGTGAATACAAATCATGCATGGTAAGAAACCAGTGAGAACATGTTAACGACACCTTAGAAACAATATGGTGAAAAGTAAATAATTGACAGACTAAACTGTGATTGAAAAGTGTAGTTTAAGGAGCTCTGATAGTACAGTGCTTAAGTCACCTGACTGCTAACCAGAAGGTTGGTGGTTCAAACCCACCAGCCACTAAACAGAAGCAAGACTGAGCAATCTATTTCCATAAAGATTTACTGCCTCAGAAACCCAACGGGGTCACTATGAGTTGAAATCAACTCACTGGCAATGGGTTTAATTTAGCAATGAGCAAACTTTGCTGAATATTAGAATCAACTGGATATCTTTTAAAAAAATACTTATACGTGAATTTTATCCCCAGAAATTCTTACTTAATCAATATGAGTAGAACTCAAAATTAGGATTATTAAAAACTTTGCATTAAAAGAACCAGTCTAGTGGAACCAAAACTACAGGTCTGAAATCCTGAGTTCAAATCTAGGTTCTGTTTCTTACTGACTATAAAGTCTTCAGCAAGTTAGTTGACATCTCCAAACTTTTGTTTTTTTTCTCTTATATGTAAAAAGGGATTTTGAGGATTAAATGAGGTGCTATGCAGAAAGTCACTTTATAAACTATCAGATAAAATTGTGAAATTATCCATAAACCATGAGTTACTAATAATACATTTTATTTTTTGCACATTACACATTCTGGAGTGAATTTCTAATGAGATAATGTAGGTAAATATACTTTGAAAAATACCAAGTTTTGCATCAATTTGAGGTACTGCTATTACTACTTTTAATAAGACACAGAAAATTCCAAGGAAATACATAACCGATTATCAATTATAACTACTGAGTTGTGTTTTGAATTAATTCTTGGCCCTCATCTTCATCTCAACTCTGGCCAAATTATGTTGGCATGCATTGTGTTTTGTAGGAGAACAAATACAGTCTGTTAAATCATCAAAGAAAGGGCATTTTAAGAGAGAAACCTTCAACTATAAGTCTTCTTTAACTACAGAGGTATACCTTAGAAAACATACTTCAGTTGGATTTCAGTGGCTACCAAAACTCTCCATATGATCTGAGAAATACCAAGAGGTCCCATCTGCCAAACAAATTTTCCCTTAGGGACATTCCTGGAATTCTTGTCATTACAGACAAAACAGAAAGTCCTTTTAAAGTGCACAGAAGTGTTAACATGTAATGGATTAATTTAACAGTTTCACTAGAAAATAAATAGAAATAGCTGATGTCCTTTGAAGACAGCATATGAAGTTGTTACTGTTTCATCTTCTGCTCTGGCAAAATGTTTTTGCTTACCAGACAAAAATTAGTCTAAATAAGGTAGGATACATACAACTGGCTACTATGGCTCTATTTTCTTGTTCCTTACTACTCTCTCCATATTTTCTAGATGATAATATTTGCTAAACCACAGTAGATCTTACAAACAGCTTAAGACATATTTCCTCTTGTTCTTAGCAAATATTGCTTCAGTTTGGAGGCTACTTATTTTCATCAATCAGAGAAAGCACAAAATTGAATTTTTAACTTAAAAATAAAAGTATATAAATTGCAAATAAAGAGAAATCAATTAGTGTACAACAATATTTACAACTCAAACTCCAAAGTAGAGAGTTTTTGTTTTTGTTTTTGAAGAATACTAATTTGATGTTACATGAACATGTTTTAAAATTACTTTTCATGCTTGTGAACATCCTTTTTACTTTCCATGCAATCCTGGGAATCAAAGGCAAAGATCCTATCGGTCTTTAGTTCTTGAATCCAATCCAAAGTACTTGTCTGTGACATGTAATAATCTAATCTGTATAATAAGAATATTTTCCATTCATGTATATTTCATATACAGTCATTTCTTTCTGGAGACTGCTTCTGTAATTCTTGACCTCCTCAAAAGCTGCATTAATTTGAAAAACTGCTACTACCTTGGCTAATTCTGCTTTGTATCCATCTCTCCTTCCTACTTTGCACAATCTATCATCATCTACAAAGTTTATCCAGGGACTTAATACTCCTCTAAGTGATAGGCAGACTTAGGTCCTACATACATACTAACATTATTAAAGAAATAAAACACATGGAGTTTTTCTCCCTCTTGGGATTTATGAAACATTGAATACTACAATGTGTGTGATGATCTCTAGTTTTC
The DNA here is from genome assembly GCF_000298275.1 of Orycteropus afer afer. Lineage (NCBI taxonomy): Eukaryota > Metazoa > Chordata > Mammalia > Tubulidentata > Orycteropodidae > Orycteropus > Orycteropus afer. The sequence continues at coordinate 1,901,783 of NW_006921888.1, forward strand.
CAAGATGCAAAATAAATTGCTCTTCCACATGGTACTTGTGATGAGGCAGATTCAGTGATGATCATGATGTCTCTGGCTAATAGAAGCCTGTTTCATTTCACAAAAGTAAATTGATACCCCAGCACAACATAGCTTTGGAGAAACATTCTTCTTTAGCAAATAACTGTTCTCCCTTAGGTAAACAGTTCTTGGTTTGTTATTGGAACACAGGTAAGATTGAATGTCTAACAGTGTGATAAATAACCATGTAGTCTGAATTATCCATAAGAGTAAGCTGTTCTATGATCCATCAAAACATAAAGTTGAGCATGCCTAAAGGCTTTTTGTAATTAAGTAGAAACTGGATACATATGAGGTCAGACTAAAGCATCATGTATGCTAACAATCTAGAGAATTTTGCTATTCTTCCAACCACTGCCACAGTGAAAAGTAAAAATCATAATAGTTGGACAATTCTGTAAATATACTAAAAACTACAGAATTGTACATTTAAATGGATGAATTTTATAGTACAAAGAATGAACCTGCTGTTGTCTCACGAATCATGGGGACCCAATACACAGTGGGTTCAGACCATTGTGATACATAGGGTTTTCACCAGCTGATTTTTTCTTTTTTGAAAGTAGATAACAAAGCGTTTTTTCCTAGTGTGTTAGTCTGCAAGCTTCACTGAAACTTGTTCTACATCATAGCCACATGTAAGCCTCCACTGAAAAATGGGTGATGGCTGCACTTGAGGTACATTGACTGGGAATCAAACTGGATCTCCTGCATGGAAGATGAGAGTTCTACCACCGGACTACTACTGCCCTGAATAAATCTTAATGCATGCAAATCTTTAAAAAATAATTTAGGGATCTGAGCATTCTAGGATATGATGTTGTTGTTGTTGTTGTTGTTATGTGCCGTCAAGTCGGACCCGACTCGTAGCGACCCCTTCTTGGGTTTTCGAGTCAGTATCACTATGAAGTAGATTGTCCCATCTTCCTTCTGAGGAGTGGCTGGTGGATTTGAACCGCCAGACTTCTGGTTAGCAGTCAAGTGCCTTAGGCACTATGCTACCAAAGCTCCTAGGATGTCATGTAGTAAGTGACAAAAGAATCTGAAAGTATCAAAAATGAATGAAAATATCTCACTGAATGGGGTAGAAGGAAAATTTGCTGACCTAAGTAACTTTACTTAGAACATGCTTGGCATTTATCAAGCTGAAAGAACTGAAGAAAAAATTCAAGGCAAGAGTTGCAATATTGAAGGATTCTATAGGCAAAATATTGAACAGCGCAGGAAGCAACAAAAGAAGAAAAGAAGGAATACACAGTCACAGTAACAGAAAGAACTGGTCAATGTTCATCCATTTCAGGAGGTGGCATCTGATCAAGAACTGATGGTATTGAAAGAAAAAGTACAAGTTTCACTGAAGGAATTGGGGAAAAACAAGAATTAAAGAAATGCCAGTTGAGATTTTTAAACAAATGGATGCAATACTGCAAGCACTCACTTGTCTATAATAAGAAATTTTGAAAACAGCTACCTCGCCAATCAACTAGAAGAGATCCATATATGTGCCCATTCCAAAGAAAGGTGATCCAACAGAATGAGGAAATAATTGAACAATAAGATTAATATCATATGCAAGTAAAATTTTGCTGAAAATAATTTTTAAAAAATGGTTACATTAATACGGACAGGGAACTTCCAGAAATTCAAGCTGGATTCAGAAAGAGGACATGAAAAGAACAATTTCATTGCTGATGTTACATGAATCTTGGATAAAGCAAAGAATACCAGAAAGTCATGTACCTGTGTTTCATTGGCTTTGCAAAGGTCATGTAGATCCTAACAAATCATGGATAACATTTCAAAGAATGAGAATTCCAGAAAACATAATTGTTCTCATAAGGAACCTGTACATAGACGAAGAGAGGCTGTCATTTCAACAGGACAAGGGGATACCGTATGGTTTAAAATCAGGAAAGGTGTATGTGCCGGGGTTATATCCTTTCATTGTACTTATTCAATCTGTATTCTGAGAAAATAAGCTGAGAAGCTGGACTATATGAAGATTGGCATCAGGACTGGAGAAGATATACATATGACACAACCTTGCTTAAAGAAAGTGAAGAGGACTTGAAGATAAAAACTTCAGACTTCAGTATGAATTACAGTTCAACACAAGAAAATAAAAGTCCTTATAACTTGACTAATAAGCAATATCATGATAAACAGAGAAAAGATTGAAGTTCTCAAGCATTGAATTTTATTTGGATCCACAATCAATTCTCACGGAAGTAGCACTCTAAAATTCAAACAATGTATTATATTAGGCAAATGTGCTAAAAAAAAAAAAAAAAAAAAACCCACGTCTTTAAAGTGATAAAGAGCAAAGATATCACTCTGAAGACTAAAAGTGTGCCTGACCCAAGCCATCATATTTTCATTTGCCTCATAGGCCTGCAAAAGCTGGACAATAAATAAGTAAGACCAAAGAATTAATGCATTTGAATTATGGTATTGAAGATAATTGAATACACCATAGGCTACAAAAGAACAAACAGATTTGTCTTGGATGAAGTACAGCTGGAATGCTTCTTAGAAATTAGGATGGCGACAATTCTGCTCTCATACTTTGGTCATGTTGTCAGGAGAGGCCAGTCCCTGGGGAAGATTTTTGTGTTTGGTAAAGCAGAGTGTCAGCAGAAAAGGGGAAGATCTTCAATGAGATGAATTGACACAGTGACGGTGATAACAGGGTCAAGCATAGCAACAATTGTGAGGATGGTGCAGGACCAGGCAATGTTTTGTTCTGTTGTAATAGACTATAAGTCAGCACTAACTCAACTGCAGCTAACAACACAAGTAACTCTGGATATGATTGGAGACTCTAAGATTAAAATTAAAAGGAATTATATATAAGTAC
>NW_006921888.1:1905019-1917326 GCF_000298275.1 Orycteropus afer afer
TCTTGCTCTGCTAGCTACAAGAGTCTAGACATAATGACATCCCAGTAACAATGAGCACACCTAATGGCCAAACAGGAGCTCTGACAGTGTACTGCCTAAGGCATTTGACTAGTAACCAGAAGGTTAGAGGTTCAAACCCACTAGCCACTCCTCAGAAAAAAGACTGGGCAATCTATTTCTGTAAAGAAGTAACTCCTTGGAAACCCAAAGGAGTGTCACTGTGAGTCAGAATCGACTCAATGGCAGTGAGTTTTGAGTGGCCAATCTTGGCTTCTAAGATCATTTTTTTCAATAAAAGAATCAAGAGATCCTTGGAGCAATGGCTGATTCAAGGAGTAGACTATGAAATTTGCATGATGAATTTGGAGCATCTTATAATCCCAGAAAATAAGAAAATGATATATTTAAAAAATCGACTCTAACAAAAACAAAATCCTCACCATAATCTCACAGAGGGAGGTATTATTACAAAGGAATACAGGAGGCAACTCAAAGAGCACCCAACGGAAAAAAATGGAACGATTTGAGCACAGAAAGAAAGTAGTATTAGATTTTAAACCAATGCATAAAACAAATATCTGTAAGTCCACACTGACATAAATAAATCAAGAGAAGAATTCTAAATAAATTTTGTAGATACTCCACCCTCAATGAGGTGGAGTCTAATTATCCACTCCTTAAGAGTGGGCAGCACATAGAAACTTCCTTACGAAAAGCACAATGTGGAAAGAGTGAAAAACAGAGAGGAGTTTTCAGTGAATAAACCTAAAAACATCGCAAGCCAGGTGATCAAGGTTAATATCAACAGCAATAAATCATATTGATAGTACGTGCCATTGCTATGACGTGATAAGAATGACACTTTACCTCTGTGGTTTTTTCCCAAAAACACAATAACCCAGTCTCATCATGCGATGAACATCAGCCAAATCTCATTTGAGAGACATTTTATAAAATACTAATTTTCCTCAAAACTATCAAAGTCATCAAAAACAAGGAAAGTCTGAGAAATTGTCACAACCAAGAGAAAGCATAACAATTTAATGTAATGTGATAGCCTGGATGTTGTTGTTGTTTGTTGTTAAGTGCCATCGAGTCGTTTCCGACTCATAGCGACCCCATGCACAGCAGAACGAAACACTGCCGGATCCCGCGCCAGCCCACAATCCCTGGTATACTTGAGCCCATCATCGCAGCCACTGTGTCAATCCATCTCGTTGAAGGCCTCCCCCTTCTTTTTAGCCTGGATAGGACCTGGAACAGAAAAAGAGTGTTAGGGATCAACTAAGGACATCTGAATAAAGTAGGAGATTCAGTTAATAATTGATAAGTATTGGTTAACTAATAGTGAATGTGCTACCATTGTAATATAAGATATTAATAATAGGGGAAACTGGAAACAGAAAATCTCCATACTATTTTTGTAATAATTTTGTAAATATAAAGTTATTCTAAAATAGAAAAGGTTATTAAAATATGTATGTATTACCTTTTAAAAGAGCATTTAAAGCTTAGCTTATATGTAAGTGTGCTGTGGTTGACATTCTTGCCACTTTAGTTCATATATCATTACATCCTAAAAAGAAAAAAAAAGATAATTACAATATTTTAAATCAAATAAACTATCACAAATATGTGCACTTTACTAACAATGATTTATTCTTTGATGAATACATGCACAATATTTTGTATGTCAAATATTGATAGTATCTATTATGCTAATTACGCTTGGTAAGATGGAGGGTCCACGAAAGAGGGGAAGGCCCTCAACAAGATGGATTGACACAGTGGCTGTGACAATGGGCTCAAGTATAGTAAGGATCATGGAGCTGGTGCGGGACTGGGAGTTGTTTCTTCTGCTGTGCATAGGGTCACTATGAGTTGAACTTTACAGCACCTAACAACAACAACAACCAACTATTCCCTACTCTTCATTCAAATAATATGCTTTAATGTGGAAGAAGTCACAGTACCAAAGTATTCTCACCCACTGAGAGGCTAATGCCATTTCTCTCCAGTTTGTAACACTTCATGCAGTTTAGCATGATTTTTTTGAAGTCCAATAACTTAAACATGTCCTTTTCAAGATTTGGAAGTAATTTAGGTATGCAGTTGGTTTTTTGTCTTTTTTTTTTTTTTCAAGAAATATTTCTCATTTATAATACTGATATTTCTTTAATAGCTTTATAAAGTTCTTTACAGTCTGTATATATATTGTCTCGTGTATAGATTTGTTAATATGAAGCATATTTCTCTAAATTCTTGTCAGGTCTTTATCTGTATACTTTAAAAAAAATGATGTTGTATAAAAACTCAAGAGAATAATTCATCAGCTTTACTTTCCCAACTTAACTATAAAAAGCCATTTAGTTTTTAACCAATATTTGGGACAGATATAGCTAGATATTTAAGCTCCCCTCACCCTGAACTTTATAGAATATAGTGTACCTTCTATTTTATGTTTTCTTAAAATTCTGCATTTATTGAAGTAAAAATGTTACAGAGCCAAGTAAAACACCAGTTTGGTAAAGCTGAGTTCCAGCAAAAGAACAAGAACCAGTTCCACATATAGAAATGAAAGGGGCCTGGTAAACACCAAGCTTTATTTTTCACTTTACTTAACTGCTAATTAGAAGCAGTGACTGTAAAACAAAACCTAAAACTATGCAATGGAGAAATTTAATGAAGATTTCAACTCTATTCTCCTAGAAATAAAAATGCTCCAAATACTTTATTCCATTCCTAAAAAGCATAGAAAATCTGGTTTCCACATTGATGCACCTTACAAATATTGAATTCCCCTTGCTCTCTTTATGGCATGATACTGAAATACTAAATGGGATCTACTGTCTCTTTTCAGATTATAATCCACTTGAGGGAAAAGACCTCAAGTTTACTGGGACTCACGGTATGTAACCATTCCCTGGAAAAGGATGTCATGCTTGGTAAGGTGGAGGGTCCACGAAAGAGGGGAAGGCCCTCAATGAGATGGATTGACACAGTGGCTGTGACAATGGACTCAAGTATAGTAAGGATTGTGGAGCTGGTGCGGGACTGGGCGGTGTTTCTTCTGCTGTGCATAGGGTCACTATGAGTTGGACACGACTTGATGGCACTTAACAACAACAACAACATAGTATGTAACTAAGTAATGATCAGAGACTGCAATGAAAATCATTTCCTCAACTGCTGTGGTCCTTCTCTAAATGACCCCTGTTGTATTCAAGGAAACCTGTCAAATGACCAAGGACCAACTATTCCCTACTCTTCATTAAAATAATGTGCTTTAATGTGGAAGAAGTCACAGTACCAAAGTATTCTCACCCACTGAGAGGCTGATGCCATTTCTCTCCAGTTTGTAACACTTCTAATTTCTATATTTCTCTAGACTTAGTATAATGTCAAAATTAAAAAGAAAGTAAATTTTAATGCATCAATTTTTTCAAAACTACTTTACAGTTATTAATGATCAGAATCAATAAGATAGCAGGAGGAACCAATACAAACAACCAGCTTTAATGGTCCATAAGTGGCTCAGAGCTCTTCTAAGGTACTTATTAGTACAAATTCTATGTGAATATTTTCACTTGGCTCTCCCTCCAGATTTTTTCAGCAGAGCCCAAATTCATTTTTAGTGTCTTCATTAATTGACTGTATAATGTTAAAAGATATATTTATGGCCAGTTATCAAATGAAAGCATTGAAACAATGTAAACCAACTCTATGTGTAAGGTTATCCTACATAATTCCTTCATGTCAAATAAAAGAATAAATCATGTTTGCAGAGAAGCAATAGGATATTGCATAGTACCTGAAAGGATGACGGTGTGGCTAACAAGTGATTATGGCTTCACTCGTGGCTTTTTTTAATCACTGCCCCATGATTTCCAAATCACTTAATTTCTAGGCTCCTCAATTTGTTTATATTTAAAATAAAATTACTGTATTAAATGACTTATACAATCTCTATTATTTCTGGCATTTGGGCTGTATTAGAAAAATAAAGTCAAACTGAACTCCTAAATAGACTAGAAGAATTGCTAAAAAAAAAAAGGAAAGCCATCAAAAGCAGGAAAAGAAAAGATTAATGTATTTCTCTAGTTTATCAATCTTATGAAAAGCCAATAAATAGAACCAACCAGCACCTATTTTTGTTTCCATAATAAAATAATAATGATAAAATAGAATTTACAAAGTAAAAGTGAAACCAAAAAAACCAAACTCACTGCTGTCGACTCGGTTCCGACTCACAGCAACCCCTCTTTGGGTTTCCAAGGCAGAATCACTACTGAAGTAGATTGCCCAACCTGCCTTCTGAGGAGTGGCTAGTGGGTTTGAACTGCCAGCCTTCTGGTTAGCCGTCAAATGCCTTAGGCACTACACCACCAGAGCTCCCAAATAAAAGTGAAGAGCTTGCAGCTTGCAATTATGTATCTCCTGTTTGATTTGTTGTTGTTGTTGAAGCAATGCTCTCCACAGGATAGCATCTTATTTTCAGTTAAGATACCAGCCACTCCTCGGAAGGATGGTTGGGCAATCTACTTCCATAGTGACACTGCCTCGGAAACTCAAGGAGGGGTCACTATGAGTCAGATTCAACTCCACAACAGTGGTTGCCTTGTGTTGCTTTTACTCTAAACTATAAGTTCTTGTGAAGAAGCACACTTAGTCTTCTTTTCCCTTTTGTCCCATGAATAAGGTGATAAGTAACATAGTTGTCAGTCTATTCCTCTCCTATTACTCTGAAATATGGCACAAGCACAAGCCACCATGCAATCTCCCCTGAGCATATTCAGATGGGTATAATGAACTCCCTGTTTAACACCTGCTCTGGAATGTTTAGTACCAACCAAACCCACTTCCATCGAGTCAATTCAACTCATAGAGTCCCTACAGGACAGGCCAGAACTGCCCTATGTGGTTTCCAACGATGTAGTCTTTACAAAAGCAGACTGCCACATCTTTCTCCTGGACCGTTTAATAGTCATTATAAACCTAAAATTTTAAATCTCAACTGGAGAGCTAGCTTACAAACTGTACTAGTTTTCTACGGATGTGTCATAATTTACAACAAACCTAATGGCTTAATGACACTTACCATTTTTCAGCTTCTATATATGAGAAGTCTAAGCATGGAGTAGCTGAGTTCTCCACTCAAGGTCATGTAAGGCCACAATCAAGGTGTTCTCCAGGGCTATGATCTCATTTGGAGCTCATAGTCCTCCTCCAAGCTCATTCAGGTTGTCGACAATATTCAGTGCATTACAACTGTACTATGGGGATCTCCATTTTTTTGCCAAACTCAAGCCCTTGCTATGTGTCCCCCTTCTGTCACAACATGTAAGTTAATTTCTTCTAAGCTAGTTAGAAAGCATCTCTATGACATATCACCTTCTTTTAAACAACTCACCTGATTAGGTCTGGCCTATGCAAGATAATGTTCCTTTTCATTAGCATTAAGTGAATTCATTTGTAATCTATTCATGTGTGTGTTATGATAGAAGCACAGAATCCTGCCAAATTGTATGCATAAACTGTGTGTGTGCATGTGTGTGTGCATATACACACAGGTTGTACTCTAAATCCCAAACAAACATAAGACTGCTAGAATGAGGACTCTACTAACTGATCCAAATATGTCACACACATAGAGACACTTTATAAAGTGTTGGCAATTGAAAGGTGTTTTGATTATTTATAGAAAGCAAACAACAGGAACAGATTTTATGTGAACAAGTCCCCTTCATCCCCACAAGCAGCCCACTTAGCATCATAGGAGGGGAATCTACTTCTGCCTAAAAAAGGACTCTCTTATTCTTCTCAAATTACCTACATCCACTTCTACGTCATTATGTGAACACACTGTGGATCTGGGGTCAGAGGATGTTTTGTTACCTGGTGGCGTAGTGCCTAAAGCACTTGACTGCTAACCAGAAGGCTGGCAGTTCAAACCCACCAGCCACTCCCTGGAAGGAAGATGGGGCAATCTACTTCCGTAGTGATACTGCCTTGGAAACCCAAGGAGGGGTCACTATGAGTCGGATCTGACTCGACGGCACATAACAACAACAGTGCCACTCTGACAGGACTACACCACAAATGGGATGGCTTAAAGAAACAAGAGTTTATTCTTTACAGTTTGGAGGCTTTGAATCTAAGTTCAAAGTGCCAGGCTCCAGGGCCTGGTCGAAAGACCCTCAACCTTGGGTTTCAGCTCTGCCTCCTATTCCTGGCCCACTGAAGCTAGAGGCATCTCTTCACTCAGGCAGCTACTGCCTGCTGAAGCTAACAAGCCCAAGATCAACAAATAAAATGGCACAGTCCCAATATCACCAAACCACACTGTAGGCCATTAATTCAAGTCCACTGAAAGTCTGAAGGTCAGCAGAGCATGGCAGGCTGCTAAACAATGACACAGCTGCATGCAGGGTTCAAGCATGCCATAAGCTACAGACCATTCCCAAAGCTGTTTCTTATATACTAAAAGCAGACCACATCCCTAAGGCAGCTACTCAGCTGCTCACAATAGATTCCACCATAGAGTTGATTACAGTCTCATCATGGGGAATACTACATCCAGCTCCCCAGCCACTCAACCAGGCTCAGTCAAGTTGACATACAAACTTAGCGACCACAATTCCAGCCCTTGTCAACTTGGCACCAGTACAGATCTTCAATGGGTGACATCTCTACAGATCTTCTTCACTGGGTGATTCCAGTCTCCTAGTTCCTGAGTGGCAACCCCACCCCCTTTGGCCTGGCAGGCCCCATTCTTCTCCCTATTGGGCATGGGAGTCTTGCCCCCTCACTCTTGGGCAGAAGCTTGACTCCATCCCACTGGCTCACAAGAACGAGCAGCCCCACACTCCAGAACCAAGTTGGTGAAGGTCTGGCTTTTTGAAACCTAAGTGGCTATGGTGGTTCCACCCCCAAAGGCCGTGGTCCTACCCTTTGGGGCTGAGGCAGCTCTGCTTCCCATTTCCTTGGTCTCTCTGCTTCTGCCAATTAATGCCCAAAGGCAACCCACTCCTCATGCTTAGCTTTCTTGTTCCGTGGGCCAGCCAACCTGCTACTCCATTTCATGCCAGTCTCTTCACCAATTAATGGCCAAAGGCAACCCCCTCCACCAGGAAAATGCCTACCCAATAGCACCCAGCTTTCTCCTCCATTGGTTGGTAAGCCTGCTGCTGTTTAATGCCAGTCTCTTGGCTCTGCTACTGCCATCTTTCATGCCGTATGCTGGGGTCTTTCTGCCAGGGTCTTGAGTCAAGGATGCACTCCACTCCTGTTTCCACATTTTAGGTATCTGTTAGAGCAGCACCCCACTCTCATGGTATCATATTCTGTTTTGGTTATCTAGTGCCACTCTGACAGGAATATACCACAAATGGGATGACTTAAAGAAACAAGAGTTTATTCTCTTACAGTTTGGAGGCTTTAAGTCCAAGTTCAAAGTGTCAGGCTCCAGGGGCTGGTTGAAAAACCCTCAACCTTAGGCTTCAGCTCTGCCTCCTGCTCCCGGCCCACTGGAGCTAGAGGCATCTCTTCACTCAGGCAGCTAATAGCTGCTGAGGCTGACAAACTCAAGGTTGACAAGTAAAAAGGCACAGTCCCAATATTACCAAACCACACAACAGGTCATTAATTCAAGTCCATTGAAAGTCCAAAGCTTGGCAGAGCATGGCAGGCTGTTGAATAACGACACAGCTACATGCAGGGTTCAAGCATGCCATAAGCTAAAGACCATTCCCAAAGCTGTTTCTTATATACTAGAAGCAGACCACATCCCTAAGACAACTACTCAGCTGCTCACAGTAGATTCCACCATGGAGTTGATTACCAGTCTCATCATGGGGAATACTACATCCAGCTGCCCAGCCACTCAACCAGGCTCAGCCAAGTTGACACACAAACTTAACCACCACAGATGGTATCTCTCTCTTAGCAGGTACATCATCAGCTCAATTCAGGTTCACCATAGCTTTGTTCTTTCTCCTTCTCTCTCTCTCCATGGCTTTTCTTGGCTGAACCTGGCCATCCTCTGTGCTTACTAGTCCAGCTCTTAACTAGCAGGTTAGGGAAAAGCATAGGCCAGATCCAGAGGTAGGCTAGCATTATGACAGCTGTTTAGGCAAAACTATTTATGGAGAATCTCTGTGCGGTATATTAAGCCACTGTGAGCCTCCTGTCTGCTCCTCAGAGAGGCCTCCTTTTGGCCCCTTCTTGGCTCTAAGGATTTCCACTCTCATAGTCAAGGCATCTGCCACTGCCAAAGACAGACAAGCTCAGCTTCCACACTGCTACTTGCTTTGCCAGGCACCTCTGCCTGCATGGACCCACACTGTGGTCTCTTCCCCTTATGGCCCAGGCTTCATTGGTGACCTCCTACCTGGAGGTGTCCAACTGCACTCTGTGGACTGACTTGCCCACTGCCAGTGTCTGCCAGTCTCACAATTCCAACCACTTACTTGTACCACTGCTGCTGTTTCTCTGCCACTTGGCTCTGCTGTGCTTGCTGTCATTTATCTTGGTCTTCTGTGTTGTCAGCTCAGTGTTACAGTCCTTGACTCATATTGGAGCTTTTTCATGTGGACTTAGGAGGTTCTCAGAGCAGGCACCCCAGGTCCAAAGGACATGCTCCTCTCCAGGTTTTTTTCAGGAGGTCCCAAAAAAAGCTTCTGTGAGATTGGCCTTGTCTAATTTAGGCATGACTGTCATCTTAAACTGACCTGTCCTTTAGGTGGACCATAAACTGATGAATCCTATCAGGTGGATTGAAAGCCATTTATGCATATAGAAAACTAACCAATTCTTGCAAGGCATCTTATGCTGACAGCAAACCAACCAGTTCTTGCTAGCCACTTATGTGGAAACCACATAATCCTTTGACAGGTGACTTGACCAATCATTTTGGGAGAATTGCAATCCCAGAACCAGAAACCCATTGCACCACATCTACTCATACTTAAGGTGAAAAGATTATACAGGGAATGACACCAGGTAGCAGAAATCTTGGGATCACCTTGGCATTCTGGTCATCATAGCCAACTCACCAGTCTTTTCTTCTGTAAATTTTACTATTATTAAATTGTTCAACTGAAAAACCACAGAAGTCTTTCTTAATCCCTCTTTCCCATACAATTCATAATCAAGTTATCATGAAATCTGTGACGTTTACCTCAAAAACATAACCAAAATGTGTCCATGTACCTCTCTCTATTACTTTTTTCTGCAACACTTTCTCCATGTAAAGCAGAGGACTATTTAAATTTTTGAATCAAATCATGATATTATTTTTTGGCTTTGCATTCTTGTGACTTAGTACCTAAGGCACTTGACTGCTAACCAGAAGTCTGGTGGTTCAAACCCACCAGCCACTCCTCGGAAGGAATATGGAGCAATCTACTTCCGTAGTGATATTGCCTCGGAAACCCAAGGAGGGGTCGCTATGAGTCAGATCCAACTTGACGGCAGTGGGTTGAGTTTTATTCCACTTTAAATACAAGCCAAAATCCAAAACAAAGTCTGCAAAGCCCTATATGAAGGCTTCTCTGATGGGCCACTATTTAATATTTAAATTACTGATTAGAGGGGACCTAGCTTTGTGAAAATTACAGAGAAAACTATAGAAGGCAGAAAAGGCAAGTAATGCAGATGTCCTGAGGCAGAGATATACCTGATATCTTTGACAAACTAAAAAGGGAGAAGTATGACTGAAGGCATTTATGGTAGGGAATGAGGAGGTTAACCACAATTTCTGACTCCTCCAATACAAAACTCAGGAAAAGATGTGACATGATTGAGTCCAATGTAATTAAATATTAGCTTCCTCTGGTTATGGCATATGTTTAAGCTGCTAGGTTCCTGGGGTGCTTTATAGACTGTTTAGAGATTCCCAGTCACTGGGGATCTTGTGCCAATAGTTTCCTTGATCAGGGTAAATACACCTCCATTAGCCAGTTAGTTATGATAACTCCCTTTAATATCCCTTTCTTTTTTGGTATTTTCACTCCTTCAGACAGGTCTCTTGAGTTGGATCTAAGACAACTGCAATAGAAAAATTATATGTCCCACATCTCAACCAGAGAAAACATGCAACTTTATTCCACTCTTGGTGGGAGTGCAATTACTTCTACCTGCATCCTCTAATACACTGCCACAAGCTACTTCAGTGAGACACTTGCCTTTTAGGTTCCTTGGATGTGATTCAGATCTTTGTAGACTTCTATGTCCTCCCAGCTGCAAGGGGTACTTGTCAACTTCTTCATGCATTCCTCTTGGTGTCTTTCTCACTTGACTTGAGTAAAGGAAAGCAATTCCACTCCTGTCCATGAGAGAGTCATAGCACCCTGACAAGTCTTTTCAATTTCTTACTTTCTGTATAAATTATTAGTCTTTACACATATAAACACTGGCCTTTCCAAAGATGAATTTTAGTCACTTCTTTTTAACTCTACATAGATTGTATCACAGCTCTCTTTAGATGACAGGAGTTGGGTGTATATTTAAGAGAACAAACTATGGGGATATTTTGCTGGAGTATAACTCTTAGCTCTGTCCCTCACCAGCAGCATGATGTTGGTCAAGTTATTTAAACTTTCTTTTTTTTCTCAATTCCTTCATTTGTAAAATTCAGCAAATAGTAGCATAGATCTCTAGAGTTATTGTGAGAATTAAGTTAGTTATATGTTATTATTGTTGTTGTTATGTGCCGTCAAGTTGGACCAACTCATAGCGACCCCTCCTGGGGTTTCCAAGGTGGTATCACTACAGAAGTAGATTGCCCAACCTTCTTTCCAAGGAGTGGCTGGTACACATCTTTGTCTCAGTCTTATAAACAAAAAAAGTTTATTTATTATTTTTCATAAGTCCTATATACATGTGCTTATATGCATGCCCAGGTATATTTGTTTTAAAATACATATCTACACTCACACACAATACATTCTGGTGCATAATAATCTCTAAGTATAAATAAGTTCTAGGAATACATGCAGACTTTCTTTGTAGGCCCAGAAACTGACACAAATAACTTCCATTTCAACATGCTGTCTCATAAACATGCATAAATAACATACCAAGAGCTAATGAATATAATCAAAAATAAAATATAACATGACAACATGTGTATGTGCTATGTGTTTATTCAAAAAATGTCTGAAACATAGATGAACACAAACTTTCAAACTAAAAATAAATAAATAAAAATAATCTTTCCTCTAAAATTATCTGGATATTTCTAACAAAAATAGTTTGAGTTCATAAGACAGTTGTTACTATATGTCATTGAGTTGATTCCAACATATGATGACCCCACATATGTCAGAGTAGAACTGCTATATAGGGTTTCCAAGGCTGTGTACTTTGAAAACAGATCACCAGGACTGTTTTCCAAGGCACCTCTGGGTAGGATTGAATCAGCAACCTTTTGGTCAGTAGTGCAGTGCTTAACATTTGCACCACTCAAAGACTCTTCCTGAGAGAGTAGCTATCATAATTATTAACACTATTAATACCACATATATATTGTACTGAGTGTCCAAAACGTCTTTGTTTCATTTTCTTATATGATTTATATTTTCTGGCCCAAAACAGGATAAATTAATATTTTTTATATAAATTGGTTTATGGTTAAATAAATAACTCAGCAATTATCTGGCTAACTTAGTAAAAAGCCATTTATTTTCCTTATCTAAATTATGTAACTAAACCAAAAAAAAAAAAAAAAAACTCACTGTCGTTGAGTCAGTCTTGACTCATGGTGACCCCTCCTTGGGTTTCCAAGATGGTATCACTACAGAAGTAGATCTCCCAACCTTTCTTCCAAGAAGCAGCTGGTGGGTTTGAACCACCAGCCTTCTGGTTAGTAGTCATCTTACACACTACACCACCAGAGCTCCCAAATTATGTAGCTGGATACTTTATATTCATTTTTATGTACACTAGGTTAGAAGAAAAAACAAGAGAAAGAGAGAGAGGGGGAAGAGTATTATCACTATTTTCTTAATGAATTTATTATATTTCTCTAGGTTTGTTTTTTGGTTTGGTTTAGGTTGAACATATTAGTAAATTACCTGTGTGGGAGGAAAGGAAGGTAAATGCTATGTGGTTTATAACTACCTTTAAAATAATTCATCATGGGCAATGCGATACAAATATATTTAAGTCAGTTTCAACCTACACCTTTGGGGCAGTTAGTTGGTCTATTCAGGAATACATCCTCTGGGGTAGTTTCCTACTACTGACTAACCTCTAGAAAGACTTCATCTATCTTTATCTCTAATCAACCCCAGATATTTGTTCATTA
>NW_006921888.1:1917741-1919851 GCF_000298275.1 Orycteropus afer afer
AGGAATTGGAATCCAGTATAAAGCCCTGTAGGAAGTCTGAAGTGATGGATAATGAATAGCAGAAAGTAATTGAAAATTTAATGAAAACAAGGATAACTTGTAAAGTAGGGGAAGAAGCTCTTCCACCATCTCTGCCCTTCCCTCTCCCTGAAAGGAAAAGATAAGTCTGGGTAGTTCTCTGCCAACCAATAAATACCACCACTGAGAATATGAATCTCTGGTATGTAGGTAAAGGCCCCTTAACCTTGGACTTGAAACCAATAGCAGACACCCAGGCATCAAGGTATGGAGCCCCCATTCCTCCCCTGTCCTGTCAACACACACCTCAGGCAGGTGCATGGACCTTCAGAGATACCCACCAAAAGCAGATGCGGGGGGAGAGTTTGGGATGTTTCTCCCTCTTCCTCTCACAGCATGGTGGAGGGAGGCCCCACCAGTGAGGGTCACACAAATCTCTGAGGCACAGGAAGGGGCCTACTAACCTCTGTCCCTGAAAACAAAAGCAGATCTCTCAGACAGACAAGACAGGGTACATCCAGTCCCTCTCCCCATAAATGTAGTAGAAGGACTCTTGGGAGCTGTCCCACACCAAGGGCTAATGAAAGCAATTGGGCATAAAATAAAGAGCCAATTATCCTGTGATTCCAAAGCCAACACCAGATCTCCTTGACAGAATGTTTGATTTTTGGAATAGGTCCATAAAATTGACAAACCTTTGAGTAGACTGACAAAAAAAAAAAAAAAAAAGAGAAAAAAATTGCAAATATCTAATATTAGAAATAAAAGTAGAGACATTACAATCCTACAGGAATAAAACAAATTGTAAGGAAATAATATGAACAGTTGTATCTCAACAAATTAGATAACTTATAGAAAATGCACAAATTCCTTGAAACACATTAAAACTCCCTACATTGAATCAAGAAGAAAGAGTGGGTGTCAACAGACCTATAAGTGAAGAGATTGAATCAGTAATCAAAAACCTCCTAACAAAGAAAAATCCTGGACTATATGACTTCATTGGGGAATTCTACCAAACATTTATGTAAGTGACTCCAAACCTATTTAAGCTTTTCCAAAATACAGAAAAGAAAGGAACCCTTCCCAACTTATTCTATGAGCATTACCCGGAAACCAAAACTAGATAAAGACACCACAATAACAGAAAACTACAAACCAATACTTCTAATGAGTATATATATAAAAAATATATGTATAGGCAAAAACACTCAATAAAAAACTAGCAAAGTGACTCCAAAACCCTATTAATAGAATTATATACCATGATTAAGTGGGATTTATCCCAGGAATGCCAGAGTGGTTCAATATTAGAAAATCAATCGATGTAATACCCAAAACCAAATTCAACTGCCTTCTAATTGATTCCAACTCATGGTGATCCAATGGGACAGAATAGAACTGTCTCTTAGGTTTTCCAAGGCTGTAAATCTTTACAGAATTAGACTGCCTCGTCTTTCTCCTATAGAGTAGCTCGTGGGTTTGAATCACTGACCTTTTGGTTAGCAGCCAAATGCTTTACGCACTATGCCATCAGAGCTCCTTAATCAACATAATATATCATATTAGTAGAACAAAGGAAAACAACAACATGATTATCTCAATCAATGAAGAAAAGACACTTGATAAAATTCAAAACCCTATCATGATAAAATAAAAAATAATAATGATAATAATAAAAAACATTGGCATAGATGGGAAATGCAAAACATAACAAAAGACATCTATGAAAAACTCACAACTAACATCATATGCAATAGAGAAAGACTGAGAGCTTTCTCATTAAAATCAGGAACAAAACGTAGATGCCTCTTCTTACCACTGCTATTCAACATTGTTCTGGAAGTCCTAGCCAGAACAATTAGGTTAGGAATGAAAACCAAAAGGTACCCAAGTCAGAAAAGAGGAACAAAACTATTGCTTTTTACAGATGACATGATTCTATGTATAAAAAATCCCAAAGAAAATTATTAGAATTAATGAATTCAGCAGAGTGGCAGAGTACAAAATCAACACATCTATAAGGACTCCAGATTTCAAAACATACTATAAAGCCAGAGTAATTACAACAGCCTGGAACAGGTATAATAAA
>NW_006921888.1:1920531-1923595 GCF_000298275.1 Orycteropus afer afer
AAAAAAGGACAAAGGACTTGAACAGATCAGATATTTTACCAAAAATAGTATATTCAAATGGCCAATAAGCATATGAAAAGCTCAACTACATTAGAAATTCCAACTGCCATTAAGTACATTCTGACTCAGAGACCCTATCGGGTTCCTAAGGCTATAAATCTTTATGGAAGGAGATTGCTCCATCTTTCTTCTGTGGAGCAACTGGTGGGTTCAAACCACTGATCTTTTGGTTAGCAGCCAAAGGATTTAACCAGCATGCCACCAGATCTCCTTTCATTAGCCATTCAAAAAACCAAACTCACTGCCATCGAGTCAATTCTGACTCACAGCAACACCCTTTGGGTTTCTGAGGTGGTAAAACTTTGTTGTTGTTGTTGTTGTTATGTGCCGTCGAGTCAGCCCCGACTCCAGAAGTATATTGCTCCATCTTCCTTCTGAGGAGCTTCTGTGGGTTTGAACTGCCAACCTTTTGATTAGCAGTCAAATGCCTTAGGCACCACCAGAGCTCCTTTCATTAGCCTTTCAAAAAAAAAAAAAAAAACTCACTGCAGTTGAGTGGATCCCGACTCATAGCAACCACTCCTTGGGTTTCTGAGGCTGTATCTCTAGGAAAGTAGATTGCCCTGTCTTCCTTCCTAGGAGTGGCTGGTGGTTCAAACCCACCAGCCTTTGGTTAGCAGTCAAATGCCTTAGGCATGACACCACCAGAGCTCCTTCATTATCCATTATGGAGAGGCAAATCAATACCACAATGGGATATCATTCCACCCCATTAGAACAGCAACAATCAAGAAAAAAGAGCAATAGGTATTGGTGAGGTTTTGAAGAAACAGGAAACCTAATCTGTTACTGGTGGTGTAGCTATGGTGGAAAAGAATTTGCAGTCCCTCAAAAACGTGAACATAGAACTACCATATGACCTAGCAATCCAAATTCTCAGTATATACCCAGAAGAAGAGAAAGCAGGACCACAAACAGAAACCTATATACAAATATTCATTGCAGCACTTTTCATAATAGCCAAATTTGGAAACAACAGAAATGTCTATTAAAATAGATAAACAGATGAAAAAGATGAGATATATACAGGCAATGGAATACTACTCAGCCATAAAGAGAAATGAACCTAGCCATCCTTCAACCCTCGTGGCTCAACTTTCAGTCAAGTGACAGGTATATAAGGTGAACAGTGATACCAGGAGGGCATGCACTCTTCGGAACAATCAACCATATGATGTCAACAGGGCAGTGTTTGCCCTGGGATAGAACTGGTAAGGTGTAGGGGAATGGGAAGGAAAGAAAAAAAAGACGCAGTGGGGTGGGGAGAAAGTAGAAAGGGTGTTATTGCATTGTGGGGGTTGCAGTAACACAGGCAAAGCTGACTAGTGGCTAAGAGCTGCAATCTAGACCCATGGTGTGGATTGTTGAATGAAAAACCAATTTGTTCTGTAAACTTTCATCCAAATCACACACACACAAAATATATATATTAAAAACAAGAGAAATGAGCTCTCAGTGTGTGCCACAACAAGAATGAACCTTGAAGACATTATGCTGAGTGAAATAAGTCAGTTGTCGAAGGAACAAATACTATATTATATCACTTTTATGAATAAACAAATAAATAAAAATCAAATATTAATGGTTAACAAGACTGGGATGGGAGAAAAGGGAGTTTTTGTTTATGGGACATTGAGTTTATGTTAATGGTGGTGGAATGATATGGAAAAGGATAGTGAGAATGGTTGCACATCTTGAAGAATGTAATCAATGTCATTGAATTATATATGTAGAAATTGTTGAATTGGGAAGATAAATATTACTCTATGTGCACAAAGACATATGCTCCAGAATGTTTGCTGTGACATTTATTTATAATGACAAAATACTTGTAACAATCAAATGCCCTCCAGCATGAGTATGATGCAATATTAAATATAACAGTTAGAAAGTATAAACTGAATTTTTATGTATTAAAATGGAAAAAACCTATAACGTATTACTAAATTGTTAGGAAAAGCAAGTGTCACAAAAAATAGCTGTGACATGTTAAAAAAGAAAAACACTCAACCTCTTTGTGTGTTTGTGTGTGTAAACATATCTTTGTACATGCTGAGAGAAATATCTGGGAGGATGCATTGAAAAAAAAAAGTGAAAGAATCTACAAGTCTTGCACCTTTCACCACTATAAATGGTGCTCTAGACTTTGTTCAGAAGCTCTGGTAGTGTAGTGCCTAAGGCACTTGACTGCTAACCAGAAGACTGGCGGTTCAAACCCACCAGCCACTTCTCGGAAGGAAGACGGGGCAATCTACTTCCATAGTGATACTGCCTTGGAAACCCAAGGAGGGGTCAATGTGAGTCGGGTCCAACTCGACGGCACATAACAACAACAACAGACTTTGTTCCTGTATTTAGTCAGTGATTTTGGAGAATTATGGGTTGTCTGACTGACCAGGTGGCTAAAATATTATCTCATTTGCCTCTAGCAAACCCTTCAGACAAAATGTTACCAGATCACTTGGCATGGAGAGCCGGGACTTTATGGCCTACAGACCAGTGTTGGAACTGTTTTGTGTGCCTGTTTATGCACAAAGGTCTGAGTGGAAGAATATGTATTGTTTCAGTAACGTGGTAGGAAGGTTATAGGAAGTAGGCTATATCCTTTATCTACTTCTGATAATTGAAAGCCACATGTATTTCCCAAAATTGTCTAATATCTAATACTAAATTGGATTAAGGCAGTTTGCACCAGAAAACATTGATATACAATAGAAATTGGAGGTGAAAAGGAAAAGCAAGCATGAGATCTCTGTTCCTTTTTAGGGCATCCTCTTCAAGAAACAATTAAAACTAATATTTTTTTTATCTTATAAATATCATTAAAACTTATTTGAAGGATAAATTCTCCTTAAATATAAGTGGTATATTGGTAAAGGAGGTAAAAGTAAGAACAGGAATTAATTAGCTACTCACTGTGATGGAGGGGTAAGAAATGCAAGAGGGACAAGAATAAGTTGAAGCATGATGGATATATTTTAAGAGATAGTTGTACTAATAAGAG
>NW_006921888.1:1923695-1927927 GCF_000298275.1 Orycteropus afer afer
TATAAGGTGAACAGTGATACCAGGAGGGCATGCACTCTTCGGAACAATCAACCATATGATGTCAACAGGGCAGTGTTTGCCCTGGGATAGAACTGGTAAGGTGTAGGGGAATGGGAAGGAAAGAAAAAAAAGACGCAGTGGGGTGGGGAGAAAGTAGAAAGGGTGTTATTGCATTGTGGGGGTTGCAGTAACACAGGCAAAGCTGACTAGTGGCTAAGAGCTGCAATCTAGACCCATGGTGTGGATTGTTGAATGAAAAACCAATTTGTTCTGTAAACTTTCATCCAAATCACACACACACAAAATATATATATTAAAAACAAGAGAAATGAGCTCTCAGTGTGTGCCACAACAAGAATGAACCTTGAAGACATTATGCTGAGTGAAATAAGTCAGTTGTCGAAGGAACAAATACTATATTATATCACTTTTATGAATAAACAAATAAATAAAAATCAAATATTAATGGTTAACAAGACTGGGATGGGAGAAAAGGGAGTTTTTGTTTATGGGACATTGAGTTTATGTTAATGGTGGTGGAATGATATGGAAAAGGATAGTGAGAATGGTTGCACATCTTGAAGAATGTAATCAATGTCATTGAATTATATATGTAGAAATTGTTGAATTGGGAAGATAAATATTACTCTATGTGCACAAAGACATATGCTCCAGAATGTTTGCTGTGACATTTATTTATAATGACAAAATACTTGTAACAATCAAATGCCCTCCAGCATGAGTATGATGCAATATTAAATATAACAGTTAGAAAGTATAAACTGAATTTTTATGTATTAAAATGGAAAAAACCTATAACGTATTACTAAATTGTTAGGAAAAGCAAGTGTCACAAAAAATAGCTGTGACATGTTAAAAAAGAAAAACACTCAACCTCTTTGTGTGTTTGTGTGTGTAAACATATCTTTGTACATGCTGAGAGAAATATCTGGGAGGATGCATTGAAAAAAAAAAGTGAAAGAATCTACAAGTCTTGCACCTTTCACCACTATAAATGGTGCTCTAGACTTTGTTCAGAAGCTCTGGTAGTGTAGTGCCTAAGGCACTTGACTGCTAACCAGAAGACTGGCGGTTCAAACCCACCAGCCACTTCTCGGAAGGAAGACGGGGCAATCTACTTCCATAGTGATACTGCCTTGGAAACCCAAGGAGGGGTCAATGTGAGTCGGGTCCAACTCGACGGCACATAACAACAACAACAGACTTTGTTCCTGTATTTAGTCAGTGATTTTGGAGAATTATGGGTTGTCTGACTGACCAGGTGGCTAAAATATTATCTCATTTGCCTCTAGCAAACCCTTCAGACAAAATGTTACCAGATCACTTGGCATGGAGAGCCGGGACTTTATGGCCTACAGACCAGTGTTGGAACTGTTTTGTGTGCCTGTTTATGCACAAAGGTCTGAGTGGAAGAATATGTATTGTTTCAGTAACGTGGTAGGAAGGTTATAGGAAGTAGGCTATATCCTTTATCTACTTCTGATAATTGAAAGCCACATGTATTTCCCAAAATTGTCTAATATCTAATACTAAATTGGATTAAGGCAGTTTGCACCAGAAAACATTGATATACAATAGAAATTGGAGGTGAAAAGGAAAAGCAAGCATGAGATCTCTGTTCCTTTTTAGGGCATCCTCTTCAAGAAACAATTAAAACTAATATTTTTTTTATCTTATAAATATCATTAAAACTTATTTGAAGGATAAATTCTCCTTAAATATAAGTGGTATATTGGTAAAGGAGGTAAAAGTAAGAACAGGAATTAATTAGCTACTCACTGTGATGGAGGGGTAAGAAATGCAAGAGGGACAAGAATAAGTTGAAGCATGATGGATATATTTTAAGAGATAGTTGTACTAATAAGAGATTCCCACAAAGTACTTAGTCAGAATATCCATTTCTTTTGTTTTTTTTATTTTTTCCATTGACTCATGCCCACATCCAAATTGAAAGATGTTTGCTCTAACAGCATCACAGGTGAGAATAGCTGGGATTTAGGTATAGATAGATAAATCCCTAATTATAGTAGAAGGTTTAAGTGTCTGAAGTGGCCAAGTTCACAACTAACCGATATGTGCTGGCTTGCAGGAAGAGCAAGCAGAATCAAGACAGTAGCTTGCAGCAAACCATAAACCTGCCAAGGCCTGAGGTACCACTTGAAGACTGGAAATTTCAATGTGAGTTCAAATGAGGTTGTAGCACTACAGTTAAAAAAGAAAAGAAAGGTCATAATTAAACTTAGCTTAGGTTAACTGGCAGAAATCTGAGATTTTTCTTTTCAAATCTTATTCTTCATAATAAATGCAGAAGGTATGACTACCAGTCCCTAAAACTTAGATGTACACAATTTACTTTTTGATAAATAAACTTAATTTTCATAATGTGTTCCATTTCTCTGCGAAATATAAATAATATTGATCAATTTAAGGTAACTTCAATTATTTAAGTCCCTAAACTTATCTCTAGGACCTCTGGTGTCATAGTGCCTAATGCACTTGACTGCTAACCAGAAGGCTGGCATATAACTCACCAGCCACTCCTCAAAAGGAAGACTGGGCAATCAACTTCTATAGTGATACTGCCTTGAAAACCCAAGAAGGGGTCACTGTGAGTCAAATCTGATTCGACAACAGTGAGTTTAAACTTACCTCTGAGATTATATCTAAGCTCCAAGAATATTTTTTTAAAAAAATTTTATTGTGACTTGGGTAAAAGTTTGGAAAGCAAATTCGTTTTCCACACAGCATTTCACATACACTTTGTCTCATGACATTGATTACAATTTCCCACAATGCAACAGCTCTCTTCTCACTTCCTCTCCATAGTTACCTCTTCCCTGAGTCCTTCCCTCCCATGTACTCCTGCCTCCTAAGCTGTCTCCCTGTGCATACACAGCTCTTCTATTCTCCCATGATTGATCACTCCAAGGAGTGCATCTACCTAATGTTCAGCTCATACACCTATCTTTTGTTTGGCTGGAAGCCACAGGTATGGGTTCAATTCCAGACCTGAAGGGCAGCTAGGAGCCATATTCTCAGGGATTCCACCAGGCTCTCTCAGACCAGCAAACCTGATCCCTCTTTTTTTTTATGATTTTGAGTTTTATTCCACATTGTTCTCCTACTCTATCCAGGATCTCTTACATAGATCCCCCTCCAGGTGGTTGATAGTGGTAGCTGGGCACCATCTAGTTCTTCTGGTCTCATAGTCATATAGGCTGAGGATAGCATGGTGTACCAATCCCATAGAGTAATTGTTTCCATGCATCTTTAGTTTTCTTCATTCTTTTTTGCTCTGGATGAGGAGAGACCCATCCTTCCATATAGATGTCTACTTGCAAGCATTTAAAATCCCAAGTGCTACTCATCAAAGTAGGATGTGGAACAATGTTTTTGCGTAGTACGTTATATCAATTGATCTTGATGTCCCTGCAACCATGGTCCTGAGACCACGGGTCCAACTACTTACTCCCTCCAGGTAGCTGGTTGTGACCAAGAAGTGTCTACAACATTGTCCCTTGTCAGTTCTACTATACACCTTGGAATTCTTACCAAACCAAAAAAAACAAACTTACTGCTTTCAAGTCAAACCCAACTATAGCGACCCCTCCTTGGGTTTCTGAGGTAGCATCACTACAGAAGTAGATTGCCCAATCTTCCTTCTGAGGAGTGGTTGGTGGGTTTGAACCGCCAGCCTTCTAGTTAGAAGTCAAATGCCTTAGGCACTATGCTACCAGAGCTTCTTACAGAACATACAAATACACTTGTAGAAATATTGTCTGCCAACCCTATTGATACTCATGGGCACACTCCACCCACATAGCCATACCTAATAGTTTAGCCTGTCCATGCATCTATTCACCTGTATATCATCACTGACAACACAGTTCTTTATATGCAAAAGCGTTCATATTTGTTATCTGTACCTCACATGCACCTCTCTGTCTTCCTCTTCCTCAATGCCACCTTGTGGATCACGCACATTTAGTACATTGCCTTTCCCTTCACCCAAATCAATACTTGTCTTTACCTATCTAGTAGTGTTCCCTCCTCTCCCCTCCCACCCCTGGTAACCAACAAAGAAAATTTCCTTCCATTTATAAGCCTTTCCTTGACTTTTTACAATAATGGACTAGCAGAATATTTGTCCTTCCGTAACTGACTTATTTCACTCATCATAACATTCTCCAAGTTCATCCACATTACACAAT
>NW_006921888.1:1928410-1928978 GCF_000298275.1 Orycteropus afer afer
CCATTCAGCAGTGTATGAGAGTCCCAATCTGTCCACATCCTTGCCAGGGTTTATTTTCTGTCTTGTTGAACTTCACTACTAGTGTAAAATGGTATGTCATTGTTGTTTTGATTTGCATCTCCTCAGAAGGATGATCGGGTAAACTACTTCTGTAGTGATATTGCCTGTGAAAACCAAGGAGGGGTCACTATGGGTCGGATCTGACTTGATGGCAGTAGGATTGGTTTGGTTTGGAATGGCTAATGATCGTGAATATTTCTTCATGTGTTCGTTGGCCACCTGAATATCCTCTTTGGTAAAGTGTCTATTCATGTCTTCTGCCCATATTTTAATTGGATTATTTGTCTTTTTGTTGTTGAAGGTATTGGGGTTTTCTACATATTTTAGAGATAAGTCCCTTGTCAGATATGTTGTTGCCAAATAGTTTGTTTTCCAATCTGTAGGTTCTCTTTTTACTCTTTTGGAGAAGTCTTTGGAAACACAAAATTTAATTTTTAGAAGGTCTTATTCATCTAGTTTATCTTCTGCTGTTTGTGCATTTTGGGTTATGTTTGACAGTCTATTTATG
>NW_006921888.1:1931298-1932332 GCF_000298275.1 Orycteropus afer afer
GTAGTGTTTAAGGCATTTGACTGCTAACCAGAAGGTTGGTGGTTCAAATCCACCAGCCACTCCTCAGAAGGAAGGTTGGGCAATCTACTTCTGTAGTGACACTGCCTTGGAAACACAAGGAGGGGTCACTATGACTCAGGTTCAATTCGATGGCAGTGAGTTTGGTTTGGTTTTTTGGATTATAAGTGGTATTGATTTCCTTATTTCATTTTCAGCAATCTGTTAGTGTAGTGGAATCCAACTGATTTTTGTATGTTGATCTTGTATCCTCCCAATATGCCTATTCTCTCAATTAGTTCCACTAGTTTTTTCACTTTGTCTCTTGGGTTTCCTAGATATAGAATCATATCATCAGCAAATAGGGATAGTTTGACTTTTTCCTTACCAATTTGGATGCCTTTGGTTTCCCTTTCTTGCATTATTGTGCTGGCTAGGACTTCCAATACAGTGTTGAATAGAAGTGGTGATAGAGGGCATCCTTGTCTGGTTCCTATTCATAAGGGGAAAGGTTTCAGTCTCTCTCCATGGAGAATAATGTTGGCTGTTGGTTTTGCATATATGCCCTTTATTATGCTGAGGAATGTACCTTCTATTCCTATTTTGCTGAGAGTTTTGATCAGGAATTGTTGTTGGATTTTACCCCTTTTCTACATCAATTGATATGAGCATGTGGGTCTTTTCCTCTGTTTTACTTATGTGATGTATGACATTGATTGCTTTTCTAATGTTGAACCATCCTTGTATACCTGATATAAATCCCACTTGGTCATACTGTATTATGTTTTACGCATGTTGTTGGAGTCTATTGGCTAGGATTTTATTGAAGATTTTTGCATCTATGTTCATGAGGGATATTGGTCTCTAGTTTTCTTTTTAGTGATGTCTGTGCCTGGTTTTGGTATCAAGGTTATGCTTACTTCATAAAATGAATTAGGGAGGATTCCATCCTTTTCTATATTCTGGAATAGTTGTTGTAGGATTGGTGTCAGTTCTCCTCTGAATGCTTGGTAGAATTCTCTGGTGAAACCATCTGG
>NW_006921888.1:1933244-1950351 GCF_000298275.1 Orycteropus afer afer
TTCTATTAGAGTCTTATTTATGTATTTTGGGCTCTTTTCCTTGGGTTCATCAATATTTACTATGGCTATAACTTCTTGTTCAATTGATCCTTTAATCAGTATATAATGTCCTTCCTTGTCGCTTATGGTAGTTTTTGCCTTAAAGTCAATTTGATCAGAAATTAATATTGCCACTCCTGCTCTTTTTTGGTTGCCATTTGCTTGCTATATGTTTTTCCAACCTTTGGTTTTTAGTCTGTTTTTTGTCTTTGCCTCTAAGATTTGTCTCTTGGAGACAGCATATTGATGGGTTATTCTGATCCACTCTGCAACTCTCCATCTCTTGAGTGGTGCCTTTAATCCATTGACATTCAGTGTAATTATTGACAAGCATGAATTTGTTACTGTCATTTTGTTATGTGTTTTTTCTGGTGTTCCTAGTTTCTTGTTCCATATAATTTTCTGTGCTGAGCTCATTTTGTTTATGAATCATGTTATCATTTTCTTCTTTGCTGTTGTTTTATTATTTGCTAAATATTTGTGCTTGTCTTCTTTTTTATTGTGATGTGAATTTTTCTTTGAGTTTACCCTGTGATTATACTTTTCTCCCTGAGTTTAGAACAGTCCATTCTATCTTATAACTCTCTCAACTTTCTTACCATTTAGAAGTTCTGTAATGAAACTTTTTTTTTTTCCCCATCTATGTGGATTGTAGTTGTCCTCATTTGCCAATTGATGTGTCTGGTTCCCTGCTTACAATCTTGTAAGCTTATTTTACTTGGATACTTCCATAACTGGGTTGCTTTCTAGATTATGTCATCCGGTGTATTAATGGTAGGTTGTTGTTTGCTATTATTGGTTCTCTGTTCAAAAGACTCCCTTTAGTATCTCTTGTAAGGTTGGTCTGGTTTTAACAAATTTCCTTAATTTCTGTTTATCTGAAAATCTCTTAATTTTACCATCATATTTGAGGGATAATTTTGCTGGGTATATAATTCTTGGTTGGAAAGTTTTCTCTTTCAGGGTTTTATAAATACCATCCCATTGCCTTCTCACCTAAATGGTTTCTGCTGAGAAATAAGAGCTTAGTCTTATTGGTTGCCCTTTGTAGATTACTATTCATTTTTCCTGTGCTGCTTTCAGGATTCTTTCTTTGTCTTTGGTTTTGGTGAGTTTGATGATGATATGTCCCCAGGTTCTAGTTTTCAGCTTGGTGATATGTCTTGGTGATTTTCTTTTGGAGTCTATCCCATTTGTATTCAGGTATTTATCTTTAATCTCATTAATTATGTCTTCCATTGATTCCATTCTACTCCTTTGCCTTTTCAATGTGTTATCTATTTCAGAAAATTTAGGTATTAATCTGGATTTCTATCTGTGGATTTTGTATCATTTCTAATTTTTCATTCATTTTGTCACTTTATTCTTGTATCTTCTACTGAAATTGTTCTAGGGTTTGGTCTTTGTTTTCTTTAATTTTGTCAGTATTTTCCTTGATCTGGCTCTCAATCTGTTGAAGGTTCCTAAATAAAATTCTTTTGAATTCCTTATCAAGGAGTTCCAATGCTGCTTCTTCTTCTGGAATGTATTCTGGGTCTGTATCCTGCTCCCTTGTTTCTACTGGTTTGTCTTGCTTCTTTATGTGGACTGTGATGGTCTATTGTCTCCAAGGCATTGTTATTTTGTTGTATTTATATTGAATTGGTGATTTATGTTGGAGTGATTCATCCAAGATTTTCATTATCTTTTTTTTTTTTTTTCTTATGTATCTGAGGAAGCAGGTGACTGTGCTCCTCTGTTTGCTAGTTGGCAGCACTTATGCACTTACCACGTGTCTCCTGGTGGGTGTGAGAGAGAATGAGAGTGGATGCACAGATCTCTGTTAACTGCTTGTGAAGAGCTGTTATGGGTGATTCAGGCCCTTATTGGTGGCCATGTATTGTTGGCCATTTGGTGTAGGAGTGGTGGTTCCCACTCAGTAAGTGGAACTGAAGGAGGTTCTTGTGTGATTGGGTTGTATGGACATGGTTGCTGTCTCCCACTCAATTAGACAAAAACAACAATCAAAAAGTAAGGGCAAGAGGACAAAACACACACCACAATAAACACACAGGAACAATCACCAAGATGAGAAAGAAGAAAAAAACAAAAAAAGGAAAGACAATAAATGAGAGAAAATATTTAAAGAAATACTTTTAAAAGCCAAAAGAAATATGAAAGAAAAAGGGGGGAAATGTAATATCTGGGGAGGGGAAAAAAGAGAAAGGAGGTAGAGTAGGAGAATAATGAAGAAAAAAGTGGGAAAAATGCAAAATGGAAAACAAGGAAGGGGGAGAACCACAAGGAAGAAAAAAAATGAGAAACAGGAAAAGAGAAGATAAAAAAAGCTGAAAACTAGAACCTGGGGAGGGAAATAGAAAGAGTAATAATGAAAAGGATGAACATAATAATTATTATTTCAAAACAGACAAAAACAAATGGAGAAAAAAAAAATTTTTCTGGGATGGGTAGGGCACCCAGGCTCCATCAGAGCCACAGAGTGGAATGGAATTCCTGCCAACCCAGAAGCTGCCTGGAGTGAGGGATGGCTGCAACTCTGTTCACCAAGAGAGTGTGGGTTATAAGAGTAACAAGGGGAACATTGGACCTTTCCAGTCCTTCATGTCCAGAATGTCCTTGTGGTCCCAGCAAGTGGAGCCTATTCTTAGGTCCCTGGAATTGGAGAGAACATTGTCGCTTTAAATATATAAAATGATCGAACTGCTTGTAAACATTCAAAATGGCTGAGCCTCCATACAGCCAAAAGTCCACAGCTCAGCCCATCTCCCACTTCGATGCCGTCCCTTTTATTCACAGCCACAAGTGCAGTCCTCCATGCAGTCCCTGGCTAGCAGGGCTGATTTTTAGGTTAATTCTCAGGTCCCAACACTACTTGGCAACATGCAAGCTGTCCATGCCATCAGGATCATTGACAGTCTATGGCTCCATATGTATACTTTTTGCTGTTCTCACGCAGGTTCTTCTACCAGTTGGAGCTTAGTCCACTTCTGTATCCTTCCTTTCAAAAATCAGGGTTCCAGGATTATCTTCTGTACCTGTGTTAATTGGTTCCTCTTTTCTTTGTTGAAGAGAGTCTGTTTAATCTGTCTGC
Source organism: Orycteropus afer afer (assembly GCF_000298275.1). NCBI lineage: Eukaryota > Metazoa > Chordata > Mammalia > Tubulidentata > Orycteropodidae > Orycteropus > Orycteropus afer. The sequence goes on from NW_006921888.1 coordinate 1,936,375, forward strand.
CTATTCCGCCATCTCACCAGAACTCCTCCACTCCAAGGATCTTGCAGGACATCATGCAATTACCAGGTTGGATATGGGTGTCAGTGGTCACTTCAGACTAACTTCCATCAAAAGGTCCATATTTCCTCTTGGTCTCTGTCATTGACCTATGCAGTTGTCTCATACTGCTATCCACACAAGCCCTCCTCCAGTCTGTTGGCTCTTTGTGCCACATTCATGCTGCTTTCATTTCAGTGGGAAAATATTCTACTTCTTTCAAGATAATACTAATGGGGCAAGACATTCTAAGAAGCTTTCTCAGGCTGGTATCTAGAAGATATCACCCATCATTACTCTTGTTCCTTTCCATATAAGTGGAAGAGGTCAATTGGTGATTAGTGAGATAAAAAGCTTAACTCATTGCCATATAATCAATTCCAACTCATAGACATACAATGGGACAGAGTAGAACAGCTCTATAGGGTTTCCAAGCCTGTAAATCTTTATGGAAGCAGACTGCCTCATCTTTCTCCCATGGAGTGGCTGGTAAGTTCATACCACCAACCTGTTGGTTAGCAGCCCAGTGTTCTCACCAGAGTGCAACCAGACCACCTGATATAAAGTTTAATAGCTCTCAAAGCTCCAGCTAAGGAGCCTAGTGGCACAGTGGTTAAGCTCTCAGCTGCTAACTGAAAGGTCAGTAGTTTGAATCCACCAACTGCCCCATGGGAGAAAAGACCTGGTGAGTACTCCCAGAAATACTATAACTTTGGAAACCCTAAAGAGCAGTTCTACTATGTCCTATAGTGTCGCTGTGAGTCAAAACAAACAGCAACAGGTTTTTGGGTTTAGTTTTTTTTTTTTTTTTCTTTTTTAAAGCTCCAGTTGGTTAAATATCCCACACATATGTGATATGTGTTTGTTGCATTGTTCTTCTTCAGCACTTAGTCAAGGGCTGGGGAAAACAAGGTACATAGAAGCCCTTATCAAGTGATGCAACAACATCTGAATATTCTCCTTCTTCTGTTTTGTCCTCTCCCTACATCAAGAAATTTTTCCTTTTTCTGGGTTGGAAAAACTGGTTTTGACAATGTCTTAGTGTACTACTGTATATACTTTGTCTTATTTTCCCTTATTATTTACTTTATTTTTTTTCTTTTTGTATATTTACATTTGAAATTTAAAAAGAAATAATTTGATTTTGTTATTATTGTCATTCTGCTAGGTCATCCCTTTTCAGAGACATAAGCTCAGAATACCTGGTTGCTACTAGAATGAGGACCAGGAATAGCAGAGAGCAAGGGTTGGGGAGAAAATACTATGCAGGAAATCACCAGGAAAAATATGATATTTGCTTTATAATGGCCATGTAATTATGTTCCTTAGAGAAGGTTTACTTAACTTATAGTGATAATTTCTCAAATAATTGTATTATTTATACTAGAAGAGAAAAATAACCATTTTCTGGGTCTTAAGTAGGAAAAAATGAGACTTCAAGTTAGGCTTAAGTTACATATTGGTGCATGATAATCTTGGGGTAATTATTAGAATTGTTGGGAAAAACAAAGGAGGAAAAAGCTCAGTCTCTTAGGAAAAAGTGGGTCTACTAAATTCCATCTATCTTATTAGGAGTAAATATCACAATGCAAACTTTCATTAGTTTTCTTATCTATAAAATATAGTACTAAAATCCACAGTTTATCTCCCTCAGTCATTGACACATCTGACCAAACAAAAGTTTCAAAATGTAGTCTGGGTTTCTTTCCAAAAAGGGTCCATAAAATCTCTGAAATATATTTGATATTAACTTTTTATTTCTAAGGTGATAAATAGATCTAAAATTCCATAACTGGATCTGGTCTACATTTTCAGAAAGAACTCTTAAAATTACCTGAATTCTTTTAGATTTTTTATTCTTAAATTATAGTATAATTAAACCCAACTTCAGTCATTTTGGAAGAGATACCAAAAACAAAACCAAACTCACTGCCATAGAATTGGATCCAACTCATAGCAACCCCCCTCCTTGGGTTTCTGAAGCATGATCACGACAGAAGTAGATTGCCCAATCTTCCTTTTGCGTAGTAGCTGGTGGGTTTGAATCACCAGCCTTCCAGTTAGCAGTCAAATGCCTTAGGCACTACACCACCAGAGCTCCTACAAGGTAAAAATATTACATACATATACATATGTGCATATAATATATTTATCCGTGTATTTATATATACCAAAAAACCATACCAAACTCACTGCCATTCAGTCATTTCTGACTCATAGTTACCCCCCCTTGGTTTTCCAAGGTGATATCTCTAAGGAAGTAGATTGTCCGATCTTCCTTCCGAGGAGTGGCTGATGGGTATAGATGTGTATAAAATGGATTCTTTGGATAGTGCAAACAGTTGAGTGCCAAAAGTTTGGCAGTTCAAATCTTCCCCAAAGTGCTTCAGAAGAAAATCCTGGCAATCTACTTTTTAAAGGGCACAATTTATTTCTGAAAGCCACTGAAAACCCGATAGATTGCAGTTCTACTCTGAATCACATAAAATTACCATGAGCCAAAACACATTTGACAGAAAGTAGTATATACAAAATACATAGTATCTTACTTTGTATCTCTTTAAAAATCTACATACCAAACGACACTCACTGCCATGGAGTCAAATCCAACTCATAGCGACCCCTCCTTGGGTTTTGGAGGCAGTATCACTACGGAAGTAGATTGCCCAACCACCCTTCCAAGGAGTGGCTGGTGGGTTTGAACCTCCAGCCTTCTGGTTAGCAGTTAAATGCCTTAGGCACTGTGCCACCAAAGTTCCAAAAAATTTTTATAGATAGATGCAAATAAATCAGTAATTGCTTCCTTTAATTTATAGGTTCTAATGTCGACACCTACACATGAGAAACGTGAATACGGATCTTCCAAATCACATACTACAAAGTAAAACCATGTTTTGTTAGTTCTGTAGTCTGCTCTTGAGAAAATATGGGAAAAAGAGCTACAATGCAAGTCAAAGACAGAACACTGAAATTGCTTCATATTTCACAGAGATCTGCAGCACCATGGGTCTAGATTGCAGCTCTTAGCCACTAGCCAGCTTTGCCTGTGTTTCCATGATAGGCTCTGTCTTCACTTTTAAAATACTAACAGGCTTCTTGTGGGTGGGATCAAATGACTGCCCCTCTCTCTTCACCTGTGAAATTTCAGAGCCTATTTGAAAAGGACCATTGTTTCCCAGGAATGCCAGGCCTAGTCCAGGAAAGAAAGTCTTCATTTCAACAGGAATTTGGAGCCTGCCTGAGAAGGCCAGCCAGTTACTTGGTGAAAACTGTGGCAATTCATTCAAGTTCAGAACAGTTACTTTCCCGGCCTTACTCATTTACTTTCAACTCCTGAGCTTTATGACTAATGTGTTGGATTTTTTTTTTTTCCTTAAATCATAGGGATATGTGTGTGCATGTGTGTGTTGGTGTATGTGTATCACAGTAGAAAGAAGTAATTATGCATGTACTGCAGTTTGTGTACAGGCAGCAAGCTGATGAAGGAAACCTCTCTGCTCAGACAAGGAGCTACAGCTATGAGTATGAGACATAGGAGCCTCTGTTCTTACTGCTGCCGCTACGTTTACAGCACTTGAGTGCATTCATGTGAATAAGCTCATATGTTTAACAAGCATTTTGAAATAGGTTCCCAATAAAACATATTTGTACAAGAATACAAAACAAAGATACAGTACTTGTATTCAAGTCCTATACAGAAGTCCCCTGTCTAAAGCAAATTAAAAATAATTTCTAAAGTAAAATTAAAACGAGATGCCAAAAGAATACTCTGCTTTAAAATAAAAATAATCAAAATCAAAAACAAAAATTCCTGATACAGAGGAACAAAGTCCAATCTTTCTTTTTAGAGCACACAGGGACTAACAGTTTTACCACCTAGAATAGATGTTCCTACTATTTAGAGTTTTCCAATAATTCTACAAAATGACTTGGAAATTTTCCAAGATTTGTTCATTCTACTAATAAGATATTTAAATTTCCCCAATCCTTATTAAGCAATCTATCTCTGGCCTTCAAAAAATTTAAAACATCACCTAAGTAAATCCTCGGAAGGAAAGTTGGGCAATCTACTTCCATAGTGATACCACCTGGGAACCCCAAGGAGGGGTCGCTATGAGTCTGGTCTGACTTGACGGCATGTAACAACAACAACAACAAGTACTCAAATTGGCTAAAATGTAAACACACAAAAAAAAATATGTCAATGAACTTCAAAGCAAAACCTTCACTCTTTTGTGTTTTTATTAAGAGAGAAAGAAGTAGTGATGCCAGGTACAGTTTTAGGATTTGTTGTTGTTGTTGTTATTTGCCGTCGAGTCGGCCCCGACTCATAGCGACCCCTCCTTGGGTTTCCGAGGCAGTATCGCTACGGAAGTAGGATTGCCCAACCTTCCTTCCGAGGAGTGGCTGGTGGGGTTGAACCGCCAGCCTTCTGGTTAGCAGTCAAGTGCCTTTAGGCACTATGCTACCAGAGCTCCTTCAGTTTTAGGATAGGGTTTTGGAAATATTTTTTTCAAGGCCAGGGCAAGGCAGTTTGAATATGAACTGACATTAATGGCCATAGTCAACAAAGAAAGATTTTGGAAAGTTACTTTTGCTTACTTTTTTTTTCATGATTTTAAATATATCACCAATTTAATATTTCATTTAACTGTAAAGCATCATTAATTTGTGGTGAACTACTGCATAAATATTTTCCACAGAGAATGTTCTATAATTAGAAAGAAAATTGAGTGGAACTGTGGCTAATCAAGTCAAAAGGTGACATTTTTTTCTTCTTCTTCTTCAGATATTTCCTGTGATCTTGAGAAAAACCTGATGTAACATTATTAGTCACTGGACCTTAGGATAGAGGGTGCACAAAAGGAAGCTTGTCCTTTTGGGACCTGGTTTTGAATCAGTTACAGACGATAGAAAAATACTCTTTTGTGGCTGCTAAAGTTCAGGAATGAATTCTGGCAGTCTTACCCAATTCCCTAAAGCGGAGTCCGCATTACCAACATCTAATTGGCAGGCTTAGTTTGTAACTCCCACTAGAGCCAAGGTAATGAATGGATTTAGTGAAGGTGTCCTGAGTCATCTGCCGAGTGCTGGTCTGGGCACTGAGGCGCTTCCTTATAAGGTTCCCAGACATGTCACTCAAGGAAAAGGCCTAGGTGCCTGCACAAAAGTGACAAGGCATGGCCAACACAACAACCAAGGAAATTGTTGTCTTCTTTTGATATGTAAAAACAAAGGAATCTTAGGAAAGAAAGCACATTTTCTTTAATTTCCATTCCAAAAACTTCTACGTCTAGTTTGGATATTCACTAACTATGGTTCAATACAATTTCCTCCAGGCCTACTGCAGATTATTCTCTAGGCAGTCTAGGGAAGAAATATGGCCCATATCTGCCTAGAAAGCAAAGGATCAAAAGTGACCCAAAAGTCAGATTCCCACTTTGACAAGGTGAGGTGCTGGCACTAACCTCACCGCATTTCTTTTCCAGCTCTGAGGCTTGCATGTAAAGACTTAGTTTTATTTACTATGTAATTTTCACATCTTATGCCTGAGAGAGAGAATTTGTTTACTCAGGCAGTCTATATCAACAGTATCAAATGTTTATTTATTGTTCCATTTTTATCTCATTAAATCTTTAAATTATTTATTATAGATTCTATCTGAAAATAGTTTTGCAACTGCCTTTTTTAATGAAGCTCCACCATTCTCCCAAACCCAGGAAAAGTGTATTGAACGTTGGCCACTCCTGTACCAATAATCCTGCCTAACTCCTTTAGGGGAATCTGAATGAGATTGAGAAGAAAAATAAAATGGCATTTGTGACAAAAATTTAGGAATATTTTATTAGTGTTGGAGAGAGCACTCTCACTTTCTACCAAGAGACTTATGATACAGTCATTTTATTTAGCTTCTTAGCAAACATTTCCAACAGTGATTCCTCTTGAACTAATAGATAAGCACTGCAATATGAAAAGCACACAGAATTATGCCTTTAGTCATTTTCAAAGAGTTGTCACATTCTTAAACACTCCCCCTTTCTTAGAACCAAAAATATCAACATATATACCACACTCCAATTTTTTAAATGATTAAGATAAAGGGGAGGCTCAATAACAAAATCTACATTGAAAAGTTAGATGCTTTGAACTTGCTCACCACCTTACCAGGGTTTCCGCACTAGCAGTCTAAAAGACAACTCAGCAGCATCTGAATGGAACCACAAACAATGACTCCTTCACAAGTGGGTCTTTAATTGATTACGGCTGTGTTTATGGAAGCAGAAGAGAATTTACACAAAATGACGGATGCCTTTCATTTTAAGGGAATTTTACTGGCATTCATGGTAAGGGTGGTTTCTCTATTGGCCAGTTCTGCTCTTTTCCCACCTATATCCACCTGGTTGCCATCTAACTGAATGAACACTAAAGATGATAGCTTTATATCATTTATTATTTGAATCACCTCCTCAGTTTGATTTTTTTTTTTTAAATGGGGTAAAATCCACACTTTCTAACATACAGTATACATTTAGAGAATTCAAACAAGCTCTGGTTTTCATGTGCATGTGCCCTACATTCTTCTATTAAATATTAAATAAAATACTTAAATAATAGAAAATTATTTTTAAAAAAATTTAGCTGAGGCTCTCTTGCCAGGAATCGTAGAGAAGGAAAGATTTGGTAATCTCATAATTTGGCTAATCCACATCAAATAGTATTATCAAGTAGTATTATCTACTTTTATCACTGAACTATGTAAAAATATTCTGATTTAAAATTTGTGTTACATTTCTATACCAAACCAAAAACCAAACTCATTGCCATCGAGTCAGATCTGACTCATAGTGACTCCTCCTTGGGTTTTCAAGGCAGTATCACTATGGAAGTACATTGCCCCATCTTCCTTCTGAGAAATGGCTAGTGGGTTTGAACCACCAGCCTTCTGGTTAGCAGTCAAATGCCTTAGGCACTAGGCCACCAGAGTATAGATGCCTTAATTCCAGGTAGTGATATGGTCTTTCTATTGATATGGGACTGAACAAATTTTAAGATTTAGCTTCATTAATCTATAACTCCAAAACGCATTTCATTTGTCTGTTAATAGTGACCTCTACAGGTCAACTATAACAACAACATAGCATCTTTAGGTAGCTGCTGGAGAGTCAAAAGATATATTCAATGAATATATGTATACATATATACACATACATATTGTAATTTCAGAAGAAAATAATACTTAAAAAATCTTAGCTGATTTATTTAAGTAGAACTAATGAACTTTGCTAGCTTAGAAGCAGAAAAATGTATGCTAATATTTTTGTTATGAAAAAATTAAGAAAACAACACTGTGTTATGGCTTCCTTTTTAAAAAAGTATGTGAACATAAAAGTTGATGTAAAAAGTGAGTTTATCTTACATAACAGAATTGACAGTATGGTTTTCCTCATTCACAATGGACTTCTTTTTAAAACAATACTCCAAATGAGCAGTTACACAACTTTCACATTTTTATGACTATCTTATAGAACATTATTTTACTAATATATTATCCATTGGTTGTTAAGTGACAGTATACTCTGATAAATCCACCAAAACCAAAAAAAACTCACTGACAATGAGTTGATTCTGACCCATAGTGACATCCACTAGGTTTCCAAGGCTGCAAATCTTTATGGAATCAGACTGCCTCATAAATCTACACAAGAAAATATCCCTGGGTGCATTAATAAGTTTGATAACTCTATACCAATAAACTTGGAAATGTTTCACTATCACTTAAGTTACATTTGTCATTTTGAATTCTTTATTTTAAAATTCACTCTGATGTAAGTAAAAAAAACTAACTAATCCAATAACTAGACTGCCTAGTTTTAAAGTTATTTTCCCATAATTTAACTAGATGTTCCAATGAACACCTATAAAATATATCTCAATTTTCTGACTCCAATCTGACTTCAATCTTATTTTTTCCATTCCCTTCCATTATTGTTTAATTCAGTGAGCTATCAAGTTCACTGACTTCCCTATGTCTTCCATATGCATGACCCAACACTTCAAATACTCTGCTGTCAATAACCTACATTTCTTTACCCTGTTCCCTTTTATGCCATTGAGCTAACAAATCACAAGCCCTGAATGAATAGGCCTCCTTTAGGCCAGCTGTCAGGCAGGGGTCTTTGCAATTGAATAATTATATTTAAGAACTGTAAATGTTGTTGTTGTTATTTGCCATAGAGTCGGCCCCGACTCCTAGCGACCCCTCCTTGGGTTTCCGAGGCAGTTATCACTACGGAAGTAGGATTGCCCAACCTTCCTTCCGAGGAGTGGCTGGTGGGTTTGAACCGCCAGCCTCCTGGTTAGCAGTCAAGTGCCTTAGGCACTATGCTACCAGAGCTCCCAAGAACTGTAAATAGTCCCCAATAAAATAAGGTGGCATCCCTTGAAAATAGCAAGATACGTTTTTGTTTTTGTCTTTTGACAAAGAACTATTACTTTTTACAACTAATAATAAATCTGGAATCTGGGATTAAAAAAGAATCATAAGAATGTAAGTTTAAAATTATTTTGATATATATTTGATGATTGCTATAAAAAGGACTATTATACATGGAAATGGACTCCATGTATTGGCTTTCAGCCTGACAGTAAACACCAAAAAGCAGAACACCTACCCCAGTGAGGTGCACCTACCTACTCTAGGGAGATGCACCCCTTAGATCAAAAAGCCATGAGACAACAGAGGGGTAGCATTCACATACAGGGAAAGCTGGACAGACAGGAATGCATAGATAAGAAGGAAAAGAGGCTGTCAGGGGGAGGGGAAGTTTTATGGTTGGGGATTTTAATCAGGACTGCAAAATCAAATGTGCATGAACTATTGAGGACAGTAAAATGAATCTGCTTTGTAAATCTGCACCCAAATCACAGAAAATTAAAATATACATATATTATAAAAATCTAGGCATATATAAATATTTTTGGTTTCTGAAGTTAATTTTAATCAGTGATAAATGAATCCTTGCTTTGCCATTTACTGGTTAATTACTCTTTGTAAACCTCAATTTCCTCTTCTGAAAAATGAGCATATTAATAGCTATCACATAAGATACTTAATGATAAAATGGCTAACATTTGAAAAACACTTAGAATAGTGCTTAGCATAGAGTGAGTGCTTACAAGTGTTAGATAAAATATATTCTACTAAAATTCACACAACAATAATCGTTCAGAATCTTGCAAAGCCTTGGAGGTATTCTTCTTGTTCCATAAGTCTCTTAAATCATCATGCTCATTTTGCCCATTGCATTTGGAATCATATTTTTGGGAGCTCTGTTGGCATAGTGGGTAAGGTATTTGGCTGCTAACCAGAAGGTCAGCAGTTCAAATCCACCAGCTGCTCTGTGGGAGGAAGATGGGGGCAATCTACTTCTGCAAAGATTTACAGCATTGGAAATCCTGTGGGGTATGCAATGGGTCAGAATTAATTCAGTGACAGTGGGTTTTTTGGGGGGTTACATAGTTTTACTAACTATGCAATTACCTGTGAATATATTTTTCAATAAAATACTGATAAAAATTTTAAACAAAATAGACTATCTTTGAATTTTTAATTTTTAATTATTTTAAACATAAAGAAAACTTCTCCAAATAATATAACAGGCATCTACATGCCCATCACATAAACAAATATTACCCACTTGAGATTAGAAAAATATCTACTGTGTCTTCTAGCCTGAATGGAACAAAGGTTTATTTTCTGAAAGGAAGAGATTGTTAAAAGAGACCATTTGGAAAGAGGGAGCTTCCTAAGAGATGCTCCCTCAATAAGAGAAGTGAAATAAGTTTCAAGTGAAGTTAAAATGAAGTTTAAATTAACTTCTCAGCAGGGATTTAAAAAAAAAAAAAAAAAACTCTTTCATAAGCCAATGCTAATATTGAATTTTACCTGAACACTGTTATGCTGAAAAACAGCAATAAAGATAGCAGAGTGCCTAAGGCACTTGATTGCTAACCAGAAGGCTGGTGGTTCAAACCCTCCAGCCACTCCTCGGAAGGAAGATGGGGCAATCTCCTTCTGTAGGGATATTGCCTTGGAAACCCAAGGAGGGGTCGCTATGAGTTGGGTCCAACTCAATGGCAAATAACAACTGTGCTCAGGAAAAATGCTTGCCTCATATAACCATCCTTCCCATATGACACAGATAAGACTCACAGGTACCACTTGTTTACCTATGACAAGACCAGACACAGGCACTCCAAATTTACATTCCTCATCTCATATATGAGTAACTGAGTTGCTTGTCCCCACTGATCAATCAGAAACAAAGTGCTTCTTAGCCAAACTTTGGTTAATAACACTTTCATTACCTAATTATGTTTGCAAGAATTTTTAGATATATGTAATTTTTTGCTCATGGAATGCATACTGAATCACTGAGTGATTTTAAATTTTTGTTAGGTGTGATGGATTTTGATAAATATTATATGGGACACATATGTTTCAAGAGACTCTGTTATTAGGATAGATGGCATAAGGCATGGAAAAAATATTCACTTGAATATTACCTGGTCCAAACACTACACATTCTTAATAGCACACAGGAAACAGGAAATATTTTTGCAAGTCTTATTTCACTGTACATAAACCCCAAAAGACAAAAAATACAATCTCTTGGATAAAGACTCAAAGCATTCTCCTTGCAAATGGGAACCAGACAAGGATGCTCTCTATTACCACTTCTGTTCAACATTGCATTGGAAGTCCTATCCAGGGCAATAAGGCAAGAAAGAGAAATAAAAGGCACCCAAATTGGCTAAGAGGAAGTAAAGCTATCTCTATTTGCTAATGCCATAGTAAACCCAAGAGACTCAGCAAAAAAAAAAAAAAAAACTCCTGGAACTAATACAATGGTTCAGCAAAGTAGCAGGACACAAGGTCAACATACAAAAATCGGTTGGATTCCTTTACATCAACAAAGAGGCCTCTGAAAAGGAAATAAGGAAAACAATGCCATTTACAATAGCTACTAAAAAGATAAAATACTTAGAAATAAATCTTCCTGGGATACTAAAACCTATACCAAAAAAAAAAAAAATACAATCTCTCTTCCAGGATGCACCACCTGGTATAATTACCTCTCAACATAACAACATGTTGTCAGTGAACTTCCATTTGTTTTACAAAATTATGCAAGTCTCCACCCAGACACTAGCATGGGAACAAGGTCTCCTAAGAAATCTCAGAAGCAGGAAATGTAAGTGGTGCTTATATGTACCATGGATTACAAAAAATTTAAGCAAATCTCCTTCCCCCAAGTCCCTAAATTTGGGTCCACCCTCAGCTGGAGCTCACATACTACTTCTCTTTAAGGAGTCCTCCTCCAGTCCTGGTGACACAGTGGTTAAGCTTCACAGTTTGAACCCACCAGCATTTCTATGGGAGGAAGATGTGGCAGACTGTGTCTGTAAAGATGACAGCATTGGAAACCCTGTGAGGTACTTCTACTCTGTCCTATGAGGTTTCTGTGTGTTGCAATTGATTTGATGGCAATCAGTTTCTGTTTTAGTTTTTCCTGGAGAATAGGCTGACCTCAGTGCAAAATCTTCGGATGTACTATCTGATTATATCACCAGTTCATCCCATTTCCCCATATTCCTTTTTTTTTTTTTCCTCCTATCATTCTTTACTCTCAGTTTCTATTTAAAAAACAAAGCAAAACATTTTCTCTTTCTCTCTTTTTTCCCTATCTCTTGCAGATTGGTCTCCCTGTTCCTTTTTTTTTTTTTAACTTTTTATTGTGATTTGGGTGAAATTTTTACAAAGCAGATTTGTTTTACATTCAACAGTTCATACACATTTTGTTTCATGACACTGATTATAATCCCTACAACATAACAACTCTCTTCCTACTTCCTCTCTGTTGTGACCCTTTCCCTGTGTCCTTCTGGGCTATGAATTCCTGCCTCTCTAATTTTCTCCCTGTGCAAATGCTGCTGTTTTGATCTACCATGGTTAATTGTTCTAAGGAGTGCATCTCCCTGGTGTAGTGTTCCACCTATAGGCCTGTCTGTTGTTTGACTGAGAGTTAAGCCAAAGGAGAGAGTCCAATTTCAGGCCCAAAGGGTGACTACAGGCCATAGTCTTGGGGATTTCACCAGTCTCTATCATATCAGTAATCTGGGTATTTTTCTATGCTTTTGAATTTTGTTCCACATTTTTTCTGCCACTAATTATGATCCCTTTCTGAGTGGTTAGCATTGGCAGCCAGGCACCATCTAGCTCTTCAGGTCACAGGATTATGTAGGCTGAGATTCCCATGGTCCATTAGTCTTTGGGACTAATTGTTTCCATGTATCTTTGATTTTCTTCACTCTTCTTTTTTTTTTTTTTTGGACAAGGAGAGACCAAGAGATGCTTCTTACTGACAATGAGATACCATCTTGTCCCAGCACTAATAGCAAAGTTCAATAAGACCAAAGATAACAAATACTCATGAGGATACAGAGAGATTGGGACTTTCACACAGTGTTGGCTGCACTATGAAATGATACAACCACTGTGGAAAGCAGTATGACAATTCTAGAAAAGTTGGAATTAGAAATACCATTTAATCCAGCAATCCCATTACTAGGTATATACTGTAAAGAGGTGAGAGCCAGGACAAGAATAGATATATCCATACCAATGTTCATCACAGCACAATTTACAATAGCCAAAATATAGAAACAACCTAGGTGCCCATCAACAAAAGAATGAATAAGCAAACTATGGCACATACACACAATGGAATATTACGCAACACTAAAGAATAATGTAGAATCTACAAAACACTGAATAACATGGATGAATTTGGGAGACATTACTCTGAATGAAATAAGTCAATCACAGAAGGACAAATATTGTATCAGTCCATTATTGTAAAAAGTCAAGGAAAGATTTATATACGGAACAAAACTTCCTTTGTTGGTTACCAGGGGTGTAAGGGGAGAGGAGGGAACACTGCTAGATAGGTAAAGACAAGTATTGATTTGGATGAAGGGAAGGGCAATGTGCCAAATGTAAATGATCAACATGGTGGCATTGAGGAAGAGGAAGACAGAGAGAGATACATAGGAGGTACAGACAACAAAGATGAACCCTTTTCCACACACAGTATTGCATTGCCAGTGATGGTGGGTATTGATCTACAGGTGGATAGATGGGTGGACAGCCTGAATGATCAGGTACATCAGGCAGGGGGGAGTATACCCATGAACATGTATAGGGTTGACAGATGATGTTTCTACAATCATATTTGTACGTACTATAAGAATGTTCAGGTATATAGTAGAACTGACAAGGGACAAGGTTGTGGTGACTTCTTGGGTACAGTGAGCTACCCAGAGGGAGTGAGTAGTTGAACCTGTGGGATGGGGACCATGGTTGCAGGGGACACCAAGCTCTATTGGCAAAACATACTACAAAAGACATTGTTCCACATCCTACTTTAGTAAGTAGTGACTGGGATCTTAAAAGCTTGCAAGCAGCCATCTAGATACAATGATGGGTCTCTCCTCGTTCAGAGCAAAGAAGAATGAAGTAAACAAAAGATGTATGGAAACAATTAGTCCAAGGGACTGGTAGGCCATGGGGTCCTCAGCCTATAGGACCATGAGACCAGAAGAACTACATGGTGCCAGCTACCATTGTCAACCACTTGGAGGGGGATCCATGTAGGAGATCCTGGACAGAGTGGGAGAACAATGTGGAACAAAACTCAAAATCACAAAAAAGAAAAAGGGACCAAGTTTGCTGGTCTGATTGAGCCTTGTGAGACCCCTGAGACTATGGCTCCTAGCTACACTTCAGGTCTGGAATTGAACTCACTCTTGTGGTTTCCAACCTGGCATATAGGGTGAACATTTACATCAGGTATATACACTACTTGGAGAGATCAATCA
>NW_006921888.1:1951191-1952018 GCF_000298275.1 Orycteropus afer afer
AAAAAAAAAATAGTTCTACATGCTACATTGGTAAGTAGCAACTGGGGTCTCAGAAGCTTGCAAGAGGGCATCTAAGATGCAACAGAGCAACAGAGCCAAGAAAAAATGAAGAAAACCGGGGAGTTCCAGTAATATGGCAGAATAGGCAGAAAGACTACACAGACCCTCTTCTACAAAGAAAAGGGGAACCAATTAACACAGATACATAAGATAATCCTGGAGCCCTGAGCTTTGAAGGGAAGGATATAGAAGTGGACTAAACTCGAACTAGCAGAAGAATTTGCATGAAAACACCAAAAAAAAGGAGACATATGGAGCTGCAGACTGGCAGCAATCCTGACAGCACAGGCAGCTTGGATATGGTCAAGTGGTAGTAAGACTTAAGAATTAACCTAAAAATCAGCCCTGCTAGCCAGGGACTGCACAGAGGACTGCTCTGGTGGCTGGTGAATAAAAGGGAAAGCAGCAAAGAGGAAGGCGGGCTGAGCTGTGGCCTTTTGCCTGTCCGGAGAGTGCAGCCATTTTGAATGTTTACAAGTAGTTCAACCATTGTGGATATTTAAAACAACAGCATTCTCCCAGATTCCAGGGACTTAAGAATAGGCTCCACTTGCTGGAAAACTCAAGATCATTTCAGACGCCAACAACTGGAAAGGTGCAATATTCCCCTTGTTACTCGTTTACCCCACACTCTCTTGGTGAAGAGAGGTGTGGCCATCCCTCACTCCCACTCACCTGGTAGGCTGGCAGGAATTCCATCCCAGTATGTATGCTCGGACAGAGCCTGGATGCACTGCCCTGCCCTGCCCTGAGTTTTTTTTTTTTTT
>NW_006921888.1:1958507-1959947 GCF_000298275.1 Orycteropus afer afer
TGGAATCACTGAGACTATGGACCTTAGCTGCCTTTCAGGTCTGGAATTTGGCTTCCAGTCAAACAAAAGACAGGCATATGAGTTGAACCTTTACCTGAGGTAGATACACCCCTTGGAAAGAACAATCATATATGCACAGGGAGACAGCTCAGGGGGCAGAAGTGCATGGAGGGATGGACACAGGAATTAGCTAACTATTGGGAGGAAATGAGAGGGAGCTGTTGAATTGTGGTAAATTGTAGTGAATATCATGAGACAAAGTGTATGTGAATTGTTGTATGGAAAGTGAATTTGCTCTGTAAACATTTGCTCTGTGAACTTTCACCCAAATGACAATAAAAAATTTTAAAAAGAGAATGAAAAACACCAGAGACACATGAAAACAATTAACCAAGGGACTGATATAGATCACATGACCCTCAGCCTACATGACCATGAGACCAGAAGAACAAGATGGTGACCAGCTATCACTCTCAACCACTTGGAGGGGGATTGGTGCAGGAGATCCTGGATGAAGTGGGGGAACCATGTGGAACAAAACTCAATATTTAAAAAAAAAGACCAGGTTTGGTAATCTGATAGAGCCTGGTGAGACCCCTGAGGCTATGTTCCCTAGCCACCCTTGAGGTCTGGAATTGAACTCACTCCTGTGGCTTCCAGTCAAACAATTAGACAAGCATATGTGAAAAACCCAAGGAGGGGTCGCTGAGTTGGATCCCACTCGACCGTAGTAGGTTTAGATACACTACTTGGAGCAATCAATCATGGGAGAACAGAAAGGCAGTGGTGGCACAGGGAGATAGCTCGGGGGTGGAGGGTGGGAGTGCATGGGAGGGAAGGACAGAGGAAAGAGGTAATTATGAGGAGGAAGTGGGAAGAGAGCTGTTACACTGTGGAGAATTGCAGCCAATGTCATGAAATAAAATGTGTATGAACTGCTGTACAGAAAATGAATTTGCTCTGTAAACTTTCACCCAATCACAACAAAAATTAAAAAATAAATAAATAGTTCCATCTTAGATGGCTGCTCATAATCTTTTAAGACCCCAGTCACTACTCACAAAAGTGTTGTTGTTGTTATGTGCCATCAAGTCAGACCACACTCACAAAAGTAAATTATAGAAAGTTGTTTTTGTGTACTATGTTATGCCAATTGAGCTTGATGTCCCATGTGACCTGGTCCCAATCCTACACAGGCTCAGCAACTCACTCCCTCAAGGTTCTTATTCATGGCTAAGAAGTTATCCTTTGTTCCCTGTTAACTCTATAATGCACATGGACATTTTTACAGTACATACAAATGTGCATGTAGGAATATCATCTGTGAAACCTATGTATGGTCATGGATATATTCCTATTTCCCTACCCATGCCTACTCTTCTTGCTTATTTACCATTGTATCTGCCTAGAGAGTAGTGTTTCCTATCACTGATAATGCAG
>NW_006921888.1:1960297-1961244 GCF_000298275.1 Orycteropus afer afer
ATATTGCCTTTCCCTTTACCCAAATCAACTCATATCTCTTAACTAGCTAGCAATTTTTCCTCCCTTCCCCTTTCATCCAAGTGTGTAATACTGGGTTCTCTAGAGAAACAAAACCAGTAAAGCTTATATATATATATGTATATAGAGAGAAATTTTTCTTAGGAAAATGGCTCACACACTTATAGAAGCTGCAAGTCCAAAGTTCCTGGATCAAACATCAAGCTGGAGGCTTTTCCACATCAAACTGGAGGCTTCTCCTGACTCCTCTTGCAGCTGCAGGGGCTGAGGAGCTCAAGGCTGGCAGGCAGTATACCGGCTGTTGACTCCAACGAATGACAAATCCAAGATCTCCAGGCCGAATGCTGGATTGTTCACTCACAGACAGTTGTAGGCAGCACAACAGAATCTCAAACCAGAGAAGAATGTCTCTTTCCCAGAATGTCCATAGATATACTGGAAGCAGGCCACACCCCTAGGGAAACTCCCTTTCAACAGATTACCTTCTCAAAACATAATCCTCTGATCCCATCATGGGAACAATCACATCACAACAGCTCAAACCACAGAGAAATGTGGTCCAGCCAAGTTGACACACAGTTCCAACTATCACACCAAGATAACCAAAAAAGATAATTTCCTTCCCTGTGTAAACATTTCCTTGACTTTTGATAGTAATGGACTCAGAGATTGGAACTCACATACACTGCTGGTGGCAGTGTAATGTAGTAGTACAACCACTGTGGAAAATGGTATTATGGTTCCTTAAAATGTTGGTTATAGAAATACCATTTGATTCAGCAATTCCATTACTAGGAATAAATCTTAAAAAGGTGAGATCCAGAACACAAATAGATATATGCACACCCATGTTCCTAGTAGCACTATTCACAATAGCAAAGAGATAGAAACAAACTAAGTGCCCATCAACAGATGAATGGATGAGCAAA
>NW_006921888.1:1961684-1969202 GCF_000298275.1 Orycteropus afer afer
CTAAAGCACTTGACTGCTAACCAGAAGGCTGGTGGTTCAAACCCACCAGCCACTCCTCGGAAGGAAGGTTGGGCAATCCTACTTCCGTAGTGATACTCCCTCGGAAACCCAAGGAGGGGTCGCTATGAGTCAGGGCCGACTCGACGGCACATGAAAACAACAACAACAATAATTAAAATACAAGAATCTGTGATCACCATGTAGAAATAGAAAAAAGAGATGGTTCTGGCCTAAAATATGACCATAGGGATTAACAGTAGGAAAGCCTATAGAGTTCTGAGCACAGACAGCTTCACACTGTGGTTTGTGTAGACTTTCCAAAGATATTTCCACAGGACACTGATAATTTCAAGAAAATAAGTTTCAGGACTTCCAGTGAGATGGAGACTCTCTTCAACAAAGAAAAGAAAACCAGTTGACAGAGATACAGAAGATAATCCTGCAGCCCTGAGCTTTGAAAGGAACTATACAGAAGTGGATTAGACACCAACTGATGGAAAAACCTGAATGAAAACAATGAGTACAGAGATGGCCAAAGCTGCGGACTGTCAGCTACTCTGATGGGACCAACAGTCTGAATATTTCCAAGTGGTGTTGGGACCTGAGAATTGACCTAAAGATCAGCTCTGGTCTCCAAAGGCTACAGAGACAACAGCACAGGTGGCCTATGACTAGGAAGGGAAACAGCAAAGAGGAACACAATCTGAACTGTTCACTTTCCACTGACCAGAGGGCACTGCCTTTTTGATTGTTCACATGCAGCAGCCATTTTGGATATTTAAAGTGACTGAGGGTGCAGCCATTTTGAATGTTTACAAGTGGTGACCATTTTGGATATTTAAAGTGATGAAGGGTGCAGCCATTTTGAATCTTTATAAGTGGCAACCATTTTGGATTTTAAAGTAATATCATTCTCATTAGGATTCTAGGGACCTAAGAATAGGTTCTGTTTCCCAAGGTCAGCAGGGACATACGAGAGGCTGACAACAGGAAAGGAGATAGGTGGTGAGTGTATAAGTGCTGTAAACTAGTGAATAGAGGAGCACAGTACCCTCTTACGTAGTAAAATACAAAGAAAACAAAAATCTTTGGCAAGTCCCTCCAACATATAATCACCAATTAAATATAAACACAAAAATGTCACAATGCCTCAAAGACAATAGAGCATCACAGTCCACACAAAGAAGCAAGATAAAGCAGGAGAAACAAGGGACCAGGATACACACCCAAAACATATCCCTGAGGAAGATGTAGCATTGGCATTCTCTGATAAGGAATTCAAAAGAATTATATTTAGGTATCTTCAACAAATTAAGAGACAGATCAAGGAAAATTCTAGTTGATTACTAGAACTATTTCGAAAGACAATACAAGAACAAAATGACATAATAAATTAAAAACTATAAATGATACAAAATCTACACAGAGAAATCTAGAAGATTTGTACTAAATTTTCAGAAATAGATAAGACATTGAATGGGCAAAAGAGCAGAAAAGAATCAATGGAAGACAGAATTAGGGAGATTGAAGGCAAATACCTGAACACTTCTTTGGAAAAGGATAAATCAGAAAAAAGATCAAAACAAAGTGAAGAAAGCCTAAGGTTCATGTGGGATACCACTAAAAGGAATAACCTACATGTCACTGGAATTCCAGAACAGGAAGAGACAAAGAAAACCACAGAGAAAATTGTCGAAGATTTGTTGGAAGAGAATTTTCCTGGTATGATGAAAGATGAGACTATCAGGAAGTGTAATAAACCCCAAACAGGATAGACCCCAAAAGAAAATCACACAGACATATCATTATCAAACTTACCAAAACCAAAGACAAAGAAAGAATCATGAGAGCAGTATGGGAAAAATGAAAAGTTACCTACAAGGGGCAACCAATAAGACTAAGCTCGGATTTCTCAAGAGAAACCATGCAGGCAAGAAGACAATGGGATGGTATATATAAAACCCTGAAAGAGAAAAATTTCCAACCAAGAATTATGTACCTAGCAAAATTGTCCCTCAAATTTGATGGTGAAATTAGGACATTTCCAGATAAGCAGAAATTAAGGGAATTTGTTATAACCAGACCAACCTTACAAGAGATGCTAAAGGGAACCCTATGGACAGAGAAGAAATAACAGCCAAAAACAACTGACTGTTAACACACATGATGATATAACCCAGAAACCAACCCAGCTATGGAAGTATCCAAAGTAAATAAGCCTACAAGATTGTAAACAGGGAACCAGAGACATCAATTGACAAATGAGGACAACCACAAACCAAAAAGAGGGAAAAAACTGTGTCATTACAGAACTTCTAGATGGTAGGAAAGTCAAGACAACTACAAGATAAAATGAACTGTTCTAAACTTGGGAAGGAAACTATAAATCACAGGGTAACCTCAAAGAAAAATGTTAAACCTTCACATCAAAAAAGAAGACCAGCACAAATATTCAGGAAATACTAAAACAATAGCAATGAAGGAAGTGATAACATGATTCATAAACAAAACAAGCTCAGCATAGAAAATTATATGGAACAAAGAAATTGACATCATAAAAATCACATAACAAAAATGACAGCAACAAATTCACATGTGCCGATAATTACATATATGGAAAGGGACTTATCTCTAAGATTTATAGTGGAAGAGTGAATGACCAAACTATGGTACATACACATAATTGAATGCTATGCAGTACTAAAGAATAATGTAGGCTCTGCAAAACAGCATATAATATGGATGAATTTGGAGGACATTATGCTGAGTGAAATAAGTCAATCACAAAAGGACAAATATTGTATTAGTTCATTGTTCTGGAGGATCAAGGAAAGGTTTATATATGGAGGGAAACTTTCTTTATTGTTTGCCAGGGGTGGGAGGGGTGGGGAGGGAACACTGCAAAAAAAAAAAAAAAAAATCCATTGACCCATGTCACTTTAGTTTTGTGTATTTCACTGCACACAAATTACATTTCAATAAAATGCATTAAAAAAGAAAGAAATTTCTAAATCTTCAACTTCTCTCTATATATCTTTCACTAAAATTGAACCACTTGAAATCACATTATGATAGTAATCTTATAACAGCTCCCTTTTCTCATTACCCCTGCTTTATAATCAGAAAGTTTTTTTTTTTTTTAGTGTGAATTTTTCACATTATAAAAGAAAAGTATTTATCTCACTGTCTAAATCTTGTTGTGGCACATTGTCCTAAGGTATGAAATCTTTCGTGCCCCAAATAAAACACCTACTTAAAAATTTTTAGTGCCTCTCTTGATTAAGGAACCACAATTCTGGGCTAGGACTTCAGATTATTTACTCATTTATAAATATATTTTAACAGAAACACACACATACACACACATGCACAATTTCATGAAGAAAATAAAAATCCTCACAACTGAACCAATAAGCAACATCATGATAAATGGAGAAAAGATTGACATTGTCAGGGATTTCATTTTACTTGGATCCACAATCAACACCCATGGAAGAAACAATCAAGAAATAAGACATCATATTGCACTAGGCAAATCTGCTGTAAATGACCTCTTTATGATGTTGAAGAGGAAAGATGTCAATTTAAGGCTAAGGTGAGTGTTTTGGTCTAGTGCCGCTCTAACAGACATACCACAAATAGTTACTTTAACAAACAGGGATTTATTTTCTTCACAGTTAGGAGGTTATACATCCAACTTCAAGGTGGCAGCTCTTAGGAGCTGGATGAAGGTCTCTCCACTTTGGGCTTCAGTTCACCTTTTGCTTCCAGCCCACTGAACCTGGAGGCATCACTTAGCTCAGGCAGCTGCTGGCTGCTGAGGCTGACAAACCTAAGGTCGATAAGTAAAATGGCACAGTCTCAAAATTATCACACAATATGGCAGGCTACTAATTCAAGTCCATTAACTGTCCCAAGATCATCAGAGAACATGGCAAGCCATTGAGATGAAGATTCAGCTACTTGCAGGATCCAAGAATGCCAAAAAACTCAGACACCATTTTCAACACTTCTCCTTACATACTAGAAGCAGACCACATCGCTAAGGCAGCTACTCAGCTGCTCCAAGTAGACTCCACCATGGAGCTGATTACCAGTCTTATCATGAGGAATAACTATATCCAGCTGCTCAGTCACTCAAAACTAGGCCCAGCAAAGTTGACACACAACTTAACTACCACAGTGAGCCTACCCAAGCCATGATTTTTTCAATTGCCTTATATGCATGTGAAAGCTGGACAATTAAAATGAATAAGGAATACTGAAGAAGGGTTGAAGCCTATGAATTAAAGTATTTGGGAAGAATACTGAAAATGCCATGGACTGCCAGAAGAATTTACTTTGGTCATGCTGTCAGAAGGGATCATGCATGCTTTAGAGAAGGATAACATGCTGGGTAAAGAAGAGGGTCAGCAAAAAAGGGGAAGACCATCAACCAGATGGATTGCCACAATGGCTGCAACAATGGGGTCAAGTATAGCAAGGATTGTGAGGATGGTGCAGGACCAGGCAGTGTTGCATTCTGTTATACTTAGGGTCATTATAAGTTAGAGTCAACTCAATGGCACTTAACAGCAACAACACATTTTTGGTCGCTTATTTTTGTGACTTGGGATTGTAAATTGTCTCTGAGACATTGTGATGTCATCATATTTATATTTAATTGATGATTGTATGTTAGTGTGATTCACTCAGGTTTTTGTTTTTCGTGATTTTTTTTCTTTATTTTGTTTTGATATATGCAAGTGCACAGGGCTGGTATGCTACTTTACTTGCTAGTTTAACAGCACTTAAGTATTCACCATATTTCTTCTGGTGAGTATGACAGAGGTTGAGAATGTGTGCACCAATCTCTGGTATCTGTTCATGTAGAACAACTGAGGCAGGGTTAGGCTAGTACTGTCCACCTTCTATCGTTGATCATTTGGTGCAGAAGCAGGTGATGGCCCTCACCCAGTGGATGGAGCTACAGGAAGTGTGGATGTAGTTGGGTCATGGGCACAGTTTCCATCTCCCACCAGGTGAGATTTAAAAGAAAAAAGAAAAGAAAAGAAAAGAAAAGAACCAACAACACTAGAAAATACTTTTGGGTCACCAGACACCAGTGTGGTCTGTGCAGTCCCCAGGATGCAGAGTCAATTATTAGGTTTCAGTCTGGATAGGAATATGGCTTGCAAATATTCAAAATGTCATGCCATCAGCCCCGCTGACAGTCCACTGCTCTATTTGTCTCCTTATTCACTGTTTTCATGCAGTTTTTTTCTATTAGTCAGTATTTAATCCATTTCTTTATCTTTCTCTTTGAAGCTCAGGATTCCAGGATTATGCTTTGTATATGTTTCTATAGGTTTCTCATTTCTTTGTTGTACAGAGTCTGTGTAGCTTGTTTACTTATTCTACCATATTTCTGGAAGTCCCTCTCCTGGGTTAAGTCTTAAGACTTGCCAGATGAGGTACATATAATCCTGGCACAAATAGGACCACTGTTCTTACAGTACTCACAATCACCTCTCCTTTGCACTGTTGGCAGTGTGTGTAGGAAAGGGCACAATCTGGATTGAAAGATACCACATTTTTAAAATACCGTGATTGTAGCCTAAAGATTTCTAGAGAATATATGGTTGGAAATTTGCTATTCAATGTTAATGCTTATAAAATCACAAATAGTAAATTTAACATGACTAGAAAGACAATTTTTCATTACATTTTCTGCATGCCTTGGGTAAGACTTGGATGAGTGTCATCATCAATGAAGACAACATACTTTGAGAGAGTAATTGTAAGTCAGTATTCACAACAGCATGATGGATTAAATAATGTCATAGGTAATGACATAAACAGCATAAAATAAATAGCTTTAGGAAAATACAGAGACAAAAAGACCTGCATGGTTTCAATACAAATAGGCTCCAACAGATATATGGTACTGTGGATAATAATAATATTGCTATCTTTTTATTGTGATAAATCTGAAATTAGCCTAGGATTGCATGTTTGACAATAAGGTACACAAAGCAATGTTTCCTGGATGTGAACAGGAGGGAATGGTGCCTGAACACCACGAAGATCTTCATACTCACTGATTGGTAATAAATATGTGTCTCTTCACTATCAAATATTCTAAATCTTAATAAATCATTATACCTCATGTGGGCTCATTAATTTTGCAATATTTTAATTAAAGTTATTCATTACAAAAGTCGGTTCTACCAAAAATATTATCTTGGTGTCCCATATTCCATAGCAGTGGACCTATTATTTGGCTAAATCTAGCACAGAAGATGTGTTACAGACAGGATGGAATAATAGAGTTGACAACCATTTTTAAGCTCATGCACTAGATGTTTTATATTAACTACACATTTAATCCTCACAACTGGCCTAGAAAATAGTCATTTATTCAATGTCTATAGAAGCTCTGGTGGTGTGGTGCCTAAGGCATTTGACTACTAACCAGAGGCTGGTAGTTCAAACCTGCCAGCCACTCCTCAGAAGGAAGATTGGGCAATCTACTCTGCTAGAGATACCACCTCAGAAACCCAAGGAGGGGTCCCTAGGAGTCAGATTCAACTCAATAGCACTGAGTTTGGTTTGTTTTTCATTAAGAAATAGAAGTTCAAAAAAGTAAAATAATTTTCTGAATCATACAACTATCAACTAACAGAACAAGGATTAAAATTAAATAATTGCTCTATGTAATCTTACCTTTATGCTGTAAAAAAATATTTCCTAATACATTTAAAGATGTGGTAACTTTTACAACCAAAATATATATCCCTATAAAGAAGAGTTATTTTCAACATGATAATTCTTAGAACATTAATAGAGCAATAGGTACTTTTTAATGGTAATGTCTTCACCTATATAATCTGTTCTTGTGATTTTTTTTAGGTGTATTTTTAAGTTTTCTAATAGTTCTTCCCTTTAAAAAATATTTAACAATTTGAAGCAAATTTGTCTAGTTTCATAAGAAGATAATATGATGAAGATTTTAAACTTGAATTCACTGCCACCAAATTGAAAGTAAAAAGGTCCACTGAACAGCAATATAAAAAGTAGAGCTAATGTAGTTATTGGAAAACTCATTAAAGAAAATTCTGATCTTTAATCATAGTTGTTCAATTAAATTGAACAAATGGAAAAGAATCTTCCAGCTTGGTGCTCTGGTAAAAATGCGTATAGGCAGCAGGAAAATAAAAAACTCTCAGATTGATTTTTCTGTAATCCCAAGGCTATTTATTTCAGGGGAGATAATTCCCATTCAGGCCAACCTAACATAAAAGATGGTATAACAATAGCTAACATTTTGTACTTGATAATACCATACTCTTAGAACATGGAAAATATGATAGATTTTGTTATTTTTTTTCTATTCCAAGATGGCTTCAATTATAAGATATCTCACTATTTTTTATGGAAAACCATTAGCAAAACATCCCTAATTTTGTTCTGATGCAATGATGTTTCACTTATGATTTTTATTAAAAACATTATATTTCTGAGTTCCAGCAAGATGGC
>NW_006921888.1:1969914-1970757 GCF_000298275.1 Orycteropus afer afer
TAGTTTTCAGCATTTTTTCTTTTCCCTCTTCCTGACTGAAATTTTGTTTTCTTTTGTTTTGTTTTTTCCCCTTTTTTGCTCATAGTTAACCCCATTCCTTATTTTTCTTTTTGCATTTTTCCATTTTTTTCGTTCATTGTTCTCCTGTACTTTTCTTCTCTTCATGCCCTATCCCCAGATACTACAGGTTTTCTTGTTTTTAATTCCTCTTTTTCCCTTTTTTCTTTTTTGATTACTGCTCCTGTGTAATTATATGGCATGTTTTATGTCCATGTGCTTTTAGTTTTTTGAAGGTTATTCAATTGTAATTTGTGTCTAATTGAGTGGGAGACAACAACAGTCCCCATAAGACACAACACCCCCACCTCCTGCAACTTTACTTACTGAGCAAGAGCCACTAACTCCTTCTCCACCAATCGGCCAATGATAAAAAAACCACCAAGAAGAGCTTGAATCACCCTTGACTGCTCTTCACAAACAGTTAACAGAGATATAAATACAACAACGTCACAATGCCTTGGCAACAACATATCATCACAGTCCACACAAAGAAGCAGGATAAAGTGGTAGAACCAAGGGAGAAGGATACAGATCCAGAACACATCCCTGAGGAAGAAGAAGCATTGGAACTCTGTGATAAGGAATTCAAAAGAATTATCTTAAGGTATCTTCAAAATATTGTGAGACAGACAAAAGAAAACACAGAAAAAAACCTTAGAAGAATTTTGGAAGAAAATACAAGAAGAAAATGACAAAATAAATGAAAAATTAGAAATGATTCTAAATCTACAGATAGAAATCCAGAAGATTAATACTAAATTGTCAGAAATAGATAACACATTG
>NW_006921888.1:1974885-1976452 GCF_000298275.1 Orycteropus afer afer
AACTGTGGTCAATGTCATGAGACAAAGTATATGTAAACTGCTGTATGGAAAGTGAATTTGCTCTGTAAATCTTCACCCAAATCACAGTTTTAAAAGATAATAATAACATTATATTTCTATTTAGAAATAGATTTTTAACATATAGCTTAAAAGGAAAATGTCAATAAAATAAATTCATTTACTCCTACAAATCCCTCACAAAGTCTAGCCCTACTATGTATCTACCTACCTGTCTATCATGTATCTATCTTATAAATTCATTGCTTTCCATGTTTTTCAGCACAGTATTGTTCTCTGTGACATCAGAATTGCAGGTGATGACATTTTTAAAAAGAGCTTATATAGTTGTCTCGAGATTTTTCTTCCAAATTCCTGATATCTATTCTGAACTTTATAATGCTGGTGTTTTTCTATTCAAATAAGCTCATAGCTTTATTTTTTTCTGCAATTGAATTAAATTTTCCTGGAAGTTAAGTAGCTTCTACACAAAGGAATGTTTGTAAGAAGTTGGTGTCTTAATACTCTAATAATACTCTTATATGATCCATGAATTTGGTCATTATAGACTCTTTTTGGGGGCTCTGGTGGTGTAATGCCTAAGGTATCTGCTTCAAATTTTATTTTCTCTATTTCAATGGATAGGAGCTCTGGTAGTATAGTGCCTATGGCATTTGACTGCTAACCAGAAGACTGGTTGTTAAAACCCACCACCCACTCCTCAGAAGGAGGATTGGGCAATCTATCTCCATAGAGATACCAACTTGGAAACCCAAGGAGGGGTCACTATGAGTCGGGATCGACTCAATGGCAGTGAGTTTGATTTTTCATTTTATTTCAATGGAATAATAATTTCTCTGGCTTCAGTTGCATTTCTTATTGTGTAGTAACAATATATGTAGTATCAAAAAATACATAGCACGATGAGGTGAGTAAAATATGAATAGCTATGTCAAGTTTCCATATGTATAGACAATGATTAATATGTCACAATTGCCAAATTTAGATATGTAAATATGTTTTTACATTGTTCATTTAATTATATACACATATTCAACTGTAAATTTATCTTTGACTAAATAGTTTATAAATAATCCTTAACAGGCCTAAGTCCTGTTGCTGAGTTATAGTTCTGTGACTTTGCTATACAAATCTTTAAAAACCTTATTGATACCTTATCCTATATGCATTGTTTTCTCTTCTGCCATTTATGTGTCCTGTAGTTGCATATTACTGTTGTTCCATTTCTCATCTGCTAGTCCTGCTTTATGTGCTCATTCCCATCTAATCACTCCCACTATCGTGGTTCCAAAGATTACCCTGAAATCATTCCATTTCCCTTTGGCATTGTGGTGTAGTAAATTACTTAGTGTGGTTTTTCTACTCATAAGTCTTTGTAAACTCCAAGGTGGGATTTTCTATGAGCAACTGAGGAGCTCCTGATTGCTGAGTTGTCCACCTGTGAGTATTTCTGTTGGGACTGGCACAAAACAATGTTCTGGGAGGTGCCCACTCTCTCTCAAGTGTTAGAGTTCTGATGCTATGATTGGCTAGTTTGACCACCTTGCCA
>NW_006921888.1:1977252-1978731 GCF_000298275.1 Orycteropus afer afer
AAAGGCCAGTAAAAACCTTAAAAATAGCAGTGAAAACACTGATATAATACTGAAAATTTTATGAGTAGCCCTGAAACATCATCCATTATAGTGCCAGAAGGTGAGCCACTCAGGTTGGAAGGCATTAAAATACAACTAGGGAAGAGCTGCCTCCTCAAAGTAGAGTTGACCTTAATGATGTGAATGGAATAAAGCTTTCAGGACCTCCATTTGCTGAGGTGACATGACTCAAAATTGGAAGATACAACTGCAAACTGCCATTAATAATGAACATGGAATAAAGGAAGTATAAATCTAGGAAAATTGGAAGTTGTCAAAAAAAGAAATAGAAAGCATAAAGACTGGTACCCTAGGCATTAGTGGGCAGAAATGGACTGGCTTGGGCCATTCTGAATCAGCCAACCATAAGATCTACCATGCTGGGAATGACAAATTGAAGAAGAGTGACATTCATTGTCACAAAAAATGTTTCAAAATCTATCCTGAGGTACAATGCCAGGTAAAATGATAGCATAATATCCATATTCCTACAAGGAAACCAGTTAATACTATTATTATTCAAATTTATGCACCAACCACCAAAATACAGGAAACTGCACACTTTTATCAATTTCTGCAGTCTAAAAAGGACCAAATATACAATGAAGATGTGTGGATTATTACTGGTGATCATAATGAAAAAGTTGGAAACAAAGAAGAAATCAACAGTATTTGGAAAATACAGCCTTAGTGATGCCAGCAGTCACATGGTAGAATTTTGCAAGCCTAATGACTTATTCATTGCAAATACTTTTTTTCAACAGTATAAATGGCAGCTATTCATATGGACTTCACTAGATGGAATACAAAAGAATCAGATAGACTACATCTTTTTGGAAAGAGGTGATGGAAAAGCTAAGTACCTTCAGCAAAAGCAAGGCCAGAAGCTGTCTGTGGAACAGACCATCAACTGTTCATATGCAAGTTCAAGTTGAAGCTGATGACAAAACAAATCCACAAGAGTCAAAATATGACCTTGAATACATCACATCTGAATTTAGAGACCATCTAAAGAATAGATTTGATACATTGAAGACCAGTGACCAAAAACCAGACAAGTTGTAGGATGACATCAAGAACATCATCCATGAAGAAAGCAAATGGTCATTAAAAAGATACAATAATGACCAGAATTACTGGTCGGATGGAGTCTGGTGGAACCTCCAAGACTATGGCTCAGGGTTACACTTCAGGCCTGGGATAAAAGGCCTCACTTCCAAGGGCTGGCTCTCAGCCTAACAGTAAATAAGACATACAAACAGGCCACTCAACCCAAGGTGATGCACCCACATACTCTACAGAGTTACATCACTTGCAGCAGTCAGCCATGTGGCACCAGAAGGACAACATTCACACAGAGGAAAAGCAGGACACACAGAAGTGGATAACTAAGAAGGGCATGGGGGCAGGGGGTGGTTACTGGGAAGGGAGAGGAGGAGA
>NW_006921888.1:1979535-1980779 GCF_000298275.1 Orycteropus afer afer
AAAAAAATCAAGCCTTCAGTTACAATATTGAAATATTCTGTAGGCAAAATATTGACTGATGCAAGAAACATCAAAAGAAGATGGAAGGAAAACATAGTGTCACTGTACAAAAAAGAATTGGTTGAGGTTCATCTATTTCAGGAGGTGGCATATGATCAAGAATCAGTGGTACTGAAAGAAGAAGTCAAAGCTGTACTAAAGGAATTGGTGAAGAACAAGGCTCCAGGAAGAGATGGAATACCCATTGAAATGTTTCAACAAATATGTGCCACATCAAAGACACTTACTCATCTATGCCAAGAAATTTGGAACACAGCTCCCTGGCCAACTGACAGGAAAAGATCCATATTTGTACCCATTCCAAAGCAAGGTGATCACACAGCATGTGGAAATTATTGAACAAAATAATTAATATTACATGCAAGTAAAATCTTGCTGAAGATAATTTAAAAAATGATTGCAGAAGTATTTTGGCAAGGAGCTGCCAGAAAGGTAAACTGGATCCAGAAGAGGACATTGGACAAGGGATACAATTGCTGATGTCAGATGAGTCTTGTCTGAAAGCAAAGAAGCAGAAAGATGTTTACTTGTGTTTCATTGACCATGCAAAAGCATTTGATTGTGTGGATCATAACAAATTATGGGTAACATTGAGAAGAATGGGAATTTCAGGACACTAAATTGTGCTCATGAGGAACCTATACATAGACCAAAAGTCTGTTGTTTGAATAGAACAAGGTGATACTGCATGGTTTAAAATCAGAAGGAAGTGTGTCAGGGTTGTATTCTTTCACCATACTTATTCAATCTGTATGCTGAGCACACAATCTAAAAAGCTGGACTATTTGAAGAAGAATGTGGCATCAGGATTGGAGGAAGACTCATTAACAACCTGTGATATGCAGAGGACACAACCTTGCTTACTGAAAGTGAAGATGACTTGAAGTCATCTTACTGATGGAGATTAAAGACTACAGTCTGAAGTGTAGATTACATCTCAACATAAAGAAAACAAAAATCTTCACAACTGGACCAAAAAGCAACATCATGATAAATGGGGAAAAGATTGAAGTCATCAAAGATTTCATGTTACTTAGATCCCCAATCAAAACCAATGTGAGCAACAGTCAAGACATCAAAAGATGAATTGCACTGGGCAAAACTGCAGTGAAAGACCTCTTTAAAGTGCTGAAGAGCAAATGTCTCTTTGAAAACTAAGGTGTACCTAACCCAAGCTATGGTAT
>NW_006921888.1:1981109-1981631 GCF_000298275.1 Orycteropus afer afer
GAAAGTCCCACGGACTGCTTGAAGAAGTAATAAATCTGTCCTGGAAAAAGTGCAGCCAGAGTGTTCTTTGGAATTGAGAATGGCCAGACTTGAGTAAGATGGTGGAATAGGCAGATGGACTACACAGACCCTCTTCAACAAAGAAAAGAGGAACCAATTTACACAGATACAGAAAACAATCCTGGATCACTGAGCTTTGAAAGAAAGGTTACAGAAATAGACTAAACTCCAACTAGTAGAAGAAGCTGCATGAAAACAGTGAAAAAAGGAAACAAACAGAGCTGCTGACTGTCAGTGATCCTGACAGCATGGACAGTTTGGATATTTCCAAGTGGTGTTAGGACCTAAGAATTAACCTAAAAATTAGCCTTGTTCACCAAGGGCTGCACAGAAGACTATACTAGTCACTGTTAAATAAAAAGGGAAATAGCAAAGAGAAACACAAACTGAGCTGTGGACTTTTGGCTGTCTGGAGGGCACAGCCATTTTGAATGTTTACAAGTGACTCAACCATTTTGGATA
>NW_006921888.1:1982112-1985880 GCF_000298275.1 Orycteropus afer afer
GTCACTCATTTATTGCTTTTCCTTTTTTCTTTTTTTTTTTTTTCCGCATCTTTTTGGTGATTGTTCCTGTGTGTTTATGCAGTGTGTGTTTTTTTCCCTCTTGCTTTTACTTCTTTGGTGGTTTTATAATCGTTGTTTTTGTCTAACTGAGTAGAAGACAGCAACCATGCCCATATGACTCAACCACACTCACACATCCTGCAGCCCCACTTACTGAGTGAGGGCCACCACTGCCTTCTGCACCAACTGGCCAATGATACACAACCACCAATACAGCCCAACTCACCTTTAACTGCTCTTCACAAACAGTTAACAGAGATCTGTGCAGCCACTCTGATTCTATATCACACCCACCAGGAGACAGGTGATGAGTGCATAAGTGCTGCAAAAAAGCAAATAGAGGAGCACAGTACTCTTCTTACTCAGATAACATGCAAAGAAAATGAAAATCTAGGGCAAATCACTGCAACATATAATCACCAATTAAATATAAATACAACAATGTCACAATGTCTCAGAGACAACAAACCAACACAGTACACACAAGAAAGCAAGATAAAGAAGGAGGAACAAGGGAGCAGAATACAGACCCAGAACACATCTCTGAGGAAGAAGTAGCATTGAAACTCCCTGATAAGGAAATCAAAAGACTTATATTTAGGTAATGAGCTCTGGTGGTGTAATGTCCAAGGCATTTGACTGCTAACCAGAAGACTGGCAGTTTAAACCTACCAGCCACTCATCAGAAGGAAGGTTGGACAATCTACTTTGGTAGTGATACCACCTTGAAAACCCAAAGAGAAGTGGCTATGAGTTGGATCCAACTCAATAGCAGTGAGTTTGGTTTTTGGTTTCTTTGGATATTTAGGTACCTTCAATGGATTGAGAGATAGATCAAGGAAAACACTGAAAAAATTAAGGAAAACAAAGACAAAACCCTAGAACAATTTCAGAGAATACAAGAACAAAATGACAAAATAAATTAAAAACTAGAAATGATACAAAATCCACACACAGAAATCCAGAAGACTAATACTAAATTTTCAGAAATAGACAACTTATTCAAAGGGCAAAGGAGTAGAATTGATGTAATGGAAGACAGAATTAATGAAACTGAAGACAAATACCTGAATACTTCTTTGGAAAGGGATCAATCAGTAAAAAGATCAAAACAAAATGAAGAAAGCCTAAGGTTCATGTGGGATACCATCAAAAGGAATAACCTATGTAATCAGAATTCCAGAACAGCAAGAGAAAAATAAAAAAAGAGAGAGAAAAATTGTTGAATATTTGTTGGAAGAGAAGTTTCCTGATATGATGAAAGATAAGAATATATCAATTCAGGAAGTCCAACAAATCCCAAACAGGATAGACCCCAAAAGAAAATCACCAAGACATCATCATCAAACTTACCAAAACCAAAGCAAAGAAAAATTCTTGAAAGCAGCATGGGAAAAATGAAAAGTTACCTACAAAGCGCAACAAATAAGATTAAGCTCTGATTTCTCAGCAGAAACCATGCAAGCGACAAGGCAATGGGATGGTATATATAAAATCTTGAAAGAGAAAAATTTCCAACCAAGAATTATATGCCCAACAAAATTGTCCCTCACATATGATGGTGAAATTAAGAGATTTCTAGATAAGCAGAAATTAAGAGAATTTTTTCAAAGCAGACCAAACTTACAAGAGATACTAAAGGGAATCCTTTGAACAGCCAACCAGTAATAGAAAAAAACAATGGACCCTTAACACACATGATGACATAACCAGAAACCAACCCAAGTATGAAATTATCTAAAGTAAAATAAGCTTACAAAATTGTAAACGGGGAACCAGAGACATCAATTGGAAAAAGAGGACAACTGCAAACTGAAAAGAGGGAGAAAATAGTATAGTTACAGAACTTCTAAATGGTAAGGAAGTCATGACAATTGCAAGATGAAATGGATTGTTCTAAACTAGGGAAAAAAGTTATGAATCGCAGGGTACTCTCAAAGAAAAATGATAAACTGCATGACAATGAAAAAGAGGACAAGCACAAATATTTAGCAAGTACAAAAACAATAGCAATGAAGGAAATGTTAACATGATTCATAAACAAATGAGGTCAGCACAGAAAATTATATGGAACAAAGAAATCAGCAGCACCATGAAAAAACACATAGCAAAATGACAGCAACAAAAACATGAAAAAAAAAAAAAAAAAAAAAAAAAAAAAAACCAGTAGGGAAGGAGAATAATAAATGAAAAAAAAAAAAAAAAAAACCTCACTGTGATCAAGTCTATTCCAATTCAAAGCAACTCCCTTTGGGTTTCCAAGGCAGTAAACATTTACAGAAGCAGATTGCCCAGTCTTCCTTCCACAGAGTGGCTGGTGGGTTTGAACCACCAACCTTCTGGTTAGCAGTCAAATGTGTTAGGGATTAAGTCACAAGAGCTACTTATCAATAATTACACTGAATGTAAATGGATTAAATGCACCACTGCAGTGTAATAAAGTACACAGTGTGGCTTTTCTAGCCATAAATCTTTGTAAACTCTGTGGTGGAATTTTCCATGAGCAACTGAATAGCTCCTGATAGTTAACATTATCCACCTGGGGTATTTCTGTTGCAAGTGGCACAAAGCAATCTTCTGGGAAGTTCGCTCTCTCTCAGGTGTATAGAATTATGATGTTGGAATTGATTAGTTTGGCCATTTGGCCAGGCTCAAAAAGAGCTCTCCTAGAGGCAGAAGGAGTCTCTCACTGCTGGCTGAGAGATGTAAGAGACATGCACTGATGAAAGAGATCTCAAGAGACATGCACTGCTGAGAAAGACACCAAGAGACACACACTGCTGAAAGAGACTGAGAGATACTTGTTGGCTGAGAGACAGCAGGCTGAGAAAGACTGAGCATGTTCCTGAACTTGAATTGTAGCCTGTTGTTTCCCTAATAAACCCCATAATCTGTGAGTTCTGTGTGACCACTGCAGCAAATTATCAAACCCAGCATAGAGGTGGTGGGTACTGCAGGAGGAATGATTGGTGTCAGGGTTGATGAAAGGGCTGGAGGGAGGCAGCATGTATGGCCTCACAGGAATAAGCCTTGGGCTACTGATGGTGATTCTGTCTTCCTCTTGTGGGGTTAGAGGAGGTCAGAAGATACAGCCTTCTTGCTCCCTTGATAACCACTCAAGAGACAGAGAGTTGCAGACTGTATACAAAAACATAATCCATCAATATGCTGTATACAAGAGACACACCTTAAAGACGAAGACAAAAGTAGTCTAAAAAATCAAAGGTTGGAAAAATATATATCAGGCAAATGAGAATCAAAAAAGAGTAGGAGTGGCATTACTAATTTCTGATCAAATTGACAGTAAGACAAAAATCACCATAAGAGACAAGGAAGGACATTATATAATGATTAAAGGATCAATTGAACAAGAGGACAAAACTATGATAAATATCTATGCACAAAATGAAAGAAGCCCAAAATACATAAATCAGACTTCAATAGAATTGAAAAGACAAATAGATCACTCCACACTCATAGTAGGGATCTTAATACACCATCTTCAATGAAAGATAGAACAACTGGAAAGAAACTCAGTAAAGATGCAGAAGAACTAAACAATATGATCCACCAATAAGATGAACTTATAGACATCTACAGAGCACTTCATTCAATAACAGCACAGTATATGTTCTTTTCCAGTGCACATGGGACATTCTCCATGATAGACCATATGTTATGCCATAAAGCAAGCATTAATACATTTAA
>NW_006921888.1:1986372-1994346 GCF_000298275.1 Orycteropus afer afer
AAAAAAAAAAAAAAAGAGGTTACAGTCACCAGAAGAAGAGAAATGATAAAGATTCAAGCAGAAAACAATGAAACAGAAAATAGAAAAACAATAGAAAAATCAACAAGACCAGAAGTTGGGTTTTTGAAAAGATTAATAAAATTGACAAACCACTGGCAAATTTAACAAAGGAAAAAAGGGAGAGAATACAAGTGACATGAATAAGAAATTAATTGGGTGATATCACAACAGAACCAACTTGAAATCAAAAGGATAATATCAGGATACAATGAGGAACTGAGGACCTCTGGTGGTATGGTGGCTAAGGCATTTGACTGCTAACCAGAAGCCTGGCAGTTCAAACCCACCAGCCACTCCTTGGAAGGAAGATTCACAATCTACTTCCATAGTGTTACCACCTTGGAAATCCAAGGAGGGATCACTATGAGTCGAACCCAACTAGACAGAAGTGAGTTTGGTTGGTTTTTTGGATGAAGAACTGTACTCCAAAAAACTTGAAAATCTAAAAGAAATAGATTTCTAGAAACACACCACTTGCCTAAACTAACAAAGACTGAGGTAGAAAATTTGAACAGACCCATAACAAAAGAAGAAATTGAATAGGTCATTGAAAAATTGCCAACAAAAAAATGCTCTGGCCCAGATGGTTTCACTGGAGAATTCTACCAAACATTCAGAGAAGAATTAACACCGATTCTAATCAAACTATTCCAGAACATAGAAAAAGATGGAATCCTCCCAAATTCATTTTATGAAGCAAGCATAATTTTGATCCCAAAACCAAGCAAAGACATCATTAAAAAGGAAAACTACAGACCAATATCCCTCATGAATATAGATGCAAAAATCTTCCCAAAAAATCCTAGCCAACAGACTCCAATAACATATCCAAAAACACAGTACATTATGACCAAGTGGGGTTCATATCATGTATGCAAGGATGGTTTAACATTAGAAAAACAAACAGTGCCCTCCATCACATAAATAAAACAAAGGAAAAGAACTACGTGATCATATCAATCAAGGGCAGAAAGTATTTGATAAAAATCTCATACCCATTCCTGACAAAAACTCTCAGCAAAATAGAAATAGAAGGGACATTCTTCAACATAATAAAGGGCATATATGCAAAACGAAGAGCCAACATTATTCTCAATGGAAAGAGGCTGAAGCAATTCCCCTTGTGAACAAGAACCAGAAAAGTTTGCCTTCTATCACTGCTTCTATTCAACACTGTACTAAGAGTCCTAGCCAGGGCAATAAGGCAAGAAAGAGAAATCAAAAGCATCCAAATTGGTAAGGAAGAAGAAAAACTATCCCTATTTGCTGATGATATAATCTGATACATAGAAAACTCAAGAGGCTCAGCAAAAAAACTACTGGTACTAACTGACAGATTTAGCACAGTAGAAGAATACAAGATCAACATCCAAAAGTCAGTTGGATTCCTCCACACCAGCAAAGATACTGCTGAAAAAGAAATACGGAAATCAATACCATTTACAATTAAAAAAAAAAAAAAATCAAACTCACTGCCATCGAGTCATTTCCTCTCATAGCAAACCCTCCTTGGGTTTCTGAGGCAGTATCTCTTCAGAAGCAGATTGCCCAATCTTTCTTCTGAGGAGTGGCTGATAGTTTTGAACCACCAGCCTTCTGGTAACCAGTCAAATGCCTTAGGCATTATGCTATCATTAAAAAAATCCTGATTTATATATGATAAAACCAAACCAAACTCATTGACATTGAGTTGATTCCAACTCACAATGATCCTCTTTGGGCTTCCAAGGCTGTAAATCTTTGTGGAAGAAGACTAACTCATCTTTCTTCTGTGGAGCATCTGGTGAGTTCAATCCACCCACCTTTTGGTTAGCAACCCAACGCCTTAACTACTATACCACCAGAACTCCCTTATGTATAAATGCTCAATAAATTTTCACTATAAAAATTTTCATTTCTTTTCCACATCAAATTCCAGTCCCTCTTTAATTCAGAACAACTGTCCTTTTAAATGACATATTGAAGAAAAATTTTCCTTATGTTTCTCTGGCATAGTCTAGTATTGACAATCCATAGCAATTATAGCTCATTTAAACATAAATTTCACTTTGTATGAAATCTCTATACTTCCATTGAACATACTGATGATCTATATTATTAATCACTATAAATGTAAATAAAAGATTTTCTAATATTGTTGTTAATTATAAATGCTATGACAAAATATGAGATACGCATAATTTGATCTTTTTAACATTTAGTTATCACAAAAACCCTATGAGGAAAAGTGACATAGCTGCTCATTGCTCACCACAACTTTTTTTGGCTGTCAGTCCCAGTTTTCCTTGCAATTGGAAGTGCAGACTAGTTGATTTTGCAGATAATGTTTCTCTTGGCAGCACTGTGTTAGGAGGCTAGTCATCCCTATTTCAAATTAAACATTGTATTTGTAGCAAGTATAATACAAATATTATTTCTTTTTCCACTCCCTGACATTTTGATAAAGTAATGTTCAAAAAAAAAAAAAAAAGGCCAAAATTAGTTAATTAGATAACATGAGATAGTGCAAAAGAATTCTGGCGAAAGTTTTCCCTATGAATTTGTAATTGATAGCAAAGTAATATAATGCTCCATGTACTTAAATGTTTATCTTGTTAAATATTATTGTTCTTGAAACTGATGATTAAACAATGCCTCTAGGCAGCAGTTCAATAATGAAATTAGTGTAACTTTATCTTATTAAAAATTGCCGCATTACAAAGCTTTCAGATTGTACTGTGAAATCATAAATATTCCAATTCATAATATGGTCAAAATGATCTTTTAAATGAACTTACCTTAAATAAATTAAGTGAGAACTAAGAGTATTTATTTGGTAAACACAATATTTAAGGAATATTATCAAATTTTAAAGGACTATTTGCAACCCCAACTAAATGAAGAGATAGAATCTAAATTCTTTAAAGCTTTAAAAATGATACAAGATTTTTTAAATTTTAATGCTAAAAGACCAATTATGGCTCTTTAAAAGTACATTCATTATTAAACAACATGAAAAACCATTGATATTGGGTGAAAATAAAGAAAGTGTGTAAAATTTGACAGCTTTCATTTACTGTCAATGTCCACCAGCCAATGATTCTCAAGAACATAATTATGGTTGAATAAATTGGGTTTATTACTTATATGCTGTGGAAAATTGTGAGACTTTTGGGATTTGGGCTTCAGTTGGATGTTTTTAGGGAAGACTGTTGGAAGCAAAGTGCCCTGGATTGAATTTCTCTAGAAAGTAGAGACAATATTATGATTACCAAAACCAAACCAAACTTACTGCAGTCAAGTCAATCCAACTCATAGCGACCACTCCTTGGGTTTCCCAGACAGTATCTCTATGGAAGTGGATTGCCCAGTCTTGCTTCTGAGGAGAGGCTGGTGGGTTTGAACCACCAGCCTTCTGGTTAGCAGTTAAACACCTTAGGCACTATGCCACCAGGTAACACAATAAATCTTATCTGTATTAAAGCAGACTAAAATGAGGCTAAAGCTGTAATTGGTAATAAAGTGACATTCATTAATGCTAGCTAGGAGATAGAAGTGCTTGGTGTTTTGTGGGATCCACAACGGTTCATGTTTTGTTTGTGTTCAAATGTGATTACAAAATGGGTTTGTTTTGCCTTGCTTCATATGATCAGATTAGCTCCAGGCTATGTTGGGATGATGGAATAAAGATTATTGTTGCAAACTTACATAATTATTAAATAATTGTCTCTGTCTCCATGTATAGATTTTCACAAATAAGGCATGAGTACTTAGTATAATCAGCCTCTGTTTCATAGAGCAAAAGTATAGCTGTGATGAAAAGACAAACTTAGATCTGTCTCTCTTTCTCTCTCTCTCTCTCTCTCTCGCTCTCTCGCTCTCTCGCTCTCTCTCTCTCTCTCTCTCTCTCTGCGGGAGCTGGAATTACATTTCACCAAGACTCATGTTTTCAAAACTACTGTTTTCCCACTGTTCATCATTAGATTAGAAGGAAAATGGATTAACAGAAGTGTTGGTGTTGTTAGGTACCCTCCAGTTGATTTTGACTCATAGCAAACCTATGTACAATGAACGAAAACACTGCCCAGTCCTGCACCATCCTCTCAGTCCTTGCTATGTTGAGCCCACTGTTGTACCCACTACGTCAATCTAACTCATTGAGCATCTTCCTTTTTTTCACTGACCATCTACTTAACCAAGCATGATAACCTTCTCCAGGAACTGGTCCTTCCTGACATAAATGAGCAAAAAATGAGACACAAAGTCTTGCCATCCTCACTTCTAAGGAAAATTCCAGTAGTACTTCATCCAATACAGATATGATTGATTTTCTTGGCGTCCATGTTATCTTCAATATTCTTTGCCAAAACTATAATTCAAATGCACCAATTTTCTGCAATGTTCCTTATTCATCCTTCAGCTTTAGATTGCAAATGAAGCAATTGAAAATGCCATGGCTTAGGTGAGGCATACATTAATCTTCCAAGTGACATATTTGCTCTTTAACTCTTTAAAGAGGTCTTTTGG
Source organism: Orycteropus afer afer (assembly GCF_000298275.1). Lineage (NCBI taxonomy): Eukaryota > Metazoa > Chordata > Mammalia > Tubulidentata > Orycteropodidae > Orycteropus > Orycteropus afer. The sequence continues at coordinate 1,990,939 of NW_006921888.1, forward strand.
AGCACATTTGCCCAATGCAATATGTCATTTGATTTCTTGACTGCTGCTTCCACGGGTGTTGATTGTGGGTCCAAGTGAAATGAAATTCTTGACAATTTTAATCATTACTCCATTAATCATGATGTTGCTTTTTGGTCCAGTTGTGAGAACTTTTGTTTTATGTTGAGGTGTAATCCATACTAAAGGCTGTAGTCTTTGATCTTCATCAGTAAGGGACTTCAAGTCCTTTTCACTTTTAGCAAGCAAGGTTGTGTCATCTGCATATTGCAGTGTGTTAATGAGTCTTCCTCCAATTCTGATGCTGTGTTCTTCCTCATATAATCCAGCTTCTTGGGTAATTGGCTCAGCCTTTCCTGATGCAGTATCCCATTTTTCTATTTGAATAACTACATCTTAATTTCTGTACAAGTTCCAGTGAGCACAATTAAGTGTTCCGGATTTTGGCTGAAAGCAGAGAATACGAGAAAGATATTTACCTGTGCTTTATTGACCATGCAAACACATTCCTTACAATGTTATCCATAATTTGCTATGATCCACACATTTGAATGTCTTGCATGGTCAATAAAACGCAGGTAAACATCTTTCTGGTATTCTCTGCTTTCAGCCAACATCCATCTGACATCATTTTCTGAATTCAGCTTGAATTTCTAACAGTTCCCTGTCGATGTACTGCTACAACAATTTTTGAATCATCTTCAGCAAAATTTTACTTGCATGTGAGATTAATGATATTGTTCAATAATTTCCACATTTGCTTGGATCACCTTTCTTTGGAATGGACACATATATCGATCTCCTTCAGTCAGTTGGCTAGGTTGCTGCCTTCCATATTTCTTGGCATAGAAAAGTAACCACTTTCAGCATTGCTTCCATTTCTTGAAACATCTCAATGGGTATTCTGTCTATTCCTGAGGCCTTGTTTTTGCCAATTTTTTCAGTGCAATTTGGACTTCTTACTTCAATACCATTGATTCTTGATCATATGCTACTTCCTGAAATGGTTGAACATTGAAAAATTCTTTTTGTTACAGTGACTATGTGCATTCTTTCCATCTTCTTTTGATGCTTCCTACATCATTAAATATTTTCCCATAGAACCTTTCAACGTTGCAACTTGAGGTTTGAATTTTTTCTTTGGTTCTTTCTGCTTGAAAAATTCCAAGAGTTTTCTTCCCTGTTGGTTTCCAAATTCCAGTTTTTTGAATATTTCATTGTAATACTTTACTATGTTTTCTCAAGCTGTCCTTTGAAATCTTCTCTTCAGATCTTTTATGTCATCATTTCTTTCATTCCCCTCACCTACTCTCCATTCAAAAGTAAGTTTTAGAGTCTCTTCTGACATGTTTTTGTCTTTTCTTTTTTCCTTGTCATTTTACAAAAGTGTATCTTTTCAAAGTTTACTGAAGTAATTGATCACCTCAAAAATAGTATGAAATATTAATTAATAACTTTCATTACTCTCTGGCTAAGTGGTTTTTTTTTTTTTTCCTCCATATTTTAAAATTAAGTAGGTCCATAGAATTATCAAAATCTTTCATAAAAAAATGAAGACATGATTTGCTGTTACAAAAAGTTCTTAATCTATTGGGAGAAGGTAAATAATAATTGCAGTGTTATATTGTAAGTGTATCAATACAGGTAACTATAGAGGACTATGTCAATGAGAGAGGAGAGACATTGCCAAGAAATGTAACAGCCAGAGGACACTTCTCAGAAGTCATAATTGTTACAAATAAATGTTTCTCAGTATTGATATAGGAAAGATACAACTGTTAAATTATTAAATAAGTTGGCATGCTGACAATGCATGCATATATACATTTGATCCTGGAATAAGGGAGAGGGATAATAATGCCTATCCTATCTCAAAGGTACTGTGGTGCAGTGAATTGCTTTTATACACCCTTTCTAGCCATGGACTCTTAATTCCTACAAAATGAGTGTTTGGAACTATGCAAATAAAGTATATAAAACTCTTACAGGGATTGGATAGCAACTATGCACATAAGGTGTGTGTGGCCTACCAAGGAACTTAGTCAGTTTTGCCATCTTACTATGCTTAAAAAAAACCAGTGTCATGGAGGTTGAGGGGGAGACCTCACTAAAACAGCAAAAAGCACGGCATGTGCTTAGGATCTGGAGTCCCTCAGCTGAGAATCTCTGACACACAGGAGACATAGAGAGTTATAACACTGGTGATAGCACAAGATGGCACAAGATTGCATGATTGATGAGACCATGAGACCAACCCAAGACAGCCGCAGTTAGCTTCCCAGCTCACAGAGCAGGGCAGCTGCAATGAGCTTACCGACTCAGAGAGAGAAAAAGCTGAGCATCTTCAAGCAGTAGGCTTCTGATGAAGCAGGGTGCTTCCAGGCACTGATTGGCAGAGATAAAGAGTTGTAATACTTGTCTGAGCAGGGCGGAGGCCAATACCAAGGGCAAGTGGTGAAGGGCTGAGCATGAGATCTGCCTGCCTATAGACATGGCCAAGAAAGAGCTGAGAGGTTGAAAGCTGTCCTGATTGACAAAATATATCCTGTATCCTGAGTTGTTCCTACCACTTCTGAGTTGATCCTCATCATGCAGACAGGCCAGTAAGGGTCCCAGTAATTCTATTACTTCCTTAAAAATCCACATAATTGTGAGCATGGTCTGTGAGGTCTGTGTGGCCAATGCAACAAATTATCAAAACCACCAGAGAAGTGGAGGGTGCCATCAAGCAGATGGCTGGTGTCAGAAAGGGTGAAAAAGGTTAGAGAGTGGAGGAATGTCCACCTTTCCCCTCACAGAAATTAGCTTTGTGAAGATAGTGATTATCCTCTACCCTCATGAAGTTGCTACCTTATGAATAGCAAAGAAACACTGTTTGATACATTACCGCAACTTTATGAATACTCCAGTTAGGTTAGAAGGCTCTCAAAATAGGACTGGGAAAGAGGTGCATCATCAGAGTAAACCGAGCCTTACTCCTATGGATAAGGTAAAGCTTTTGAAACTTCCATTTGCTGAAATGGCATCATTCAAATTGAAGAGAAACAGCTGCACACATCCATTAATCATCGGAACATGGAATGTATGAAGTATGAACCTAGGAAAATTAGAAGTTGTCAAAAATGAAATGGAATGCATAAAGATTGATATCCTTGGCATTAGTGAGCTGAAACGGACTGGTTTTGGCCACTTTGAATTGAAAAACCATGTTATCTACTATGCCGGGAATGACAGTTTGAAAAGGAATGGTGCGGCATTCATCATCACAAAGGAGGTGTCAACATCTGTCCTGAAGTACAATGCTGTCAGTGATAGGATAATATCCATATGCCTACAAGGAAGACCCGTTAATACAACTATTATTCAAATTTATGCCCCAACCACCAAAGCCAAAGATGAGGAAATTGAAGA
>NW_006921888.1:1995924-1997405 GCF_000298275.1 Orycteropus afer afer
TCTGCTGTGCATGGGTCGCTGAGTCGGAAATGAATCAATGGCACCTAACAACAACAACAACATGAAGTTAAAGGACTTCTGATGACTCCAGATTACAAGTACATAAATATATTTTTTTTGTACATAATATTAATGAATAAGCCAAGGATTCTAAAGACTAATTTTATTATCCAATATTACATGTCTACTAATGAGCTTAGTCTGTAGTAGGACCCAGGTTATTTTTAATCCTATTTCAGGATTCATTTTACCACACCAAATTTTTTTTTTCTTTTTTCATGCTTTGAATAAAGCTTTAAAGCCCTCAGGCAGAAAGATATGTCTGGGATATATTGGTCACTAATATGCTGTCTCACCTACTTTGGTCATGATGTCAGAAGGGACCATTCCCTGGAGAAAGATGTCATGCTTGGTAAAGTGGAGGGTCAGTGAAAAAGTGGGAGACCCTCAACAAGATGGATTGGCACAGTGCCTGCAATGATGGACTCAGGTATAGTAAGGATTGTGAGGATGGCACATGACCAGGCAATGTTTTTCTGTTATATATAAGGTCACTATGAGTCAGAGTAGACTTGATGGCATCCAACAACAACAACAATATACTGAAATGAATAAACTATAAAAAACAATAATCAGAATGGGAAGGACTTTTCAAAATTATATCCCACAAATATCATTGTGGATATGTAGAAGTTTGATATGGGAAAATGTCATATAATCAAAGTAAGATGACATTTCAAGAAGATGTTGGCCAATGATAATGAATAGAATACAGAAATAAAGGTGTCTGTGAGTTTAAATATGATAATGGGAAGAGAAAGATATTTCGGTGGAGCTAACCCACTGGCTGCTCTGCAGAAGGAAGATGGGGTAATCTACTTCTGTATAGATTTACCAGCTCAAAAAACCAGTGGAGGTCATCATAAATTGGAATCAACTTGATGGCAGTGAGAGTTTTGTTTTGTTTTGTTTTGTCTTGTCTTGTTTAGCATATAAATATGGGATGCAGATGGAGAAAAATGTTTGTGTAGTAGATTGCAGAGATGGTGTCATGATTACTTAATTCCTTTATGCATGACCCTTTGCAAATGACTTTGAAGTTCCTCCAGATATTTCTCTATTCATTCAATCTGGGATGGCTTTATGAGTTACTTTGGCCAAAAAAATGCAACAGAAATGACATTATGTGACTTCCAAGTTTAGAATTTAAGAGACCTCTCAGTTTTAGTTCTCTTCCTTATTAGAATGCATCTGCTATTATTTAAGGAATATTTGCCCAGTCTGCTGAAGACAAATAATCCAGCTGATCACCAGCACAAATCACCAAATATGTGAAGGAGGCCATCTACAGTAGGCAAAGTTCTAAAGATGTCTCCTGGAGACTCCTGGTTAATCAAATACCTAGTAAAAGGAGTTCTAGTGGTGCAGTGTTTAAGGCATTTGACTGCTAACCAGAAGGTTGGTGTTTCAAACCCACCAGC
>NW_006921888.1:1998115-2010966 GCF_000298275.1 Orycteropus afer afer
TGGGTTTCCGAGGCAGTATCACTACGGAAGTAGGATTGCCCAACCTTCCTTCCGAGGAGTGGCTGGTGGGTTTGAACCGCCAGTCGTCTGGTTAGCAGGCAAGTGTCTTAGCCACTATGCTACCAGAGCTTTAGAAATGGATACCTACCTTCATTCTGACAGGAATATGTCACAAATGGGATGGCTTGAACAAGCAGCTTATTTTCTTACAATTTTGGAGGCTTTAAGTCTGAATTCAAAGTGCCAGCCTCTAGAGGCTGAGTGAAAGTCCCTCGACCTTAGGCTTCAGCTCTGCCTCTTGCTGCTGGCCCACTGAAGCTAGAGGTATCTCTTCACTCAGGCAGCTGCAGGCTGCTGAGGCTGACAAAGCCAAGGTGGACAAGTGAAAAGGCACAGTCGTGATATTACCAAACCACACAACAGGCCGTTGATTCAAGTCCATTAAATGTCCCAAGGTCAGCAGAGCATGGCAGGCTACTGATCAACAATTCAGCTACACGAAGGGTTCAAGCCTGTCATAAGCTACAGACCATTCCCAAAGCTGCTTCTTATATACGTGAAGCAGACCACATCCCTAAAGCAGCTACTCAGCTGCTTGTGGTAGATCCTACCATAGAGTTGATTGCCAGTCTCATCATGGAGAATAACTACCACCAGCTGCCCAGCCACTCAATCAGACCCAATCAAGTTGACAAAAACCTTCACTAACATAATCACCAAAAACTAAAACCCAAATCTGCTGCTATCAATTGGATTCCAACTCATAGCAACCATATAGGAAAGAAATTGACCTGCCCCAAAAGGTCTCCAAGGCTATAAATCTTTATAGAAGCAGACTGCCTCATCTTTCTCCCACCTAGTGGCTGGCAAGTTTGAATTGCTGACGTTTTGCTCAGAAGACAAATGCTTTAATCACTGCACCACCAGAGCTCACATGAGCCATTAAATACAGAATAAGTCAAAGAGACACAGCAGAAGGGGGTGTTTGTGAGATTCCAAGCACGGGAAAGGCTTAACATGCTGAGGCTGGTTCTGAGATGTAGGGGATCATATGCAATGACCAGAGAGGAAAAAGTCCAATATGAACTAAGGGCAACCCCCAGTTGATAGCCAGGAAGAAAACAAGGACTTGACTCCTACTCTGTAAGCAATGAGATTCTTCTGTCAACAACCTGAATGAACCTGAATGAGCAGATTCTTCACAGAGCCTCCCCAGCCAGGCCACACCTTGATTTTTGCCCTTGAAAAATATGAAGCAGAGAAACAAGACTGCACCAAACTACAAAGCTGTGAATTGTTTTAAACCACTAAATGTATGGCAGTCTGTAAGAGCAGCAATAGAAAATTAATACATCTTAGACTATCTACCCCAGTTAAGCCTGCAGAAGATGACAGTCACATGAGAAGCCCAATTGAGCCTTGCCCAATTGATGACCCACAGAACTGATGGATATTTTAAGCCACTATATTTTTTGAGAGGTTTTTTATTATGCTATAATAGATAACTGATACAGAAATTGGTACTGAGAAATGACATCTGCAATATTGAACACTAAAACTTTGTGACATTGACTTTAGAACTGAGAGAAAGATGAAGGTTTGAAAAGTGAAGGGGAAACAGTAAAAGCTAAAAAAAAAAAAAAAAAAAAAGCATAAACTGCTACCAGAAACCAGTAGTAGAAACCATGGATGATGTATCTCAGCAAGAGTATGTATAGTGAGAAGAGCACAAACCACTTCCTAAGAAAAAGAAACATTTAAGGGGTGTATAGAGAAAAATGGCTTAAAATCAGAAATCCTTTCACCATATTGATTCAATATGTATATTGACCATTGGGCAAATAATCCGAGAAGCTAGACTACATGTAAAAGAATGTGGCATTAGGACTGGAGAAAAGCTCATTAACAACCTGCAATACACAGCTGATGCAAACTTGCCTGCTGAAAGTGAAAAAGACTTAAAGCACTTACTGGTGAAGATTAAAACTACAGCCTTCACTATGGCTTACACATCAACATAAAGAAAATAAAAATCCTGACAACTAGACCAGTAACCAATATCATGATAAACCAAGAAAAGATTGAACTTGTCAAGGATTTCATTGTACTGGGCTCCACAATTAAAACTCATGGAAGCAGAAGGGGAAAAAAAAAAAAAAAAAAAAAACATATTGCACTTGGAAAATCTGCTGTAAACGACCTCTTTACAGTGTTAAAAAGGAAAGATGTCACTTTGATGGGTAAGGTGCTGACCCAAATCATGGTATCTTCAATTGCCTCATCTTCATGGAAAAGCTGGACAATGACTCAGGAAAACCAAAAAAGAATTTTTATCTTTGTATTATGGCCTTGGCAAAGAATATTGAATACACCAGAAGAATGAACAAATCTTTCTTGCAAGAAATGCAGCAGAATACTTGTCAGGAAGTGAGGATGGTAAAACTTTGTCTCACTTACTTTGGACCTGCTATCAGGAGGGACTAATCCCTGGAGAAGGACATCAGATAGAGAGTCAGTGAAAAAGAGGAAGACCTTCAGCTAAATGGATTGATAGAGTGGTTGCAACAATGGGCTCAAACATAAAAATGATTGTGAGGATGGCGCAGAACAGGGCAGCATTTCATTCTGTTGTGTGTAGAGTCACTATTAGTCGGAAGTGACACAAGGGCAACTGACAACAACAAAAAAGAAGCTAATAGCAAAGGATACTAGTATATAGTGTCTGTGGAGGTAGGCAGGGAACCAGAGAAGAGTGATTCAAGTAAACTGATATTCACATAAGGTCTAACTTCCTTTATGAGAAATTTGCCAACATGAATTCCAAGCTTTAAAATGTGCACATTTTGACTTTTAAGTACTCTTTTGGTAAATTATTTTGAGGGAAATTCACAAATTTTTTAAATAACCCAAAAAAAATTCAGAAACACCCAAGACATCTAACAATAGAGCATTGACTGTATAAATATAGCCTTAATAAAGCCATACTGTGCAAACATTAACAACTGTTTTGTGAAAGGAAACTTGCTCTTGTTGTTGGGTGCCATCAAGTGGCTCTGACTCATAGAGACCCTATGTACAACAGAACAAAACAGTGCCCAGTCCGTGCCAGGCTCACAATCCTTGCCACACCTGAGCCCATCATTGCAGCCACCGTGTCAATCCATCTCATTGAGGGACTTTCCCTTTTTCGCTGACCGTCCATTTTACGAAGCATGATATCCTTCTCCAAGGAATGGTCCCTTCTGACAACATAAACAAATAGGCAACACAAAATCTGGCCATTCTTGTTTCTAAGGAACATCCCAGCTGCACTTCCTCCAGAACAGATTTGTTAGTTCTTTTAGCAGCCCATGGTACTTTCAGTGTTCTTCGCCAACACCATGACTCAAAAGCATCAACTCTTTTTCGGTCTTCCTTGTTCATTGTCCAGGTTATATTTAGTGATCAATGTAAGGTTATTTACATGTTAATAAGAAAATTATACTTATTAACATGTAAATAACCTTATATTGACCACTGAAAAGTAGATTATAGAACTTCATAGACTTCACATTTAGTATATATGTATGTGTATCAGAAAAAAACTCTGAATGTATATACAATAAAGTGTTATTGGTGATTATCTCTGAATTAGATGATTACTATACAGAAAAATCAAACTCACTGTCATCAGGTCATTTCTGACTCATAGCTACCCCACGTTGGTTCTCTGAGGTGGTATCACTACAGAAGTAGATTGCACAATCTTCTTTCTGAAGAGTGACTGGTACGTTTGAACCACCAGCCTTCTGGTTAGCAGTCAAATGTCTTAGGCACTATGCCACCAGAGTTCCCAGATGGTTACCGTTGATTTTTATATTTTCCATTTTGCTTATTTGTACTATCTAATATTCTACTGAAATATGTGTAACCCAAAAATTTCTCTTTAGCATGAAGATAAATCTTCATAAGTCTCAAAATTGTCATAAGATTCTTTTTCATAAAATGAAGAAAGCTTCATCTACAAAGGGTGCTCAGAAATAGTAAATGTCACAGAAAAATAAATTAAAGAAAGAAGTATTCATTTGATTTGGAATTCAACAGATTATGCACAATTTAAGAAGTATCATTTAATTTGAATTTGGAAGTTACATGGAGTTGAGGAATGGAAGCACACATTTCATAGAAATGCCTTGAGTACTAAACAAGAAAATGAGGGTACAAAGCTTGACCAGGGCCTGGCACACAGTAACAGAGTAAGCACTTATGAATGCCCCTTAAAATTTTAGGGAAGGAATGATAATATCTATATTACTTAGAAAGAAGTCTTTGGCAAGTCTTTGGCCTCTATCAGTCTCAGTTTCCTCATCTGTAAATTGCAGGTAGGGATAATTACATATATTTTGTCAGATCATTGAGAGTTAAATTTTATACTATATGCAAAGCAAGGCTCTAAGCTTTGGTATAGAAATATTTCTGAATGACTGAATGAAGGGGTGGAGAAATCAAGTCTCTGCAGCACTTACAGGAAGCTTGGCTGTGAAGTGAAGGAATGAGTATGATGTGGGTTCAAAGACTCATGAGAGGTTTTCAAGACAGGAGAAATTGAGAGTTTCTGCATTTATTTTCTGAAGAGGAGGAAATAGTGAAGAGTCAGAAACTAAAGCTACAAAGAAATAAATGATAATTATTTTCTGAAACAATATCCTTTAAATGGATATTGAAATGGGAGTGGATGGGCTCTGAAGTATGAGAGGCATTTATGCTGATGACATGTCCAAAGCAAGTGAGGTGGACAATATTCTGTTGGGGTCCATAAGGCTTTATTTGGCTAATTTTCAGAAGTAGATTGCCAGACTTTTCTCCCTAGTCTGTCTTAGTGTGGAAGCTTGGTTGAAACCTATCCACCCTGGGTAACCTAGCTAGTACTTGAAATATCAGTGGCATAGCTTCCAGAAGCAGAGCAACATAGAAGCCACCACAGTATGACAAACTGAGAAATGGGTGGTAGGGTATCAATATAGAGGACCCAAATCCTGAGGACAAAATTTTGTTGGTGTGCCCCAAGTTGCATAGGCTCCCATCTGAAGCTGAGAGAATATTCATTTTTTGACCCACTTGTTTTTAAGCATCAGTTTTTATTATGTCTTGTTGCCCTGGTATATTACAACAAAAGCCTTTCTACCCCCATAAAAAAGGGAAACATAGAAAGGTATTTCATTGAATAAAAAAATGAAAAACATTTACTTACTTGAGTAGATTCTTATTCAAACATCTTAAAATTATTGCTTAGTCCTAGATATTTTCGATTCAATTAAGCCTCAGTAATTTGAATTCCCAATTCATATAAACACTGGTTAACACAAGGTATGTGCTTGTTCCCTTAAAATCTTGAATTAACATTTTGAACATTTTTAATTTTTTGAGTTCCGTAAAAGGAACATTTTTAAAGCATTTTGGCAGGTGCTTTGGCAAGCTTCACTGAATCTATTCATTAGTATAAGGGAGAATTTTCCACTGCTTGCAGACCAAACCAGAGGTAAAACTTACTGAGTAAACAGTCATGTTTACCTGTCATGGTAAATTATTTAATTTGTGGTTGAACTACCTCACTATACACAATACCTTTATGTGACAAATAGATAAATAACATATAGGAATCAAGATATTTGGTAATTTATTAAGGACAATATAACACAGTAAGTTCTAAAATGAAGTATAAATTATGCAGATATATAGCAATTATCATTGTCATCATTTTATTTTCACATGGAATAGAAGGTTCTCCTAGAAAATGAATATGAACATACTTTTTATTTGGTACCTATTTGGTTTATGTTCTTCCATAATTATAAGAAACTTTACTGCAACTTAAAAATGGACTAGAAGGATACATACCTGTGACAAAGAGTTGTGCTCAATACGTCACTCCTAGTAGTGTCAATTGATCAATTCATTAACACCTGAAAGAGAGAATATATCAGACAGATGTCAGATCCAATTTTATTCACATCACATCAGGTTAAGCCTGATAAATCAAGTGCAAGGAAAGCTGTCCAGGCCCTTGATCTCCTTCCCCCAAACCCTTACCATTGACTGGGATAAGCTACCCAACATTAATATGCCATTGGCCTTATTCAAAATTCCAGCCTGTGTATCCAGCCTTATATGTTTTCCTCCTCCCCAATCCCCTCACTGGTGCCCCCCAAGTCCAGGGACTCTTCTTGCTTTGCCTATGCCTGTGTAAGTAATAAACCTTTGAATTACAGTATTTACTGTCACTGGCTCTGGTGTGGTGTGTTTTGAAGCCTATATAGGGAATCCAGACCCAGACAACTGGCCCAGTTGATCAGCAGCAGCACCAAACCCTGAACTGTAACCATTTCTAGATAGGGGAATACAGAGGTCAAAATGTCCTGTTCTGATTTAATGCAAAAGGGCTTTAAAACACATATATTAATTTTGTCTTTTTTAGATGATTTAACTAACAAATTAAGCCATCCCATTAGGCTGATTCTGATGAATAGGACAAATACCATACATTTGTGTGGCATGAATTTCAAATATAGTCTTACCAGTGGCTTAAACAAGACAGAGTTTATTCTCTCATAAATTAAAGGCCCAGACTGAGGTGGCAGCTGTGCTATACAATGTAATCAAAGTCACCTTTCTTCTATTTGTAGTTTGTCCACCTCTGTGTTCCTAGATGGTTCATCATCAGCTGTCCAAATTCTAGCTAACATTAAAAGGAGAAGAGAGAAGGAAAGGTAAGGATATTACCTAGAGGTGGCAGAGATTATATCTACTCACATCCCATTACCCAGAATAAAAGCACACTTAGCTTGAAGGGAGACTAGGAACACTCTTTATTTTGAATGGCCTTGTGACTAGAACTGTGAGAAGGAGGAAAATGGATGATGGGAAATAAATAACCAGCAGATTGATCACATACCTAATTTTCAGCTCAATAATTATATATATGCCTTGTGTGTGTGTGTGCATACATAAATACAAATGTAGTTTATAGCTTGAAATTAAATTGTAAGCATCCATCTACTATTATGGTGATATAATTCAATTCTTTCAATAAAGATTTGTTTTATGAGATCAGGCATACTTGATTAATTTTGATTGATGATGACACTTTGCAAGCACTGAAATATGAGCACTGGCTGATATCACCTGGTAGATATTTCTGGCCTGGCCAGCCTAGACCCAAGAATACTCCATTAGCATACAGCCTCAAATGTGGTCTAGAGGCCTCATCAAAGACATTTTAATCACTAGGGAAATTCCAGGGATTTAGAGATTATCACTCAGGAACCAAGGACAAATTCTTTGTTAAATTATATGTGTTTGTGTGTGTTTTCATATATATATATGAAACTGTTAGTTATGTTTGAGTTGACCATCACCTCATGACAATTCAGTGCACAGTGAGATAGGATCATTGTGATTCATAGCATTTTAATCAGCTAATTTTTTCAGATCACCAGGCCTTTCTTCCTAGTTCATCTTAATTTTAAAGCTCCACTGAAACCTGTTCAGCATGATAGCAACACAAAAGCCTCCACTGACAGATACACAGTTGTTGCATTTGGTTGTTGAGGGGCACTGGCTGAATTGAACCTGGTACTAGGAATTACACTACTGAACCATCTCTTTATCTATCTGTCTGTCTATCTATCATCTATCTATCTATCTATCTAAATGTATCTATATTTACCTATCTATACAGACACACATATATATAATAAAATATTTATTTTTATATGTATTGTATACATGTTGTTGTTGTTGTTATATGCCGTCAAGTCGGCACCGACTCATAGCGACCCCTCCTTGGGTTTCCTAGGCAGTATCACTACAGAAATAGATTGCTCCATCTTCCCTCCAAGGAGTGGCTGGTGGGTTTGAACCACCAGCCTTCTGGTTAGCAGTCAAGTTCCTTAGGCACTACGCTACCAAAGCTCCCATAAATTCACTAAATGAACATATTTACAAAACATAAATATGTTCATTAAAATGAAGGGTATTTTTTAATTTCATTAGCATTGACAGTGATTATATGGATAGTTAGTAAAATTTTATAATGCAAAAATTCATAATGAATTGCTTCTCAGATTTTTCTTAATTTCTACTTAGCAGAAGTTAAGGTAGTAATTTGCTTTCTTACTGTTCTATTACCAAAATGCTTTTGATTCTCATGACTAACAGCTCTAAGTCTAATTCTTTTCTAATGTGTCTAACCTGTTAAAAATAAATTATTATAGTTGAATAAGTCAGTGATGATTTTCTTCAGCCGAGTTGCCAGGCATTCTACAACAGTGATTACCAGCAATACTCTTAATATGAGACAGTTGATGTGAAAGTTTGATAAGTAGTTACTTAATTATGTATGTAAATACAAAATTAGCTAGTTAATGTCAAATATAACTAGAAGACTTAGGTTTCAAAAAAAATTAAAATTATAACAACCTAGTAATAATAAAAAATTATTAAATTACATCAAAGGTGCTAATCCATTCATTATAACAATAGTATCTAACATTCATTGAGTTCTTACAAGCATTTTACACACATTATTTCATTAAATTATCACAAAAATCTTTGCGTTTGATACAATGATTATATTTTATAGATGAAGGTCAGAGAATTGAAGGAATTTGTCATGGTCACATAAATAACAAGTTTCTCCTTTCCCATTTATGCCAATCTGTAGTTTACTATCTTAATCATAAAGTTGATTTTCTTCAATTATCAAATATTTCAAGCAAAAATAATCCATATTCTCCTTCCTACTAAATTATGATGTTCTTAATTTTTAATTTATTTATCAAGTTGATATTAACTGAGCAGTTATAATGGGCAAGTCACTACCCTAGGAACTGGGGACAAAGATGTAAAGAAGGAAGATGTGATCCACTGTGCTTATGAATATTTTAGCCTAAAGGATTTAATAAATATGTGCTGTTATTGTTGTTGTTACATGCCTTCAAGTCAATTCTAACTCATACCAACCGTATGTACAACAGAATGAAACACTGTCCAATCCTGTGTCATACTCACAATCCTTGCTATGCCTGAGCCCATCATTGCAGCCACCGTGTCAATCCTGAGCCCATCATTGCAGACATTGTGTCAATCCATCTTGTTAAAGGGCTTCCCCTTTTCCTCTGATCCTCCTCTTTAGCAAGCATGATATCCTTCTCCAGGAAATAGTCCCTTCTAACACATGCGAAAATAGGGGAGACAAAATCTGGCCATTCTCACTTCCAAGGAGAATTCTGGCTGTACTTCTTCCAGGAAAGATTTGTTCATTCTTCTGGCAGCCCATGATATTTTCAGTATTTTTAGCCAACACCACAATTCAAAGTCATTAATTTTTCTCTGGTCTTCCTTATTTATCGTCCAGCTTTCACATGCATATGAGGCGATTGAAAATACCATGACTTGGATTAGGTACACCTTAGTCTTCACACAGATGTCACAGATGTCAAAGTGACATCTTTGCTCTTCAACACTTTAAGAGGTCTTTTGCAGCAGATTTTCCCAGTGGGATATAACTACTGATTTCATGACTCCTGTTTCCATGAGTGCTTATTGCGGATCCAAGTGAAATGCAATCCCTGACAACTTCAATTTTTTCTCCATTTATCATGAAGCTGCTTATTTGTCCACTTGTGAGGATTTTACTTTTCTTTATGTTGAGGTATAATCCATATTGAAGACTGTATTCATTGATCTTCACCAGTAAGTGCTTGAAGTCCTCATCACTTTTACCAAGCAAGGTTGTATCATCTGCATATCACAAGTTGTTAATGAGTCTTCCTTCAATCCTGATGCCTGATTCTTCTTCAGATAGTCCAGCTTCTCAGATTCTTTCCTCAGCACACAGATTGAATAAGGATGGAAAAAGATACAATCCTGACACATACCTTTCCTGATTTAAATCATGCAGTATTGCCTTGTTCTATTCAAATGCGAGCCTTTTGGTCTATGTACAGGTTCCATATGAGCACAATTAATTGTTCTAGAATTCCCATTTTTTCAGTGTTATCCATAACTTGTTATGATCCACATAGTCAAATGCTTTTGAACAGTCAATAAAACACAGGTAGACACCTTTCTGGTATTCTTTGCTTTCAGGTGAGATCCACCTGACATCAGCAATGATATCCTTCATTCCATGACCTCTTTTGAATCCAGTTTGCATTTCTGGAAGTTTCCTGTCAATATACTGCTGCAATTGTGTTTGAGTTATCTCCAGTAATATTTTACTTGCTTGTGATATCAATGGCATTGTTTAATAATTTCCACATTCTATTAGATCCTTCTTCTTTGCACTGGACACAGATATGAATCTCTTCTAATCAGATGGCAGACAAATTTCCAAATTTCCTGGTGTAGATGAATAAGCACCTCCAGAGCTTTAACCGTTTGTTGAGACATCTCAATGAATATTCTGTTGATTCCTGGAGCAATGTTTTTCACCAATTCCTTCAGTTCAGTTTGGACTTCTTCCTTTAATATCATTGCTTCTTGATCATATGCAACCTCCTGAAATGACTGAAGGCCTACCATTTCTTTTTGGCACAATGACTAAATTCCATCCATATTCTTTTAATGCTTCCTGCATCATTCAATATTTTGCCCATAGAATCTTTCAATATTGCAATCTGAAGCTTGAATTTTTTTCTTCAATTCTTTCAACTTAAGAAATGCTGGGCATGTTTTTCCCTTTTTGTGTTCTAATTCCAGGTCTTTGCACACCTCATTGTAATACTTTGCTTTCTTGAGCTTACCTTTGAAATCTTTTATTCAGCTCTTTTATTTCAACTTTTCTTCCTTTTGATTTAGCTACTTTCTGCTCAAGACCAAGTTTCAGAGTCTCTTCAGATATCTGTTTTGGTCTTTTCTGCCTTTCCTTTTTAATAACCATTTGCTTTACTCACATATGATATTCTTGATGTAATCCCACCACTCTTCTGGCCATCGGTCACTGGTGTTCAATGTGTCAAATTTGTTCTTTAGATGGTCTCTAAATTCTGGTGGCATAAACTCAAGGTCATAATTTGGCTCTTATGGACTTGTTTTAATTTTCTTCAGCTTAAATTTGAACTTGCATATGAGCAATCGATGTCCTATTCCACTGTCACTTCCTGGCCTTGTTTTACTCTCCATAGCCTCTTTTCACAGTAGTAGTCAATTTGATTCCTGTGTATTCCATCTGACAAGGTCAATATTTATGTTGTTGAAAAAAAGTATTTGCAATGAGTAGGTTGTTGGTCTTCCAAATTCTATCATATCATCTCCAGTATTATTTTTATCACCAAGGCAATATTAGCCAATGACTGATGCTTTGTCTTTACTTCCAACTTAAGCATTCCAATCATCAGCAATAATCAGTGTTAGCTTGATTGCATGTTTTGTCAATTTCAGACTCCAGAAGGTGGTAAATGTCTTCAATTTCCTCTTCTTTTGATTTGGTGGTTGGTGCGTAATTTTGAGTAATAGCAGTATTAACTAGTCTTCCTTGAAACCCTATGGATATTATTCTATTACTGACAGCATCCTACTTCTGGATACTTCTTGATATGTTCTTTTTTTATGATGAATGCTATACCATTCCTCTTCAGTTCCTCATTCCTGACATGGTAGACCATGATTGTCTGATTCAAACTGGCCAATACCATTTTGAAGAGTTGCCTCCTTAAAGTAGGGTCAACCTTAATGACATGGATGTACTAAAGATTTCGGGACCTTTCTTAACTGATAGGGCACAACTCAAAATGGGAAGAAACAGCTGCAAGCATCCATTAATAATCAGAATGTGGAGTGTATGACATATGAATCAAGGAAATTTGGAGGTTGTCAAATGGAATGCAACATATAGATACTGATAATCTGAGGCATTGGTGAGCTGATATGAACTGGTATTGGTCATTCTGAATCAGATAATCATATGGTCTACTGTGCCTGGAATGAGAAATTGAAGAGGAATGATGTCACATTTATCATCAAAAAGAACATATTAAGATCTATTCAGAAGCACAATGCTATCAGTTATAGAATAAAATCTGTAGGCCTACAAGGAAGACCAGTTAATACTACTATTATTCAAATTTGTGCACCAACCACCAAACCAAAACATGAAGGAATTGGAGATTCTTACCAACTTCTAGAGTCTGAAATTGATGAAACATGCAGTGAAGATAATATTGATTATTGCCAGTGATTGGAATGTGAAAGACGGAAATGAAGAAGAAGCATCAATAGTTGGAAAATATGACCTTGGTGATAGAAATGATGTGAAAGATAGCTTGATAGAATTTGGAACAACAACAATGTATTCATTGTAAATACCTTTTTTCAACAACATAAACATTGACTATCCATGCGGACCTTGCTAGATGGAATACACAGGAAACAAATTGACTACATCTGTAGAAAGAGCCAGTGGAAACCTCAATATCATCAGTCAGAAGAAGGCCAGGGGCCAACTGTGAGACAAACCATCAATTGTTCATATGCAAGTTTAGGTTGAAGCTGAAGAAAATGAAAACAAGTCCACAAGAGCCAGAATATTACCTTGAGTACATCGCATATGAGTTTAGAAACCATCTGAAGAACAGATTTGATTCATTGAACACCAATGCCTGAAGACCAGATGAGTTGTGGGATGACATCAAGGATATCGTCCATTCAGAAACCAAAGGTAAACAAAAAGACAGAAAAGTAGGAAAAGACCAAAATGGATTCAGAAGAGACTCTGAAATTTGCTGTTGAATGGAGAGTGGAAAATGAAAGGAAGAAATAATGAAGTAAAAGAACTGAAGATTTCAAAGGGTGGCTAGAGAAGATAAAACAAA
>NW_006921888.1:2012366-2018116 GCF_000298275.1 Orycteropus afer afer
TATTTTTTGTGTCTTTGAAACTGAGGGGCTTTCAGAACTGTACCAGACAATGATTCAGGGCTATTCATGAAGTTTTCCAGTAATATATCAGACAATGTTTCACTGCTGTTCATGAGGTTTTCATTAGTCATTTTTTTCAGAAGTGGATTGTGCCATCCTTCTTCTCAGTCTGTCTTATTCTGGAAGCTCTGCTGAAACCTATCCACCATAGTTGGCCTATCTCATCTTTGAAATACCTGTGGCAAACCCTCCAGCCTAACAGCAACACACAAGCCTCCACAGTATAGACATACTGACAGATGAGTACCAGACAAATGTTTTAAAGCCTAATAACAGTAATAATAATATAAACACCCACAAACCTATCACCTCACTTTCAAAATTGCTTAACATTGCCAATCTAACTATATTACTTCTACCATTATATCATTGTATGTAACTGTGGGTTCATTCTTTCTTCTTCAAACAGTAGTCTGAACTCGTATGTAGTTTTAGAAAGCTTGGTCTAAAATTGATCTTCATTGTAAGTACTACTGGAAACCCAAACCATACTCACTGCCATCGAGTTGGATCTGACTCATAGTGACCCCTCCTTGGGTTTCCTAGGTGGTATCGCTATGGAAGTAGATTGCCCAATATTTCTTCCTAGGAGTGGCTGGTGGGTTTGAACTGTCAGCCTTCTGGTTAGCAGTCAAGTGCCTTAGGCAATACGCCATAGAGTAATACTGAAGTGCGTCAATATATGAACTATAACTTTGTCTTGGTTGCTAACTTCTATTTTAGTTCCCTTCTCTTCTCATTTTACATTTTCCACCTCTGCCACCTTTGTATCATTGTGACTGTCAATGTGGGTGGGTGAGTACCCAACTGACCACTTCTCTGTTTAGTTTCTGGTTACAGAGGTCAGCTTTTATCATTAAAAGAAAAGGAATCCTAGTGGCACAGTGGTTAAAGCATTTGACTGATAACTATAAGCTCCACTATTTCAATTTGTAGCTGTTCCATGGAAGAAAGATAAGGATGGTTCTGTAAAGATTTATAGCCTTGGAAAACCTATGGGGCCAGTTCCACTGTGTCTTTTAGGGTTGCTATGAGTCAGAGTTGACTTGATGACAAGAGGTTTGGTTTGACTTTTTCACTTGAAGAAGTCTCTTTTCCTGAAAGCTCAGGTCCCAATTCTGAATCCTCATTTTCCATTCATGATTCTCTCTCCTTTCAAGATCACGGACAGTTGGAATTCAAATTTGTTTGAAAAAACTTGGCATCTAATAATATGAATGGGCTTTGTTCTTGAAGACATCTACCGGGAACACACAACCCGGCACACCCATCAGGACCACTGATTATTCTACACTGGAATATTTCTCATTGTGGAGTAATACTGCTTGAGGGAGTTATAGCATAGCAGATCAGGCTGTGCTCCAATATTTTGGTACTGTCCCTGTAGAGTTTTTTCAACAGTTTGAAGCCAGTTTTCCCTCTTTTTTTTCCCCCCTTGTCTAGCATCTTGCTATGGTCTATTCATTGTGAGCAGAGAGTAGCTGGTTGAATTAAAAAAAAAAAAAAGTTCATACTGTCAGACAGACAACACATCCTATCAAATTTCTTAATTTTCAAGGACATTGTCTTCATTGGAATTCAGGAAAGATCTATTTTCATAAAGAAAACAATTCATATTAATGCAGCTTTTCTCACAGAGAGGAATGCCATTTATAATATGAGAAACTGCTCCTTTTCAATCTTTTCATTCCAGAATAGGATCTTTGCTTATTTTTCATAACTAAAAGTCTAGTTAAGATTTTCCCCCTCTTCTAGAGCAAAAGGAAACATCAACTTAAAGGTTTAATATGGCAACTTCTGTTTCTATCGCTTAAGTTTTAAAGCACTTTTTCTAATTTTAGGTAAAGTATTACACTATTTAAGAAAAAAATCATTATTATTATTATTATTTTAAGATTGAGAATGATATCTTATTCGCCTTTGGGTAATTCATGTAATATACCTAATCAATAGAAGGCTAGCATTGCATTAATGTTTATCAAATCAATGGCTTTCATCAGTAGAGTTATTAAGTAGCACATAAATTTTCTACAATTAAACAAACTGGCAGACTATGCTGTTTAAAATAATGCCTAGAAAACAAGAAACAATTTCCAAATCGCAGCACTCAAAATATGTACAAAGAAGTCAACACAATAAAGTGTGTATCCCATATACTGATATCTTGCCCCCAGCACTGCCTTTTCTCAGTCATGAAGTTTGGAATGGATTACCTCTCCTTTGTTCAGAGTTGGATCCATAGACAGTGATGTTCTGGTCACTGAACTTGTTTCAGGTATGAACTGGTTAGCTGTTCCAATCAAAATATGTCTCAGAATTTTTTACTGTGAATGCCAGAGCAGATTTCCTCTTCAACATGGGCCTGACAGTGAGAATTAATGGAACTTATTCATGGTGAAGCTTTGTTTTTGTCCTGGAGATAGATATACCCATATACTGTTCGTTTATGTGAGCCAGGATCTCTCCTTTCTGCAACATCCCACTTGGTTGGGTTTTCTCTCATTTGCAACCAAAATAATTCTGATTGATTCAGCTTATAAATAGCTGATTTATTTATCACCTTATTTAGATATATTTCTTTAATTTATGGACAATTCTAACAAACTCTGTTTTTGTGGTTTTCAAGGAAACATTAGAGAAACACAAACTTAAACAGTAGAGATAAGCAGACCAACTGCTATTAGTTAGACAGTGCATGTTTATTACCACCACTCATCTGTCAGTATGCCATTCTGTGGTGGCTTGTGTGTTGCTGTTAGGCTGGAGGGTTTGCCACAGCTATTTCAAAGATGAGATGGGCCAACCATGGTGGATAGGTTTCAGCAGAGCTTCCAAAATAAGACTGACTGAGAAGAAGGATGGCACAATCCACTTCTGAAAAAAATGACTAATGAAAACCTCATGAACAGCAGTGAAACATTGTCTGATATATTACTGGAAAACTTCATGAATAGCCCTGAATCATTGTCTGGTACAGTTCTGAAAGCCCCTCAGTTTCAAAGACACAAAAAATATAACTGAGGAGGAGCTGCCTTCTCAAAGTACAGTCAACCTTCATGACATGCATAGAATAAAGCTTTCGGGACCTTCATTAGTTGATGGGGCACTACTCAAAAGGGAAAGAAACAACTGCAAACACCCAATAATAATTGGAATGTGGAATGTATAAAGTATGAATCCAGGAATATTGGAAGTTTTAAAAAATGAAATGGAACACATAAAGATCCATATCCTAGGCATTAGTGAGCTGAAATGGATTGGTATTGGCCGCTCTGAATCAGACAATCACATGGTCTTCTATGCTGGGGATGACAAATTGAAGAGGAATGGTGTCACATTCGTTGTCAAAAAGAGCATTTCAAGATCTACCCTGAAGTACAATGCTGTCAGTGATAAATTATATCCAAATGCCTACAAGAAAAATCTGTTACTACAACTATTCAAATTTACACACCAGCCACCAAGTTGAAAGATGAAAAAATTGAAAATATTCCACCCACTCTGCTTTCTGAAATTGATTAAACATAAAATCAAGATGTACTGCTGATTACTGATGGTAAGAATGTGAAAGTTGGAAACAAAGAAGCATCATTGATAGTTGGAAAATATGACCTTGGTGATAGAAATGATACCAGAGACCACATGATAGAATTTTGCAAGACCAATGACTTATTTGTGGCACATAGCTTTTTATAACAACAGAAATGATGGCTATACATGTGAAGCTCACTAGATAGAATACACAGGAATTAGATTGACTACATCTGTGGAAACAGATGACAGAGAAGCTCAATATCATCAGTCAGAAGAAGGCCAGGGGCTGACTGTAGAACATACCATCAATTGCTCATATACAAGTTCAAGTTGAAGCTGAAGAGAATTAAATCGAGTCCACGAGAGCCAAAATATGACCTCGATTGAATTTAGAGACCAACCATATTTTAATGATTTTCAGCAAAACTTTATTTGTATGTGATATTAATCATATTGTTCTGCATTCCATTGGATCACCTTTCTTTAGAATGGACACAAATATGGATCTCTTGTATTTGATTGGCCAGGTAGCTTGAAGTCTCTTGGCATAAATGAATGAGCACTTCCAGTGTTACACCTGTTTGTTGAAAGATCTCCATGGGTATTTGTCAATTCCAGCAGCTTTGTTTTTCACCAATTCCTTCAGTGCAACTTGGACTTCTTCCTTCAATACCATCAGTTCTTGATCATGTGCTACCTCCTGAAATGATGGATGTCAACCAGTTCTTTCTATTGCAGTGACTGTATTCCTTACATCTTCTTTTGTTACTTCTTGCATCTTCATTATTTTACCGATAGAATACTTCAGTACTGCAACTGGAGACTTGAATTTTTTCTTTGGCTCAGCTTGAGAAATGTTGAACATGTTCTTCCCTCTTGATTTTGTAACTCCAACTTATATATATATATACACACATTTCATTATATTACTTTGTTTTATCTTCTCTAGCCACCCTTTGAAATCTTCAGTTCTTTTACTTCATTATTTCTTCCTTTCAATTTCCACTCTCCATTCAACATCAAGTTTCAGAGTCTCTTCTGAATCCATTTTGGTCTTTTCCTTCTTTTCTGTCTTTTTGTTTACCTTTGGTTTCTGAATGGACGATATCCTTGATGTCATCCCACAACTCATCTGGTCTTCAGGCATTGGTGTTCAATGCATCAAATCTGTTCTTCAGATGGTCTCTAAATTCATATGCGATGTACTCAAGGTAATATTCTGGCTCTTGTAGACTTGTTTTAATTTTCTCCAGCTTCGACCTAAACTTGCATATGAACAATTGATGGTTTGTCTCACAGTTGGCCCCTGGCCTTCTTCTGACTGATGATATTGAGGTTTCCACTGGCTCTTTCCACAGATGTAGTCAATTTGTTTCCTGTATATTCCATCTGGCAAGGTCCACATGCTTAAAATCACTGCCACCAAGTCTATTCAGACTCATAATGACTTTTTAGGCAAAGCAGAACTGACCCACAGGGTTTGTAAGGCTATAAATTTGCCTCTTCTTTCTCCTATGGAGCTTCTGGTGGGTTATTAAAGGAAGATATGTAAGAAGAAAATAATATTTAAAAATACTTTATTAGATTCCTACCTCTATTCAACAGTTACTCTTTTCAAAAGATAATAAGAAAATAAATATACTTTCTTAATATTCCAAGTTGACATCAAGTCAATTCTGACCCACAGTACGACCATATGTGTCAGAGTAGAATTGTGTTCCATAGGGCTTACAATGGTTCATTTTTCAGAAGTAGATCACTAGGCTCTCCTTCCAAGGGGGTCTATTGGTGAACTTGGACCATTAACCTTTCCATTAGCAGCTGAGAAAATTAATCATTTGCACTACCCAGTAACTCTTTATTAATATTAGTATCATGAAAACTATTACCACTAAGTAATTTTACTCATTTTTAGGAACACTGGTGGTGCAGTGGTTAAGTGCTTGACTGTTAATCAAAAAGTCAGAGGCTAAAACCTACCAGCCACTGCATAGAAGAAAGATATAGCAGTCTTCTTCCATAAAGATTATAGCCTTGGAAACCCTCTACACTGTGCTGTAGGGTTGCTATATGATCAAATCAAATTGACTCAACAGCAACAATTATTCATTTTTACATGCTCACATTCTGCACATATAAATTATATATTGGTTATA
>NW_006921888.1:2018216-2026431 GCF_000298275.1 Orycteropus afer afer
TAACCAATTTTAGATCATTGATATTTATAAAATAATGTTTTACAGATCAAAAAACTTTTACTTTGATTATTCAGAAATCAATTATCTAATTTGTAGTCTCCTCAACATTTTCTTTGTTTTCTTTAATAAGGTGTCCTTTGAACATATTACTAAACAAAGGTGAAATTAGGCACAATAGCATTGAGCCTAACAGTCCTTTTCTCAACATTGTACATTGAAGTTGGAGAGAACAAAAAGGGACACAGCCTTCAAAACAATGTAAACAGATTGACATATAATTCAAAAAAAGAGGAAGTTCTTTCTCAAGAACTGGTAACAGAGGGTGTCAGATAAAAGATAACATGTGTCTCAACCTAAACCATAATGTGTTTGGGAATGAGCAGATAAAGATTCTGAAAGAATTAAGAAGTGCTCATTCATAATGAATATTTTCAGAGACTGTGCTAGACATTGTTTTTTCAGTAGTAAGTTATGAATATAATGATAAGGGTCCAGAGGAACAACGGAAGTGTTAAAATGCATTTATAAGCAGAAGATGAACTAGTCAGAAGGGTGAAGCTCATAATGGTATAAAGAAGAATACAGACCATTCTTTTTATTTCACAACTAGATTTTCATCCTTTTATCACCCTTCTAGCCTAAAAAGCAAATATATGATTTTTCCTCCAACCTTGAGCTCTCACTTTTCAGTTTCTTAGGGTTTATAACAGGCCATATTTTTACTTGTCTAGGATAAGCCTGCCACCTTGTGGCAATTTCTGGGAACTAGAGAATAACCTAAAAAACAAAAGAGTGAGAAATACACATGCATTAACTCAAAACTTATACTTATTTTTGCTAGTTCAAAAAATTTTGGTAAAGTTCCTATTAGCTGGGATCTGGAGATACAATCGTGGGCAAAAATGAATATGGTTCCCAGAAAGTCTGAGGAAGTGGAGAAGACAGACGTTTCTCAAATAATTGGGAATTAAAAATTACAATAAAGTCTAACGCTGCTATAGCATTGAATCTGTGCCAGATTAGTCCACTTACTACTCATAACAACCCTGTAAGGTTGGTGTTATTATTATCTCTATTTTACATATTGAATATTGATGCAGAGAGGTTAAGTAACTTCCCTAGGTCACATAACAAAGCAGGACTATTGCCAAAATCTGTGCTTTTCATCACTGCTTCTAAATGAAAAACTGGAACTGTGATAAATGTAAACAAGAAAAATATGATTGGACAACCTTCATTCATTTCCTTCATCTGTTCATCCATTTATTCCATAAATATTTATTGAGATCAACAATCTGCCAGGTACTATTTTTGGCCTGTGGATAAAGTAGCAAACAAGACAAAGACTCTAACCTCATAGAGCTTAAATTGTAAATACATACAGTTATTAATATATCTTTTATATTATAAATACAAATATATTATAAATATATTCAACATTAAAATATAATTTCTGGCTGTTATATACCAGGAAATTCATAAATCAGGATAAGTGATTAGACAGGGACAGGTGGGTCTGGTAGTTAAGGTTATTTGTCAATGTGGGTGGGCCTGAGCATCTGGATGTAGTTATTTCTGGTAATCAACTCCATGGTGGAATCTGCTGTGAGCAGCTGAATAGTTGCCTTAGGGATGGGGTCTGCTTCTAGTATATAAGATTTTGTTCCAAGTGTGATAGGAAACCAACTGAAGTTTTAAAACAGGAAAATAATATGATCTATGTTTCAAAAGATCACACTGACTGGTTACTATGTGAGAAGGCTACAGAGAGTCCTTGAGTGGTGCCCTTAGCTGGTAACCAAAACATGGGAGATTTGAGACCACATAAAGTACCCTGGAAGAAAAGAGAATTGTTTTCTCTTTAAGTCTCCAGAAGTCATCTACTTCTGAAAAATTGTCACGGAGAACGTATGAAAGATTTAATCTGAAAATCCTTATAAACAGCCTAGTGATGTCTGACACATAGTACATAGTATATGTTTTGGTTACCTAGTGCTGCTCTGACAGGAATATACCGCAAATGGGATGCTTGAACAAACAGATGTTTATTCTCTTTCATTTTGGAGACTTTAAGTCTGAGTTCAAAGCACCAGGTTCTAGGGACTGGGTGAAAGCCCCTCAACCTGGGGCTTCAGCTCTTCCTCCTGCTTCTGGCCCACTGAAACTAGAGGCTCTTCTTCACTGAGACAGCTGCTGGCTGCTGAAGCTGACAACCTCAAGGTGGACAAGTAAAAAGGCACAGTCCTGATGTTACCAAACCACATGGCAGGCCATTAATTCAAGTCCACTGAAAGTCCCAAAATCAGTAGAGCATGGCAGTCTGCTGAACAATGACATGGCTACATGCAGGGTTCAAGTGTGCCATAAGCTAGAGACCATTCCCAAAGCTGCTTCATGTATATGGGAAGCAGCCTACATCCCTAAAACAGCTACTCAGCTGCTTGTGGTAGATCCTACCATGGAGTTGATTGCCATTCTCATCATCAGGAATAACTACCACCAGCTTCCAAGCCACTTAACCAGGCCCAGCCAAGTTGACACACAACCTTAACTACCACAGTACACCACCAATAAATGTTAGCTAGTATTCCATATGAACAAGAACATATAACTCATAAGTCAGCTTGCTTTTGTAGAAATTAGTGAAAGAAAGTTAGCATACCAACTGATACTGGTATCAGATTACGAAAACAAACTAAATTGTTTTCTCTTTAAGTCTCCAGAATTATTTTTTTAAGAGAGGTGATTTTGTGTGTAGGTTGGCACTCAGTGGTGAAATGGAAAAACACAGACTTGGAAGACAGACCCCAGTTAAAATCCTGCTTGTGTGCTGTGTGGTGTGCAAAGAGCGTATAACCTAAAGTATATAAAGTGTCTGGCATTCAGGTAGACACTAATAAACTGTAGCTAAATATGATTAAAAACAGATTTAAAAAATAAAACCTACAGAGTGCAGTTCTACTCTGACACATATGGAGTTGTCATGAGTTGGAGTCAACTCAAGGGCAACTGTTTTAGAGTGGAAGCAAAGAAACTGCAACATTCCAGGTAAGAGATAATGATGAAGTGGTCTGAAAGGGAAGGGGTGGGTAACACTGGATATGATGATAAGTGATTGGAAGTGGAATATATTTGTAGACAAAACCCACTGAATTTCCTGATGGGTGAGATATTTGTTGTGAGAAAAGAGAAACATCTATTTTCATTTCACAGATAAATATTGAACAATCTCCTAGGCACTGGGAGAATCCAAAGTTTAAAAATCCACACTCCCAAAGAGATAATAAATTAAAGCATTTAGAGTAAACTTGCAGATGACTGTAATATATGGGACAATATAAATATCACAACAAGGTAAAAAGCAATATAAGAAATCAAAGGAAACGTAATATTTATATAAACCAAAAAAACGAAACTCACTGCAATCGAGTCAGTTCCGACTCATAGCAACCCACATTGGATTTCTGAGGCAGTAAATCTTTACAGAAGTAGACTGTCCCAGCTTTCTCCCATGGAGTGGCTGGTGGGTTTGAACCGCCAACCTTCTGGTTAGTAGTCAAATGCTTTACATATTTATATAAGAACTATGAAAGCCATCATTAAAGAAGTGGCATATAGGATATCTTATATCTTCAGATCCAAGTTCATGTACGGTGTATCTAAGCATACAGAAGGTCTTTGGGCAGTGCAAGCAATTTGTAATTGACTACCAATGTAACAGCTGTCTGTTCAAACACACCCAGCAGTGCCACAGAAGAAAGGCCTGGTCATCTGCTTCCATAAAGACTGCAGCCAAGAAAAACCAGTCACCATGAATTGGAATTAACTCAATGGCAACAGAGTTGTTTTTTTGTTCTTTGTTTTTTCATAGAGCTGTAGAGATAAGAAGAGGTAAGTGTCTTCAAGGAAGAGTTAATAATTCTACTTTGCTGTAATATAAGATGAGTATAAGGGTGAAATATGAACTAGAATTAAATAATTAAGGGACTTCAAAGGATTAAGGAGATAAAAACAATCTTCTCTCTACCTTTTTACTCCCTCTCTGCTTGCGTACACAGCTTCCAGCAGAGCCCTATAACACAGTTGCATGCTCATATGCATCTGTCACTGTAGTGTAGGTTTTTTTAATGTCTTTGAGCATGACAGTTGGACACAGAAAATATTCATCAATAACTGAAAGAAAAGTCCCTTCAAGGTCACCATGCACACATCATAGTCTGGCAAAGTTAGGTTTACTCATTTGCTGCAGTGAGACTGCACACCAGAGAAATGACAGGACATCTGACCAACAAGGAAGGAAGAGCCAGCATTATTATTGGTTTTGGGAAAAGAAAGAACTTAAGTAAAATTTTAATATAGGCTCAAAGCAAAACAGGGGTGTGTTAGCATCAGGCCTAGGCTGAGATGTGGGATTAAAGACCTGTTTCTTTGGAAACTATAAAGTTATGTTGTCACTAAAAATCTATGATCTGAAGCTTTGCACCTGGGCTGGAAACCAGTGCCCACATAACTCAGATCTTCAGGCATTTTTGGTATGTTCCCATCCCACTAATATGATTTCAAAAAGCAAAGTTGCTGATAGTCAATGATTTTAGAGAATAAAGTTTTTAGTACTGTGTTACCAGAGTTAATTAATGAAAGAAGTATTCTATAAGTTTGCACTACTATTAAAACTTTTAATGTTAGTATTTGATTAATTAAAGCACAATTTTAAAACCCTATTTTTTGCCTTGAACTTTTAAATTGAACTTTAAAAGGCTTTGACACAGTAGCATACCTGTCTTGGGAATAAGCAAGGAAAACAGAGGAGATTTGAAAGTTTCATGAGGGACAAACTGTCTTTTGCTTAGACACTTGTAAGCTAGTCATAAGAGCTTTTAGTGTTCCTGGAAACTAATAGACAACCAGACCAATTAATTATTCTAAGAGGTAGCTGTCCTCTCTCTATGTGAATTGTACCCTACTAAGAGTTAAATGGTTCCCAATGGTTAGAAATTATGTTTAGAGGCAGTAACTAAAGTTATCAGTAAGAGAGTACAAGTAGTACACCATTTAGAATAGGGTTCTGTTCTGACAAATTCATTGTCAGTTCTGATGTAAGTCAAATACCTCTTCTTTTTTTGTGGTTTTCATTATTATTGCCTTTTATTATCAGTGTGTCTATTTGTCTTTGGAGATTGGAAATATTACATACAAACTTACAGATATATTTTAATACACACATACATAATTAATACACAAATCACAAAAAATTACTCCAATGATGAAGAGTCAGACGACATTGGCATTTTGTTGATTGTAGTAACTCCATTTGTGGAAGATTCTAGATAATCTGGATTATTCCTGGGAATGGGGATGGTGTTTCTAGTAAAAAGAAATTAGTAAGAATTGTCTGTATCCTCCTTCTCTTTTTGTCTTCATTTATTTCACAGTAAACATCTCATTGCTTCCTCAATTTGCCTATGAATTTTCACAAAGCAACAGCATTTGAGTCTATGTTTTCAACAATCTAAAGTCCCTGATTTAGTTTAGGAAACATTTCAAGTAATCCTTCACTGTAAAAATTTTTTTGCTAACTTCTTCTTTACTCTTTTTAATTATTTTTTTGTTCAGCATTTCTTTCTCTTCAAAATCCCTTAAGTCCTAGTTTGTCGATTCCCCTTCTTTGTGAGCTATGAAGTGTTTCACATTGTTGAAGCTAAGTTCTAAATTCACTGTTCTTGCAATATGGGTGATTTTTCTACCAATCTCTTTCATCATATTATCTTGATCAAATGGTTGAAGTGTGTTCACATAACTCAGTAATTTTTCCCATATACCCTGAATGTATTTTCCCATTATTTTCTCCCAAGCAGAGGCAATGTTCCAGATACACTGAAGAATATTATAATTCTTCCAGATATCACATAATGTTACTGTATCTCCATTTGTTGCAGCTATTGCCCGAACAAACATAATCCGTGGGCAGTATACCTTGAAGGTAGCAAGTGCATCTTTAACCATAGCTGAATCACAGCTGATGTAGATACAATAGTTTTACATCTTGATTTAGATCATCTACATGAGGAGCATGTCCTGGGGCTTTATCGAGTAATTGCTGTTGGGGGCGTATGCAGTTGAATTGTTGTATGTTATTAGAATTGAGCATTGTCCAACTTTCTATCTGTTATGAGTGCCAACACCAACACCAACTTCACTGTGGACAAGGCCATACCTTGCTACACATCTGTGTTTTGAACAGTAAGTAAATTATAAAATTATAATGTTGAACATCAGCAAGTGAACATTTAAGAATGATAACATCACCATATTATGCTGCTATATTGCATGCTTTGCATATTAATGATAAGATGTACAAAAAAAAAAAAAAAAAAGATGGCCATAAATCTGTTGTTGTTGTTGTTATTTGCCATTGAGTAGGACCCAACTCATAGTGACTCTCTCCTTGGATTTCCAATCTACTTTCACTACGGAAGTAGACTGCCCAATCTTCCTTCCAAGGAGTTGCTGGTAGGTGGTCATAAATCTGGTTCATCATAACTCAAATACGATGTAAATTGGAACTACCTATACATCACTGTTGTGGGTTGAATTCTATTCTATGTTCCCCAAAAGATATAGTCAACTGCTAATCCCCAAAACCCCAAAATCAAACTCACTGCCATCTAGTTGATTCTCTCTCACTCTTAGTGACCCTATAGCACAGAGTAGTACTGTCATAGAGGGTTTCTAAAATCTTTATGGAATGAGGCCAGACTGCCTCATCTTTCTCCTATGGAAAGGCTGGTGGGTTCAAACTGGTGACCTTTTGGTTAGCACCTGAGTGCTTTGACCACTGTGCCACCAGAGCTCCTTGTGCTAACCCCTAGTACCTGTGAATGTGACATTATTTGGAAACAGGGTCTTTCCAGATGCAATCAAGTTAAGATGAGGTCATATTGGACTAAAGTGGGCACTAACAAATGACTGGTGTCCTTATAAGCATAGGGAACTTGACATATAGAGGAGATATGGTGAAAAGATGGCTATGTGAAATGAAGGCAGAGACCAAAGTTATGGTCCTTTATGCCAAG
This sequence comes from Orycteropus afer afer, assembly GCF_000298275.1. Lineage (NCBI taxonomy): Eukaryota > Metazoa > Chordata > Mammalia > Tubulidentata > Orycteropodidae > Orycteropus > Orycteropus afer. The sequence continues at coordinate 2,025,290 of NW_006921888.1, forward strand.
GAATTCTTGGGGCCATCAGAAGTTGGAAAGGGCAAGGAAGTTTTTCTCAAAACTTAGAATCCTTCAGAGGAACAATGGCCATGCTGAAACCTTGAGTCAGGACTTACAGCCACCGGAAATCTGATAGCATAAATTTCTGTTGTTTTAAGTCACCCAGTTTGTGCTACTTTATTACAGTAGTGCTAGGAAACTAATACTATTATGAATATCATAGCATACATCCTGCAAAGCTCTTTAAAGGACAACCAAAGTATTTGAATGTGTGCTGTGAAAGAGATGATCAACAGCCAAGATAGAACCCCAACCATTAGTTTTTCACTATTTATTTGAAATGTTTATCACTTTTTAAAATATTTTTATTATTATTTAAAATATTTTATCACTATTTAAAATGTTTTTAAGTCTGAGTTCCAGCAAGATGGAGGAACAGGACACAGATCCTCTACAACAAAGCAATGAGATACCAATTGAAACTGATGCAGAAGATGATCCTGGAACCCTAAGCTTTGAAAGCAAGGATAAAGAAGAGTATTAAATACCAACTGGTAGAAGAAACTGAATGAAACAGTGAGTGAGGAGACAGACAGAGTGGCAGACTGTCAGCTGTCCTGGAGATACAGCCATTTTAAATATTTCCTGATAGCAACCCGAGAATCAGGTCTGCTCACAAAGACTGCATGGGCAAGGATTGCATCGGTGCCTGACAACCAGAAAGGAAAATGGCGGGGAGGAGACAAATAGACGTGTGGACTGCCAGTGGCTGTCCTGAGGGCACAGCCATTTTGAATGTGTGAACAGTGCATGCAGCCATTCTGGATGTACATGAGTGGAGTTTGTACCTGGACAGCCACAGAATAGTGGGCTCCTCTTGCCAGGGCCAGGGCCAGCACAGGTAACCACACTAGAGGCTGATGACTAGAAAGTGCAATATTCCCACTGTTGCTCTTATACCCCACATCCTTACACCCTTGGGATAAACAGGGGTGTGGCTATCCCCCTTCTTGACCAACAGGAAATCTATCCTTGTCTATGCCCTGACAGAGCCCAGGTGCCAGGTGCCATTCTCCACCACTCATGTCTTTATTTTTGTTTAAAATTATTCTTTTTATCTTCCTTCCTTCTTACTTTCTTTTTTTTTTTTT
>NW_006921888.1:2026830-2028297 GCF_000298275.1 Orycteropus afer afer
TTGTTGACTTATTTTGTCTAATTGAGTGTGAAGCAGCAGCCATTCCCACACAACCAAACCATTCCTGTACCTCCTACAGCCCTACTCACTGAGTAAGGACCACTTCCTTTTATACCAACTGACCAATGATAGACGGCAGGCAATCCCAGCTCAACTCACCCTCAACTGCTCTTTATGAACACCTAACATAGATCTGTGCACACACTCTCACTCTCTATCATGTCCACTAGGAGACAGGTGGTAAGTGCATAAGTGCTAGCAACTAGTGAAGAGAGGAGCAGACGAGCATGGTACCTGCCTTACACAGATAGATCAAAATGAAATAAAGGAAAAAAAAATGTGGGTGAAACATACCAACATACAACCACAAATAAGCATAAATACGACAACACAATATCTCAGAGACAACAGGTCATCAGAGTCCACACAAAGAAGCAAGATAAAGTAGTAGAAACAAGTGACCAGGATACAAACCCAGAAAACATCCCCAAGGAAAAAGCAGCACTGGAATTCCCTGATAAGGAATTAAAAAGGAATTATATTTGCATACTTTCAAAGGATTGAGAGACAAATCAAAGAAACACTGACAAGATCATGGAAAACACTGATAAAATTAATAAAAACAGATAAAACTCTAGAACAATTTAGGAAAATAATACAAGAAAAAATTGACAAAATTAACAAAAAATTAGAAATGATACAAAAATGACAAATAGAAATCCAGAAGATTAATACTAAGATTTTAGAACTAGATAACACATTTAATGGGCAAAGGAGTAGAATCAAATCCATGGAAGACAGAATTAATGAGACTGAAGACAAACACCTCAATACTACTTTGTTAAGTGATCAGTCAGGCAAAAGATCAAAACAAAATGAAGAAAGAATAAGATTCATTCAGGATACCATCAAGAGGAATAACTTACAGGTAATCAAGATTGTGTGAGCATAACAAATTGTGGATAACATCGAGAAGAATGGGAATTCCAGAACATTTAATTGTGCTCATGAGAAACCAGTATATAGATAAGGGAGCTGTCATTTGAACACAACAAGGGGACATTGCATGGTTTAAATCAAGAAGGGAGTGCATCAGAGTTGTATCCTTTCACAATACTTATTCAATCTATATGTTGAGCAGATAATCTGAGAAGCTGGACTATATGAAGAAGAACATGGCATCAGGATTGAGGAAGAATGATTAACAACCTGCAATACACTGATAACACAATTGTGCTTGCTGAAAGTGAGGATGACTTGAAACATTTACTAATGAAGATTGAATAATACAGTCTGCAGTATGGATTACACCTCAATATAAAGAAGACAGAAATCCTCACAACTGGACCAATAAACAGCATCAGGATAAATGGAGAAAAGATTGAAGTTGTCGAAGACTTCATATCACTTGGTTCTACAATCAATGCCAATGGAAGCAGCAGTCAGGATATTAGATGACGTATAGCA
>NW_006921888.1:2059113-2060171 GCF_000298275.1 Orycteropus afer afer
ACCAAAAAAATAAAATACTTGGGAATAAATCTTACCAAGGACACAAAAGACCTGTACAAAGAAAGCTACAAAAGACTAGTTCAAGAAACCATAAGAAATCTACATAAATGGAAGAACACACTATGCTCGTGGATAGGAAGATTGAACATTGTGAAAATGTCAGTCCTACCCAAAAGCAATCTACACATTCAATGAAATCCCAATCCAGATTCCATCAATTCTTTAAGGATACGGAAAAATCAATCACTAATTTTGTATGGAGGAGCTCTGGTAGCGTAGTGCCTAAGCCACTTGACAGCTAATCAGAAGGCTGACGGTTCAAACCCACCAGCCACTCCTCAGAAGGAAGATTAGGCAATCTACTTCCATAGTGATACTGCCTCGGAAACCCAAGGAGGGGTCACTATGAGTCAGGTCCAACTTGACGGCACATAACAACAACTAATAATATAAAAATTTTATATGGAGAGGAAAAAGACCTCAGATAAGCAAAGCCCTACTGAAGAAGAAAAAGAAAGTAGGTCTCACACTCCCAGATCTTAAAACCTACTATACACCCACAGCATTCAAAATTGTGTGGTATTGGTACAGACACATAGACCAATGGAATAGAATTGAGAACCCAAAAATAGATCCATAGATCTATGGTCAGCTGATCTTTGACAAAGGGCCAAAATCCTTAAATAGGGAAGAGATTGTCTGTTTAACAAATGGCTCAGGCAAAACTGGATATCCATTTTCAGAAAAATGAAACAAGATCTGTACCTCACACCATACATAGAAACTAATTCTAGGTGTATCAAAGACTTAAATGTGAAACTTAAAACTATGAAGTTGCTCAAGAAAAAACTAGGGGCAAATTTAGGGGCCCTAATATATGCATAAATAGTCTATTAGGCATAACTCAAAATGCACAAACAGCAAAAGTTAAACTAAATGAATGGGACCTTCTAAATATTAAACTTTTATGTGTGTCCAAAACCTTCTCCAGAGAGTAAAAAGAGAACCTACATGTGGAGAGATTGGGACTCTCATACACTGCTGGTGGGACTGTAAAA
>NW_006921888.1:2060271-2060799 GCF_000298275.1 Orycteropus afer afer
AAGAACAGATATATGCACACCCATGTTCATCACAGCACTATTTACAATAGCCAAAAGATGGAAACAACCTAGGTGTTCATAAATTGAGGAATGGATAACCAAACTACGGTACATACACACAATGGAATACTATGCAGCACTAAAGAATAATGTATAATCTGCAAAACACCGCATAACATGGATGAACTTGGAGAACATTCTGCTGAGTGAAATAAGTCAATCACAAAAGAACAAATATTGTATTAGTCCATTATTGTAAAAGTTAAGAAAAGGTTTATCTATAGAAGGAAATTTTCTTTGTTGGTTACCAGGGATGGGAGGGGAGGGGAGGGAATGCTGTTAGATAGATAGCGATAAGTATTGATTTGAGTGAAGAGAAGGGCAATGTACAAAATATGAGGGACAAATATGGCAGCATTGAGAATGAGAAAGACATAGAGAGGTACATGGGAGGTACAAACAACAAATATGAACCCTTTTGTACATAAAGTACTGCGTTGTCAGTGATGGCTAACATGGGTATATGGG
>NW_006921888.1:2061520-2063275 GCF_000298275.1 Orycteropus afer afer
AAAAAAAAAAAAAAAGAGAACCTACAGATTGGGAAAAAAATATTTGCAATGACATGTCTGACAAGGGGCTTACCTCTAGAATTTATAGAAAACTTCAACACCTCAACAACAAAAAGATTAATGACGCAATTTAAAAAAGGGCAGGAGACATGAATACACACTTCTCCAAAGAGGATATTCAGGTGGCTAACAATATGAAGAAATGCTCACGATCATTAGCCATTAGAGAGATGCAAATCAAAACAATAATGGCATACGATCTTGTTCCAGCGTTAGTAGCAAAGTTCACCAAGACAGAAAATAACAAAAACTGGCGAGGATGTGGAAAGATTGGGACTCTCATACTCTGCTTGGTGGGACTGTCAAATGATACAACTACTGTGGAAAGAAGTATGGCAATTCCTTAAAAAGCTGGAATTAGAAATAACATTTAACCCAGCATTTCCAATACTAGGTATATATCCTAAAGAAGTGAGAGCCAGGACAAAAACCGATATATGCACACCCATGTTCATCACAGCACAATTTACAATAGCCAAAAGATGGAAAAGAACTAGGTACCCATCAACAGAGGAATGGATAACCAAACTTTGGTATATACACACAATGGCATACTATGCAACCCCCTAAAGAGTAACATAGAATCTGCAAAATACCACATAACATGGATGAACTTGGAGGACATTATGCTGAGTGAAATAAGTCAGTCACAGGACAAATATTGTATTAGTCTATTATTTTAAAAAGTCAAGGAAAGGTTTATATATGGAAGGAAATTTTTCTTTGTTGGTTACCAGGGATGGGAGGAGAGGGAAGGGAACACTGTTAGATAGGTAGAGACAAGTATTGATTTGGGTGAAGAGAAGGGCAATGTACCAAATGTGAGTGATCAATATGATGGCATTGAGGAAGAGGAAGACAGAGACGTGCATGGAAAGTACAGACAACAAAGATGAACCCTTTTGCACATACAGTACTGCGTAGTTAGTGATGGCAAACATTGATCTATGGGCAGATAGATGGATGGACAGGCTGAACTATTAGGTATGTCTATGCAGGGTGGAGTGTGCCCATGGCTGTGTATAGGGTTGGTAGATAATATTTCGACAAGTGTATTTGTATTTTCTGTAAGAATTCCCAGGTACGTAGTAGAGCTGATAAGGTACAAGGTTGTAGTCATTTCTTGGCCATAGCCAGCTACCTAGAAGGAGTAAGTATTTGGACCTATGGGACCATAGTCTCAGGGGAAATCAAGCTCAATTGGTGTAATACAGTACAAAAACATTGTTACACATCCCACTTTGGCAAGTAGTGACTGGAATCTTAAAAGCTTGCAAGCAGCCATCTAGATCCAACAATGAGTCTCTCTTCACCCAGAGCAAAGAATGAAGAAAACCAAAGATGCATGGAAACAGTTTGGCACACTAAACAGACTGGTACACCATGCAATCCTCAGCTTATAAAGACTATGAGACCAGAAGAACTAGATGGTACCCAGCTATGACTGGCAACCACTTGGTGGAGGATCTACATAGGAGATCCTGGATAGAGTGGGAGAACAATATGCAACAAAACTCAAAATTATTTTTTAAAAAATTTAAAAAAGAAGAAGAAGAAGAGATCAGATTTGTTGGTCTGACAGAGCCTGGTGGAACTATTGAGACTATGGCTTAAAAGAGACTGGGATATACAGCAATTCTTCAGGTCTGGAAATGAACCTATTCCTGAGGCTTCCAGCCAAACAAAAGACAGGAA
>NW_006921888.1:2063375-2064009 GCF_000298275.1 Orycteropus afer afer
AACAACATATCAAAAAAATAATACATCATGACCAATTGGGATTCATACCAAGTATGCAAAGATGGTTCAACATTAGAAAAACAATCAATGTAATCCATCATATAAATAAAATAAAGGAAACGAATCACAGGATCACACTAGTAGATGCAGAAAAGGCATTGGATAAAATCCAACACCCATTCCTGATCAAAACTCTCAGAAAAATAGGAATAGAAGGGAAATTCCTCAATATAATAAAGGGCATAAGTACAAAACCAACAGCCAGCATTATTCTCAGTGGAGAGAGTCTGTAACTATTCCCCTTGTGACACGCATGCACTCTATCTCCACTTCTCTTCAACATTGTATTGGAAGTCATAGCCAGGGCAATAAGGCAAGAAAGGGAAATCAAAGGCATCCAAATTGGTAAGGAAGAAGTCAAACTATCACTATTTGCAGATGACATGATCATATACATAGAAAACCCAAGAGACTCAGCAAGAAAATTATTGGAACTTATTGAAAGATTTACATAGTGGCAGGATATAAGATCAACAAACAAAAATCAGTTGGATTCCTCCACCAGCAAAGAGATCTCTGAAAATGAAATAAGAAAATCAGTACCATTTACAATAGCTACCAAAAAGATAAGATA
>NW_006921888.1:2064344-2064972 GCF_000298275.1 Orycteropus afer afer
ATACCATGTTCATGGATAGGAAGATAGAAAGTTGTGAAATTGTCGATACTACCAAAAGCAATCTATACATTCAATACAATCCTGATCCAGATTCCATCAACATTCTTTAAAGAAATGGAAAAACCAATCACTAATTTTATATGGAAAGGAAAGAGTCCTTAGATAAGCAAAGCACTTCTGAGTAAGAACAAAGTAAGAGGTTTCACACTCCCAGACCTCAAAACCTACTGTATAGCCACAGTGGTCAAAACAGCCTGGATTGGCCTGGTGAGACCTCTGAGACTATGGACCCCAGCTACCCTTCAGGTCTGGAATTGAACTTACTCCTGTGGCTTTTGTGTTGTTGTTGTGGCTTTTAGCCACAGGGATACGGGCTGAACATTTACATCAGGTAGACACACTACTTGAAGCAATCAATCATGGGAGAACACAAGGGCAGTGTTTTCCAGGGAGACAGCTTGGTGGCAGGAGTGCATGAGAGGAAGGGACACAGGGAAGAGGTAACTATGGGAAGGAGGTTAGAAGAAAGCTATTACATTGTGGGGAATTCCAGTAAATGTCATGAAACAAAATGTGTATGAACTTCTGTATGGAAAATGAATTTGCTCTGTAAACTTTCACCCCAATC
>NW_006921888.1:2066250-2067637 GCF_000298275.1 Orycteropus afer afer
TTGAACCACCAGCCTTCTGGTTAGCAGTCAAGTGCTTTAGCCACTATGCTACCAGAGCTCCTTAGAAAACATTAGTCCAAGGATAAGATGGACCCCAAGGACTTCAGCCTTCATGACCCCAAGACCAGAAGTAGATGGTGCCTGGCTAACAATGCCAACCACTCAGAAAGGCATCAAAACTGGAGATCCTGGATAGAGTGGGAGGAAAAATGTGGAACAAAATCCAAAACAACAAAAATCACCAGAATTCACTGGTCAGACAGAAACTGGTGGAATCCCTGAGACTATGGACCCAGCTTACCCTTTAGGCCTAAAAGTGGACTTACTTCCATTGATTGGCTCTCAGCCCAGTAGCAGAAAGACCTACATGCAGAACACGTACCCCACGGCTATGCATCCAATTACTCTAGGGAGATGCACCCCTTAGATCATTCAGCCATGAAATACCAGAGGGGCAGCATTCACATAAAGGGAAAGCTGGACAGACAGAAATGCATAGTTAAGAAAGGCACAGGGAAGGGATAGTAAATTTAAAAAAAGAAGAAAAACAATGGGGAGAAGAGATGAACAGACACTCACCAAAGAAGATATTGATGCAGCCAACAAACACATGAAGAAATGTCCACAATCATTAGCCATTAGAGAGATACAAATCAAAACAAGCATGAGATACCATCTCACCCCAGCATTAATAGCAAAGCTCAGTAAGATAAAAAATAACAAATGCTGGCGAAGATTTGAAGAAATTGGGACTGTCATGCACTGCTGGTGGGGCTGTAAAATGATACAACCACTGTGGAAATCAGTACAGCGATTCCTTAAAAAGTTGGAAATTGTGGGACATTTCTCAACATAATAATCATATATGCAAAACCAACAGCCAACGTTATTCTCAATGGAGAGAGACTGAAACCATTCCCCCTGTGAACAGGAACCAGACAAGGATGCCCTCTATCACTACTTTTATTCAACATTGTATCGGAACTCCTAGCCAGGACAATAAGGCAAGGAAGGGAAATCAATGGCATCCAAATTGGTAAGGAAGAAGTCAAATTATCCCTATTTGCTGACAATATGATCCTATGCATAGATAACCCAAGAGACTCAGTAAAAATTATTGAAACTAATTAATTTAGCAGAGTGGCAGGATACAAGATCAACATCCAAAATCAGTTGGATTCCTCTATATCAGCAAAGAGATTATTGAAAAGAAAATAAGGAAATCAATACCATTTACAATAGCTACCAAAAAAATAAAATACTTGGGAATAAATCTTACCAAGGACACAAAAGACCTGTACAAAGAAAGCTACAAAAGACTAGTTCAAGAAACCATAAGAAATCTACATAAATGGAAGAACACACTATGCTCGTGGATAGGAAGATT
>NW_006921888.1:2071202-2078734 GCF_000298275.1 Orycteropus afer afer
AGAAGGTCTGTGAATGCACAGGGAGACAGCTTGGGAGGCAGGAGCGCATGGGAGGGAAGGACAGGAAGAGGTAACTATGCGGAAAAAGTGAGAGGGGAGCTGTTGCATTGTGGGATATTGCAGTCAATGTCATGAGACAAAGTGTATGTGAGCTGCTGTATGAAAAGTGAATTTGCTTTGTAAACTTTGTAAATCACAAAAGAAAATAAAGTTGGAAATAGAAATACCATTTGATCCAGCAATCCTGTTACTAGGTATATATCCTAAAGAAGTGTGAGGCAGGACACAAATAGATAATATGCACACCCATGTTCATTGCAGCATTATTCAACAGCAAAGAGATGGAAACAAGCTAAGTGCTCAACTGAGGAATGAATAAACAAACTGTGGTACATACACACAAGAGAATACTATACAACCATAAAGAATAACGTAGAATCTGCAAAACATGACATAACATGGATGTGGTGGTTATGTTTGTGTGTCAACTTGGTTGGGCCTGGTTGAGTGGTTGGGCAGCTGGTGGTAGTTACTCCCCATGATTATACTGGCAATCACCTCCATGGTGGGATCTACCACAAGCAGCTGAGTAGCTGCTTTGGGTATGTTGTCTGCTTCCCATTAATAAGAAGCAGCTTTGGGAATGGTCTCTAGCTTATGGCACACTTGAAACCTGCATGTAGCCGTGTGCTTGTTCGGCAGCCTGCCATGCTCTGCTGACCTTGGAATTTTCAATAGACTTGAATTAATGGCCTGCCATGTAGTTTGATAACATCAAGACTGTGCCATTTTATTTGTCAACCTTGGGCTTGTTAGCCTCAGCAGTCAGTAGCTGCCTGAGTGAAGAGATGCCTCTAGGTTTAGTGGGCCAGGAGCAAGAGGCAGAGTTGAAGTCCAAGGTCGAGGGGATTTTACACAGCCCCTAGAGCCTGGCACTTTGAACTCAGACTTCTAACCTCGAAAATGTACGAATAAACTCCTGTTTGTTCAAGCGATTCCATTTGTGGTATATTCTTGTCAGAGTGGCACTAGGTAACCAAAACAGTGGATGAACTTGCTGAGTGAAATAAGTTAATCACAGAAGGACAAATATTGTATTAGTCCATTATTGTAAAAATCAAGGAAAGGTTTATACATGGAAGGAAACTTGCTTCTTTGTTGGTTATCAGGGACAGGAGTGGGGAAGAGGGAAAATTCCTAGATAGGTTGAAAACAAAATTTATATATATATACACACACATATACACATACACACACACATATAAAGCAAAGATTATTAGTGGTTACCAGGGGTAGGAGGGAGGGAGAAAGGAGAAGATTTTATTTGCAAGGCACTGAGTTTATGCTAATAATGGTAGAATATTTTGGAAAAGGATAGCAACAATGGTGGCACCACATAAAAAATGTCACCAATGTCCCTGAGTTGTAATTGTGGAAATTGTTATGCTGGCATGTCTTGTTGAGTATGTTTTCACCACAACGAAAGTAAATAAAATAAAATGTTTTGAAGTCTGATGGTTGAGAATAAGTATATTCTGCTAGTTAAGTGCTCTTGAGTTGATTAGGACTCAAAGCCACCTATGTGAAAGAATAAAACTGCCATATAAGGTTTTCTAGCCTTAAATATTTATGGAAGCAGATCGCCAGGTCTTTTTCTTGCAGAGTTGTTGGGTGGGTTCAAACCACCAACCTAATGATTAACCTAAACATTAGACCAGTGTCTAATCATTGCACCAGTAGGTCTCTTTCAGTATTTTCTAAACAACAACAACAAAACCCATCATTATCAAGTTGATCTGATTCACAGCAACCCTAAAGGACAGAATAGTATTACTCCATAGGTTTTCCAAGGCTGTACATCGTTCCAGAAGCAGACTACCTCATCTTTCTCCCATAGAGAAACTGGTGGGTTCAACCACCATTTTGTGTGTGTGTGTGTGTGTGTGTGTGTGTGCTTGTCTTTAGCAGCCTAGTGCTTTAGCCAGAGTTACCAGAGTAGTGGGGTCTAATTGGCATAATTGGCATCCCCTTACTATTTCTAAGGGCAAGCATCTTATATTTTAATGAACCATTTGATTTTCATTTCTGGAGAATTAGCTGCTTATATCCTTGACACATTTTTTTCCTCAATTATTTTGTCTTTCTTTATCAGTATATTTAAGATATTTTTTAACAGTTTGGCATTTGTTGGCAATTGATTTTTCATGTTATGTTTTTATTATCTTACAGTTATTTATGAAAGTAGTATTTATCAGCTAAAACGTTTTCTTTAGATAGCTGTCAAAACATTTAATAAATTTGTTTTTTGATTGACTAATGAATACATATATACATAGGATTATATTTAGGAAAATAACTTTCCAGGCTACATATATTTTATATATATATACACTAATCAAATGCATTCCTACTTATAAATGGAGTTGAGGAAATGATTTAGAACAGGTATATTTTTCTAGTACTACTTTCTATCTTCTCTCGGTTATGTGTCAGAACAACAGACAGACATAAGCAAGTTGCATCCCATATTCTGAAAAGTTGATTACTCCTGCAATAGTCAAAAGTTCATGTAAATCTTTTCTCTTTTAACTTGTTATTTAAATGCAGGTGATAAATCTGCAAATGACTATGTGTGGAATCCACACATAATTGTCTCTCAATAAATGACACAGAATAATACTGGTATTTCATCTTTGAACACTATGAAAATTTTGCATAGAAATCTTTAGCCTGGCTTCTCAAAGTCATCATGCAAATCAATGAACATGTAATCCTTGGATGCCAGTAGGATGTATTTTAGTTCTTATGAGTCCAGTTAATTCAGAAATTCAGAAGTTTCAACAACCGGTGATCATCAATTCATTTGTTGGACACTGTGTTAACGCTTGGAGGATATAGAAAAGAATATACTAATTCCTGTGTTCAGAAAGTTTACCAGTAATCAAAAAATATACAAATACACAATTATAATAAAATTTATATATAATGATTCTGATACTAGATATGAAAAGTACTATGAAAATAAGTGAGATGGAGATATAAATTCTGCCTTTGGAGAAAGAAAAACTTTTGATGGTTGTTTTAATTTTCTTTTTTGGGTGGTTTCTTACATTGCAATACATAACCAAAACACTAGGATAATTTATGTCTCTCTCTAAAAGTTTGGCTGTGAAAGGAGAGAAGAATACTGTTGGCAAGAAGCCAAAGGGGTGGGGGGGATCAACCTCTTTCTGCATTTTAGTTTCCAGTGCCTTCCAGAAATAGAGCTCAGCTGTTCCCATGGTTTGCTGTAAAGAAACAGGGAGTTTGGGGTAGAAAGAAAAGTGTAATAGGGATACCCAAATAGCCACATGGTCAAGTGACCAAAACAGGGGATATGGAACAAATATTACTAGAAACACTACTTCTATCTGAGAAGGTCCTCTGTGATGGGAGACCAGATGAAGTTGAACTTTACCCCAAGAAAACCACATTAGCAGAGGACTCTATCAAAAGTATCAAGGAGAATCTGAGTGAGATAAAGAGCCAACAATTGGTCAATGAAGTAAGACATTTCTAACCTTCACTAGCTTTCCCTCCTCCCAACCCCCAACTAAGATATAAAATTAAAACCAAAAAGGAGCTAGATCCATGGTTCTCAAACTCTATTATGAGGAATTCCAACTCACAGGGGTATTACGAAATATTTAAAATTTTTGAGGAAAACAGAAATACTAACTTCAGATAGCACATGAACTATCTGCCCGAGATGTTTCACAATTTCAGTATTAAACCTGTTACCATCACTTTGACTCAGTCTCCATTGACCCTATGTATGCAGAATATAACTGCACTCCACAGGGTTTTCAATTTTGTGAACTTTTGGAAGCAGATGACTATGTATTTCTTCCAAGGCACTTCTGGGTTGGTTCAAATTGCAATATTTTTGTTAGTAGTTGAGCACTTAGCCATTTTCATCACCATTAGATCCGTTAAATTCCTTTCAATTAAGTCATATATTTGTGAAACTGGGCTTGTTTGTTTGTTTTTGTGATTGCTGTGATGAAATAACAAAGAACACTTAAGCACATAGCCTCATGAAAATCAGCAGGGAACAGGAAATGAGGTGAATCTGTGGAAAAAGGTTACTGTGGAAGAAGTAGAGACACTAAAGGCAACATGAAACAAGAAAGTTGGGGTCCTCTGGGGTAGACCAAGAGAAAAGAATGAGAAAGGTATATCTAAAAGCAGACCACATCCACCTCACTCAAAGATGAAAGAGATAAAGGCAAATTATATCTCCTTCCTATCCCTTAAGTCAAGCCTGATGTGAGGGAAGAGTAAGAGGTAAGACCTTGGTATTTGAAATAGACATTTCAAATGGACTTGGACTGTTGGTAAATGAAAGTGACCAGAAACTTATGAAATCTGCCTGAACTATTGTCAAGGGAAGAATAAGACAGATTTAACTGAGCACAACTGAGAGGAATTAAATGAAGAGAAAATAAAATTCTGTCGTGCTAGCTCAGTGAGTTATGATACCTCAATTACAGTAGATAAGGACCAATAAACTCATCTTGATGGCCCATATGGCAATTCTGTACTGTAGTAGGCAGTTACTAAATATTAAAATGGATCAATTCATGCATTTATTCATTGAACAAATATTTATAGAATATCTACCATGTGCTAAGTAGTTTACTAGTCAAAATGGGACATAAAGAACAGCCCACAAAGGATACTATTTAAAATAACATGCTCACTACAATGACAGTTTATTTAACTACCTCCTTTTTGTCCCTCTTGGATTTAAATCTATGTATGTTGATGTCATGCTTGTAGTCAGTGCTGACATTTCTCAGAATGTCATACTTTCACATCCAACTGCCCATTTGAAATGTGGACACTGCACATTGTTTTTGTTAGTTGTCATTGAGTCAACTCCAAATCATGCTGATGCATGTGATCAGAGTAGAATTGCTCTATATGGCTTTCAAGGACCTTTCAGAAGCAGATAGCCACGTCTGTCTTCTGAACTGCCTCTAGGAGGATTTGAACAGCCAACCTTCCAGCTAGTAGTAGAGTACTTATCTGTTAACACCACTTCATGATTGCCAGGATACTGAAATAAGTATCTGTTATGGATTGAATTGTGTACCCCCAAAATATGTTGGAAGTCCTTATGCCTATCTATAGCTTTAGGTGTACTCCTATCTGAGAATAGGGTTTTCTTTGCTATCTTAATTAGGTCATATCAGTACATAGTGTGTTTTAAACCAGTAACTTTTGAGATATAAAAGGCAGATTAGGTACACAAGAAAGGAAGCACAGATGGAGGAAGATAGATACCATTCCCCATGAAGATCCCCAAGGAACTAAGGAACAAACCTAAAAAGTGACTAGGACCTTCTCCCAGAGCCAATGGAAACAGAAAGCTTCCTCCTAAAGCTGGCACACTGATCTTAGATTTCTAGCCTCTTAAACTGTGAGAAAATAAATTTGTTTGTTAAAGCCACCCACTTGTGGTATTTCTATTACAGTAACACTAAGAAACAAACTTAATGTGTACCCTTTCTCCTCTGCCCACCACTGTCCCTAACCTAGCTACCCTTCAGTCAGCATTCTCATGCTTAGTAAATGACATCATCATTCCCCTAGATGATGGGCAGATCAGGGCTCAAGCCAAAATATGAGAATTTATTCTTGTTTTTCCTTTACCTCTCTATCTGCAAGTGCTATCAATTCTACTTCCAAAGCATCTCAATTCCAGCCTCTTCTCTCATCTCTTCAAATTTGGGCAGTGTCTCTTCTTTCAGTTACTATTGGATGCTCTTCCTGATTCTACCCCATTTTTCAGACTGCAACCAAAGCAAAATTTTAAAACATAAAATTTAATCATACCTCCTCCCACACATAGAAATATATCCCTACTAAAAATCTGTCAGTTTCCAATTTCTCTTCAGATAAACAAGGCTCCTAACAAACCTATAATCAAGGTTACTGTGAGGTTCATTTAACCAAAGAATTTGGTTTTAGCCTTAGTTCCTCTAAACTTTTAGTTGTTGTTATGTGCCATTGAGTCGGCATCTACTCATAGCGAGTGACCAAAAAGTGCCTTAGGCACTATGCTACCAGAGCTCCTAGAGTTTCCCATTAATTTTAAGTGTCTCTGATGAGGGCTTCAGAGCACACTTAACCAAACAGGTTATGCTAATGAGGTGAATTCTGGGTGATGACTGGCAAGAAAGATCCACCTAGTGATATCGACTTCAAGATATTGACCAAACTCAGCAGAGAAGGGCTGGAGTTTGAATTAAGTAAGGAGATGATAAAAGCTCTGGATACTGAAGCATCATGACCCTTCTGGTTAGTGAAAGATATCAACGCTCAAAGGAGGGTTGCACATTCCTTTTTGGGACATGGAAATGCCACATTGGAAACCCTCCTAGTCTTCACCCTGTGTGTTATGATAAAACTGTAATCATGAGTATAGCACTGTCTTAGGCTGGCTACTCTAGATAAGCAAAGCCAGTGAAATTTGTATATATATATATATATATATATATATATATATATATATATCAAAGAAACCAAATTCATTCATGCCACTGAGTAGATTCAGACTCACAAAAACCCTCATTGGTTTTCTGAGGCTGTAAATCTTTATGGAAATAGATTATTCCATCTTCCTTCTATGAAGTGGCTGGTGGGTTTGAACTGCTCACTTTCTAGTTAGCAGCCAAGACCCTTATCCCCTAGGCCATCAGAGCCTATATATGTGTGTGTATATATATATATATATATATATATATATATATCCACCAGCCCAGCCACTCCTCGGAAGGAAGATGGGGCAATCTACTTTCATAGCAATACTGCCTCAGCAACCCAAGGAGGGGTTGCTATGAGTCAGGTCTGACTCGATGGCACATAACAACACAACAACAAATATTTATATATATATAGTGTGGTTAAGTTTGTGTGCCAACTTGGCTAGGACTGGTTGAGTGGCTGGGTGGCTAGATGTAGTATTCCCCATGTTGAGACTGGTAATCAACTCCATGGTGGAATCTACTGTGAGCAGCTGAGTAGCTGCCTTTGGGTATGTGGTCTGCTTCCCATATATGAGAAGAAGCTTTAGGAATGGTCCCTAGCTAATGGCATGCTTGTACCCTGCATGTAGCCATGTCACTGTTCAGTAGCCTGCTATGCTCTGCCAACCTTGGGATTTACAATGGACTTGAATTAATACCCTGCTGTGTGGTTTGGTAACATTGGGACTGTGCCATTTTATTTGTTGACCTTGGGCTTGTTAGCCTCAGCAGCCAGCAGCTGCCAGAGTGATGAGATGCCTCTAGCTTCAGTGGGCTGGGAGTAAGAGGCAGAGCTGAAGTCCAAGGTTGAGGGGCTTTTTCACCAAGCCCCTAGAGCCTGGTACCTTGAACTTGGACTTAAAGCCTCCAAACTGTGAGAGAACAAACTCCTGTTTGCTCAAGCCATCCCATTTGTGGTATATTCTTGTCACAGTGGCACTAGATAACCAAAACATATAT
>NW_006921888.1:2081079-2088331 GCF_000298275.1 Orycteropus afer afer
GTTATTGATTCTTCCTCCAATCTTGATGCCACATTCTTCTTCATATAGTCCAGCTTCTCAGATTATTTGCTCAGCATATTGATTGAATAAGTATGGGAAAAGAATACAACCATGACACACTCCCTTCTTGATTTTAAACCATGCAGTGTCCCCTTGTTCTGCTTGAATGGCAGCCTCCTGGCCTATGTACAGGCTCCTTATGAGTACAATGAAGTGTTCTGGAATTCCCTTTCTTCTCAATATTATACACAATTTGTTATAGTCTGCATAATCAAATGCTTTTGCATAGTCAATAAAACACAAGTAAACATTTTTCAGGTATTCTTTGCCTTGATCCAAGATCCATCTGACAGCAGCTATGATATCCCTTGTTCCACATTCTCTTCTGAATCCAGTTTGCACCTCTGGAAGTTCTCTGTCAATATACTGCTACAACCATTTTTTAATTATCTTCATTAAGATCCTACTTGCATACAATATTAATCACATTGTTTGATAATTTCCAGATTATCAAAATGATATACTAGGGCCAGGTAGCTGTCTTCCAAATCTCTTGGCATACTGAGTGATTGCCTCCAGTGGGGCAAGCATTTGTTGAAACATCTCAATGGGTATTCTGTCAATTCCTGTTCTTCACTAATTCCTTCAGTGCAGCTTCAACTTCTTCCTTCAGTACAATTGGTTCTTGATTATATGCCACCTCCTGAAATGGATGAAGATCTACCAGTTATTTTTGGTTCAGTGACTCTGTGTATCCCTTTCATCTTCTTTTAATGTTTCCTGCATCATTCAATATTTTTCCCATAGAATCTTTCAATATTACAACTCGAGCCTTAAATTTTTTCCTCAGTTCATCCAGCTTGAGAAATGTTCTTTCCTTTTGGTTTTCTAACTCTAAGGCTTTAGACATTTCATTATAGTAATTAATTTTGTCCACTGAAGCTGCTCTTTGAAATCTTCTGTTCAGCTCTTTTATCTTCTCATTTCTTCCATTCGCTTTAGCTACCCTTTGCTCAGGGACAAGTCTCAGAGTCTTTTCTGTCATCCATTTTGGTCTTTTCTTCTTTTCTCATCTTTTTAGTGACCTCTTGTTTTCTTTATGTATGATGTTCTTGATGTCCTCCCACAATTCTTCTGGTTTTTGGTCATTTGGTGTTCAATGCATCAAATCTATTCTTTAGATGGTCTCTAAATTCAGGAGGGATATATTCAAGATCATATTTTGGATCTCATGGACTTGTTTTAATTATCTTAACTTCAAGTTGAACATGCATATGAACAGTTGATGGTCTGTTCCACAATCAGCTCCTGGCCTGGTCTTAGATGAAGATATTGAGCTTCATCATCGCCTCTTCCCACAGATGTAGTCAATCTGATTCCTGTGGACTCCATCTGCCAAAGTCCATGTGTATAGCCACCGTTTGTGTTGCTGAAAAAAGGTATTTGCAATGAATAAGTCATTGGTCTTGCAAAATTCTGTCATGTGATCTCCAGTGTTATTTCTTTCACCAAGGCCAAATTTTTCAACTACTGGTGATTCTTCTTTGTTTTCAACTTTTGCATTCCAGTCACCAGTGATAATTAACACATCCTGATTACATATTTGGTCAATTTCAGACTGCATATTTCAATTTCACTCTGCTGTTTATATCAGAAGCTGATAAAAATCTTCAATTTCCTCATCTTTGGCTTTTGTGGTTGGTGCGTAAATTTGAATAATAGTCAGATTAACTGTTCTTCCTTGTAGGTATATAGATATTATCCTGTCACTGACATCCCTATACTCCAGAACAGATCCTGAAACACCTTTTGTGATGATGAATGCCATGCCATTCCTCTTCAAATTGTCGTTCCTGGCATAGTAAATCATATGGTTGTCTGATTCAAAATGGCCAAAAACAGTGCATTTCAGCTCACTAATGCCTAGGATTATCAATCTTTATGCATTCCATCTCATTTTTGACAACTTCCAGTTTTCCTAGATTCATGCTCGTACATTCCATGCTCTGATTAATAATGGATGTTCGCAGCTGTTTTTCTTCAATTTGAGTCATGCCATGTCAGCTAATGGAGGGCTTGGAAGCTTTACCTCATCCATATCAATAAGGTTGGTCCTACTGTGATGATGCAGCTCTTTCCCAGTCATATTTTGAGAGACTTGCAACCTAAGTGGCTCATCCTCCTGCACTGTATTGGACAATGTTTCTGGGCTATTCCTAAAGTTGTGCAGTAATGTATCAGACAGCATTTCTCTGCTGTTTATAAGGTTTTCCCTGGCCAATTCTTTGAGAAGCAGATGGTCTCTTCCTTCTTCCTAATCTGTCTCAGTCTGCAAGCCACACTCAAACCTGTGCACCATGTGCAACCCTGCTGAGTTTGAAACACCAGTGGCACAGCCTGAAGCCTCACAGCAACACACCACCACAGTAGGACAAACAGACAGACAAGTTTGTTTGCCTTAGCTGTTTGAAACCTCTGTACCCTCCCCTTACTTGGATCCCTGTCCCTTTCCTGCCACTTGGGAGTGGGGCCTGGGTCCCTGCCCCTGCTTCCATGCTCTGCCCTGGTCCCCCTGGCCTTTTCTCTCATTTCCCATGCTTTCCTGCCACAGCTTGTGGGGTGTGGCCTGGGTCCCTCCCCTTATCTGGATCCCTGCTGCTGCTTCCTTGCTCTGTCCTGGTCTCCCTGGCCTTTTCTCTCCTTTCCCCTGCCAAAGCACATACACATATATACATATGTGTATACATACATACATATGTGTGTGTACACACACACACACATACATAGATTTATCTCAAGGAAATGACTGGTGCAGTTGTAGAGGCTGGCAAGTCCCAAGTTCATGTGTCAAAGGTCAGCCTGGATGCTTCTCCTGAGTCACACAAGCTACAGGAGCTAACAAACCCAAGACCATTAGGTAAGATAGTGGGCTGCTGGATCAAGTCCAAAGAATTAGAGGTCAGATGAGGATGAGCTGATGCACAGCATTCATTAGAGATATTCTACAATGTTTCTCCCAGTGAGATAAGAGAAGTAAATTGTAGCTTTTGAGAAATAACAGAGTCAGGAGGTCTGCTCACCCATAAAATTCAAAGGCAGCTTGAATCTGGGTGAAAAGAGAACACTGTTGTTGTTGCTGTTGTTGTTAGGTGCTGACAAGCCAGCTCTGACTCAGAGTGAACCCATGTATAACAGAATGAAACACTGCCTGGTCCTGTTCCAGCCTCACAATCCTTCCTCTGTCTGAGCACATCATTGCAGCCACTGTGCCAATCCACCTTCTTCAGGGTCTTCCCCTTTTCAGCTGATCCTCCACTTTACCAGGCATGATATCCTTCTGCAAGGAATGGTCTCTTCTGACAACATGACCAAAGTAGGTGAGACAAAGTCTGTCCATTCTCTCTTCCAAAGAGCATTCCACTACACTTCTTCCAGGACAAATTTGTTAGCTTTACTGGCAGTCCGTGGTACTTTCAGTATTCTTCACCAACACCGCAACTCAAAAGCATCAACTTTTCTTCAGTGTTCCTTATTCACTGTGCAGCCTTCACATACATATGAGGCTACTGAAAATATCATGGTGTGGGTTAGGTGCACTTTAGTCTTCAAAGAGACATCTTTGATCTTCAGCACTGTAAAAAAAGGTCTTTTGCAGCAGATTTGCCCAGTGTGATATGATATCTAATTTCTTGGTTGTTGTTTCCATTGGTATTGATTGTGGATCCAAGTAAAATGTAATTGTTGACTTCAACCTTCTCTCCATTTATCATGATGCTGCTTATTGGTCCAGTTGTGAGGATTTTTGTTTTCTTTATATTGAGGTATAATCCATACTGCAGACTGTAGTCTTTATAATCGTAATTAGTAAGTGCTTCAAGTCATCTTCAATTTCAGCAAGCAAGGTTGTGTCATCTGCACATTGTGGGTCGTTAATGAGGGTACCTCCAATCCTGATGTCACATTCTTCTTCATGTAGTCCAGTTTCTCAGATTATTTGCTCAGCATACAGACTGAATAAGTATGGTGAAAGGATACAACCTTGACACACATCCTTCTGACTTTAAATGATGCAGTATACCCTTGTTCTGTTTGAATGACAGCTTCCAGATCCATGTGCAAGTTCCTCATGAGCACAATTAAGTGTTCTGAAATTCTCATTCTTCTCAAGGATATCCATAATTTGCTACAATCCACACAATCAAATGCTTTTGCATAGTCAAAACACAAGTAAACATCTTTCTAGTATTCTTTGCTTTCAGCCAAGATCCATGTAACATGAACAATGATATCCCTCATTCCATGCCCTCTTCTAAATCCAGCTTGTATTTCTGGAAGTTCCCTGTCAATACTGCAACTATTTTTTAATTATCTTCAGCAAAATTTTCCTTGTGTTTGTATCAATGATACTGTTCAATAATTTCCACATTCTGTTGGATCATCTTTCTTTGAAATGGGTTCAAATATGGATCTCTTCTAGTCAGTTAACCAGGTAGCTGTCTTCTAAATTTCTTGGCATAGACAAGTAAGTACCTCCAGAGCAGAATCCATTTGTTGAAACATCTAAATGGGTACTCCATCAATTCCTGGAGCTTTATTTTTCAGCAATTCGTTCAATGCAACTTTGGTTTCTTTCTTCAACACCACTAGATATTGACCATATGCCACCTCCTGAAATATATGAACATCAGTCACTTTTTTTTTGTTCAGTGACTCTGTGTATTCCTTCCATTTTCTTTTGATATTTCCCACATTATTCAATATTTTGCCCACAGAATCTTTCAATATTGCAACTCGAGGCTTGAATTTTTTCTTCAGTTCTTTCAGCTTGAGAAATGCTGAGTGTGTTTTACACCTTTGGTTTTCTAACTCCAGGTCTTTGTAAATTTCATTAGAATAACTGACTTTGTATTCTCAAGCTGCTCTTTGGAATCCATTCAGCTCTTTTATCTCGTCATTTCCTCCATTTGCTTTAGCTACATTCCATTCAAGAGCAAGTTTCAGAGACTCTTCTGACATGCATTGTGATCTTTTCTTCCTTTCCTGTCTTTGTAATGGCCTTTTGCTTTCTTCATGTGTGATGTTCTTGATGTCATTCCACAATTCATCTGGTTTTCGGTCATTGGTGTTCAATGTGTCAAATTTATTCTTCAGATGGTCTCTAAATAAAGGTGGGATATAATGAAGGTCATATTCTGGCTCTTGTGGACTTTTTAATTGTCTTCATCTTCAACTTGAACTTGCATATGAGTAATTGATGGTCTATTTCACAATCTGTTGCTGGCTTTCTTTTGGCTGAAGATATTGAGATTCTCCATCATTTCTTTCCACAGATGTAGTCAATCTGATTCTTGTGTATTCCATCTGGCAAGGTTCACATGTATAGCCTCCTTTTATGTTGTTGAAAAAAGGTATTTTCGATGAATAAGTCATTGGTCTTCCAAAATGGTATCACATGATATTCGAAGTCATTTCTATCATCAACGCCACATTTTCCAGATATGGGTGATTCTTCTTTGTTTCCAATTTTCACATTCAATCACCAGTAATAATCACTACATCTTGACTGCACATTTGGTCAATTTCAGACTGCAGAACTGGTAAGAATCTTCAATTTCCTCATCTTTGGCTTTTGTAGGTAGTGTGTAAATTTGAATAATAGTATTAACTGGTCTTCCTTGTAGGTGTATGGATATTATCCTATCACTGCCAGCACTGTACTTCAGGATAGATCTTGAAACACTTTTTGTGACAATGAATGCCATGCCATTCCTCTTAATTTTCTAATTCCTGGCATAGTAGATGATGTGGTTGTCTGATTCAAAGTGGCCAAAACCAGTCCATTTCAGCTCACTAATGCCTAGCATATTTATCTTTAGGCATTCCATTTCATTTTTGACTTCTAATTTTCCTAGATTCATACTTTGTACATTTTATGTTCTTATTATTAATGGATATTTGCAGCTATTTTTCCCATTTGGAGTCATGTCACATCAGTAAATGGAGGTCTTAAAAGCTTTACTCCACCCACATCATTAATGGCAACTCTACTTTGAGGAGGAAGCTCTTCCCCAGTTGTATTTTGAGTGCCTTCTGACCTGAGGGGCTCATCTTTCAGCACTGTATCAGACAGTGTTTCAGGCTATTCATAAAGTTTTCCAGTAACAGACAGCGTTTCACTGCTGTTCATAAGGTTTTCACTGGTTAATTCTTTGGGAAGTAGAAGGCCCCTTCCTTCTTCTGAGTCTGTCTTAGTTTGGAAACTCCACTGAACCCTGTCCACCATAGGTGAACCTGCCAGTATTTGAAATACTGGTAGCATAGCCCCCAACTTCACAGCAACATGCAAGCCATCACAATACAAAAAACTGACAGATGAGTGGTGGGAAAAATGAACACTATAATGAAACATGCTATGAACTGCCATCTTTGTATTCCTTACTTTGCATGCTTAACCTGTAATCATATGAAATTATATGTATAACATGATTCTGATGTAATACTCACCCTATAAGAGAAAGGAGCTCTGGTAGCATAGTGCCTAAGGCACTTGACTGCTAACCAGAAAGCTGGCGGTTCAAACCCACCAGCCACTCCTCGGAAGGAAGGTTGGGCAATCCTACTTCCGTAGTGATACTGCCTCGGAAACCCAAGGAGGGGTCGCTGTGAGTCGGGGGCGACTCGACGGCACATAACAACAACAACAAGAGAAAACTAGGAAAGCACCTAGAGGCAGACAAAACCTGAAGGAATTCTCCTCTCTGTTTCAGCTCATGCACAAACTTAATAAAGGCCATATCCTTTGCTCTTCACCTTAGTGTGTCTTTATTATCTTGCATCATTTTAAGCAATGGATCCAGTGCTTGTTGGGTATCAAAGGCACATGCAGGATCCAGATCAAGCAAAAAGCAGAGCTTTGCCAGAATATCCATATTGGATGCAGGACAATCCCCCAAGAAAATTCCTTTTCAACTGATTGGCTGCTCATAGCAGATCTCATTATGGAGGTGATTACATTAAATCAGATCTCATCATGGTGATATTGTTGTTGTTGTTAGATGTCATCGAGTCGTTTCCAACTCATAGCGACCCCATGCACAGCAGAATGAAACACTGCCTGATCCCACACCAGCTCCATGATCCCTGCTGTACTTGAGCCCATCATCATAGCCACTATGTCAATCCATCTCATTGAAGGCCTCCCCCTCTTTCGTTGACCCTCCACCCTACCAAGCATGACATCCTTCTCCAGGGA
>NW_006921888.1:2089045-2092570 GCF_000298275.1 Orycteropus afer afer
ATTCTTCTCAATGTTATCCATAATTTGTCATGATCCACACAATCAAATGCCTTTGCATAGTCAATAAAACACAAGTAAACATCTTTTAGGTATTCTTTTCCCTGAGCCAAGATCCATCTGACAACAGCTATGATATCCCTTGTTCCACATCCTCTTCTGAATCCAGCTTGCACCCATCATGGTGATGCTGCATCGTAACTGTCAAACCACTAGGAATCATGGCCCAGCCAAGTTGACACAATCTTAACTATCACAAGCACCTTCTATGAGGTCTGAATGGTTCTTGCAAATTATTGAACCCAAAGGTGTAGTGGGAGCAAGCAAGTCAGAAAAATGTGGGGAGGGAGTGACAGGGTGCCTCGTTAGAACTGGCAACCCCCAAAAGGAAACCCCAAATTTTAGCTAGCAGGTCAGAAGGGGATGCCCTGAGGTCTCCCAAATTTATGGCTGGCATTCTGAAGGGGTAGTGGGAAGACACTGAAATTAAAACCAGCAGTCAGAAATGAGGAAGGCTTGAGGACTCTCAAGCTTATGGCTTGTTTCTGAAATCTCAGGCATGAGTAAGAGTACTTCAAATTAATTTAGGACCCCTGACATGAGATGGTAAGTAGATTAGATATCATAGTGGATAAGGCATCTGGCTGCTAACCGGAAGGTCAGCTGTTCAAACCTACCAGCTGTTCCATGGAAGTAAGATGGAACAATCTAATTCTGTATAGATTTACAGCCGTGGAAACCCAGTAGGGGTCACTATGAGTCAGTCTATGGCAGTGAGTTTTTTTTAAATATAAGATGGTAGCTATGCTAATGTCTAACGTTGTTGTTATGTGCCATTAAGTCGGCCCCAACTCATAGCAACCCCTCCTTGCATTTCCAAGGCTGTATCACTGTGGAAGTAGACTGCCCAACCTGCCTTCCGAGGAGGGGCTGGTGGGTTTGAACCGCCAGCCTTCTGGTTAGCAGCAGTCAGGTGCCTTAGGCACTATGCTACCAGAGCTCCTAATGTCTAACATTAAAACTCCATTTTTAATCAAAAATAAGCATTGCATTAGGATTACAGTCTGTCATTCCTGTAATTCTCCATTGTACCCTCAGAAAATTACTTGCTACATTTTAGAGTACAATGTTATTTGTTTGGTTACAGGTATTGTTTGCTGCCTAGGAAACCAGGTCCAGAATTCTTAGAACAGATGCCTACTTAAAACAAACTTTAGAATTACAGCTGTCCTCTCTGAGTTACACAAGAAAGGTGTAATTATTTTTGAGGCAAAATGTACCCCATTTAATAATTACTTTGTAAGTTTAAAAAACTTTATAAATGTATGTAATCACCTATCAATCAGATGTACCATCAGACGTACTTTAACAATTACCTAAACGTCAACCAATCACTGAATTTTCACTGAATTTCCTTGAATCCTCTTATAAACTCTCTGAACTCTCTCCTCTTTGGTCCACTTAGTTTCAAATCCTCTGGACATTGTGATTCCCAATGTGCAAACTGCCTCACCCCTCAATAAAAGCTCTTCTATTTTTTATTTCAAGCAGACTCTGACATTTTTGCCCTACAACAGACAGGTTTCACAATCTGGAGAACTATGCCCTTTAACCTGCAAGACCTGACCCAGCTTCAGGTTTGGTGTGTGTGTGTACACCTCACTTCAGTTCGTTAAGGTCAGAGGAAAAGGTACTGCATGTACAGTTGATGCCAGAACAGAAGTGGAACAGAATTGGTGATATATCACAATGATTTGACCCTCACATTTAGTGACAGACAAGTGAAAAGTGGGGATTGAAATGACTTTTTTTTTCACTCAGCTCTTAACAAAACCCAGAGTCCTCATGATTTGGCTCTGCCTGGCACTTTTGTTAGTTTTGGTTTTTTCCACAGGCTTTACTGCTACCCAGCTCTCTCCAACAATATTCCACGAAAGTAAAAGTATTTTCTTTATTGCTTTATCTCTAACATCCAGACCAGCATCAGTTTAGATAAAGGGTTAGCGAAAAAGAGGAAGACCCTCACTAGATGGATTAACACGAGCTGCAACGATGCTTTCAAACATAGCAAAGACTGTGATACTGTTTCGTTCTGTTGTCCCTAAAAGACCGAACCACTGCAAGGTATCTAACGGAAAAAAAGTGCTGTTCCAGATAAGGCTGGGGTCCTCTTTTCTGTTGCGCCCCAGTTCGCACATGCGTAGTCACGAGTCTTGTGTCCTTGAGTTTCACCCTCCCTTTACGCAGCAAAAGTCCTTTATCCCCTTTTTGATTGACATCTTTTTTAATCTTTGCGCCTCTCACGGTCGAATTTTTATTTTTTAATACATCCTGCAGCTACCTGAAAATTAAATCAGTTTATGGTCTCATAACTTGCCCTTCACCTTTCAGTCTGACAAACGTATTTCCGAAAAGGAGTCATATGACAGTGGCTCAGTTCTCGCGAGAAAGCGATCTTTGCTCCCGGCATTTCCTTGTTTCCAGAATCCTTAGCGCGAAGCCGATAAACACTCATTTATCTCAACTACTGTTGCTGCACTGTTGCTGCTGCAGGCTTCCCGCGGATTCTGTTAATCTCTCTTTTAGGAAAATGGCGGCCCCCGAATCGCCACTGCCTAAATCGAGAAGTTGTCAGAGCTCCTCTACGCTTTCCCCGCCCCGGGGCGACCGAACCCTCCTAGTGCGGCACCTACCCGCAGAGCTGACTGCTGAGGAGAAAGAGGACTTGCTGAAGTATTTCGGGGCGCAGTCGGTCCGCGTCCTCTCGGATAAGGGGCGACTGGTAAGGGCGAATCCCTTTCGAGCCGCAGAGGAAAGCGCTTGATTACTGTCCTGGGGCGGGGAAGCGGTGATAGAAGGAAGAGAAGACAGGGAAGACGCTCTTGTGTAGTGGAGCCTTCCCCATCTTTCCTCTTTTGTAATAAATTATTTTGCGTCCCAAGTGAAGTTTGAATTAGCTCCAGCCTACATTAGTCACAGCGCTGCGGAAAAGGCCAAGTGAAAAGGTCAAGGCGTTTGGACACACCTTGAGCATCTCGCAACTCTTCTGAGTTTGGAGATAATTTTCTTAGACCCAGACGCCATTAGAATTATGAAACTTTTTTTTTCTTCTTAATCTTCATGCATCTATAATCCTGTGTTAAAATAGTAGTAAAAATTGACGCACAATCGCAGTAATCAGTAATTTGAGTATAGTGGATACAAGATTTCTACGAGGGGACTCTTCATAAAAATTTCCTGACCATATACATTAGGAAACAATAAGAGGATTGAAATTTACTATACAGGGATTTGCGCGATGATTTTATTTTTCTTTATACTGAAAGATGTTTTAGATAGGTTTCTGTTCATTAAAGTAGTAATGTTATGTGCCATGGAGTCGGACCGGACTCAGCGACCCCCCCCCCCTTGGGTTTCTGAGAGGCAGTATCGCTACGGAAGTAGGATTGCCCAACCTTCCTTCCGAGGAGTGGCTGGTGGTTTTGAACCGCCAGCCTTCTGGTTAGCAGTCAAGTGCCTTAGGCACTA
>NW_006921888.1:2092825-2095774 GCF_000298275.1 Orycteropus afer afer
CCCACCAGCCACTCCTCGGAAGGAAGGTTGGGCAATCCTACTTCCGTAGTGATACTGCCTCGGAAACCCAAGGAGGGGTCGCTAAGGAGGGGCCAACTCAACGGCAAATAGCAGCAACAACAACAACAATCTTGAATCAGATTAGGTGAAATTAGAATGTGTACAGTAACTAGGCTAGCAAGTATTAATAAATAGTGGGAAGAACACTTCCTTAAACGTGATTCGTTTACTTTCCACACATTTTCTGGTAGTTTTAGAAATACTTAAAATTTGTATTTAAACACAGACTTCTCCCCTTGAACCTTATCACAAGGATAAAAACACAAGAAACATACCTGGAGGAATGATTTCTCTGTTGGTGAACATTTTTAAACTTTGCAGTGAGTTATATAAAATTTAAGATCTTTAGAAGTGTTATAAATGGAAGATATTTTATATTTTTTAATAGTTTAAAGGTAGTTCTAAGTGTACAGTAGAGATTTTTAAACTTATTTTCTGTGAACTGTATGAAAGTATTTATAATTGTGTTGTGTGTATGTGTGTGTGTACACCTTTATAAGAAAAAAATTTCCATCGCTTTTATCTTGCCCCCAAAAAGTTCCAAATCACTATCTACTGAAGCTGATAATTGGCTGAATGACCTTAATTTTTCATCCTTTCCCATGATTTATTAATTTATCAAATCTTTACTGGGAAGATGTCACACTTCTTTATTAGTAACTGAGATTATATTGGAAATAATTTCTACCTTGATTTTCTTTCAGAAACATACAGCTTTTGCTACTTTCCCTAATGAAAAAGCAGCTATAACGGTATGATTTTTTTCTTTAATGTGTTCAGCGGTTTTCTGTTTTTCAATACTTGGTTGAATAATAAGGAGATAACGTTAAACTGTAGTTTTAAAAGCAAAAAGAGTATTCCAAGAGTTTGTCGAACAGGTTATATTTGATTTTTTGGATTGGAAAAGTTGTCAGATTTTATCCCATGGTTAGGTATTTAGACATAAGAATAGTAGGTTAAGTGTAAAGTAAATTTAAATTGACTTGACATATATATATGTGTAATTGGAAATAATTTCTGAAGAGTACAGAGGTTTCTAATCTCTAGCTGTTAATAAGGCAAAGTGTTTAAATTGTTAAAAGGAAAATATAGTTTTAAAAGTTCTAGGGAGTGAATAACAAAAAAAGGTGACCTTTGATCTAGACTTTTAATGATTAGTTAGATTTTGAGAAGAAAAGGAAGGGGAGATGGGCCTTCCAAGTTTATGCATACAAAAGTGAGGCATGGAGAATTGTAAGTGGAGCAGGAGCTAAGGGTTGGGATGGAAATAGGACTTGAAAAATAGATTGAATCTAAATTTAGATGGGAAGAGAAGATTGCATTTTGTTTAGAAGGTGTTCTAAGAGGATTTGATACTTGGAGATGGGTAACAAATGATCATGTTCATGAAAGATATTTGATAGTGTTCATATCATGGATTCCCCCACTCTTCTGTCCATTTCTCCTACTGTGGTGGCTTGCATGTTGCTATGAGACTGGAAGCTATGCCACTGGTATTTCAAATACCATCAGTGTCTCCCATGGTGGATAGGTTTCATCCACTTCTCAAAAAAATCCTCCAATAAAAACCTTATGAATAGCAGTGAAACATTGTCTGATATAGTGCCAGAAATGAGCCTCTCAGAAGGGAAAGCACTCAAAATGCAACTGGTAAAGAGCTGCCTCCTCAAAGTAGAGTCATCCCTAATGACATGGATGGAGTGAAGCTTTCAAGTGTGAATCTTGGAAAATTTGAAGTTGGCAAAAATGAAATGGAATGCATAAAGATCAGTATCCTAGGCATTAGTGAGCTGAAATGGCCGTTTGAATCAGAAAACCATATGATCTGCTATTCTGACAATAACAATTTGAAGAGGAATGGCATGGCATTCATCATCACAAAAGATGTTTCAAGATCTATCCTGAAGTACAGTGCTGTAGTGACAGGATGATACCCACATGCCTAGAGGGAAGACCAGATAATACTAATATTATTCAATTTTTTGCCCCAATTATGAAAGCTAAAAATGAGGACATTGAAGATTTTTACCAACTTACGCAACCTGAAATCAGGATGTACTGATTATTACTGGTGATGGGAATCCAGAAGTTGAACACAAAGAACAATTACCAGAAGTTGGAAAATATGGCCTTGGTGATAGAAATGATGCCGGAGGTCACGTGATAGAATTTTGCAAGACCAATGACTTATCGCAGATCCCTTTTTCAACAACATAAAAGACAACTGTATATATGGACCTCACTAAATGAAGTACACAGCAATCAGATTGACTCCATCTGTGGAAAGAGGTAATGGGAAATGCTCAGTATCTTCAGCCAAAACAAGGCCAGGAACTGACTGGAACAGATCATCAGTTGCACATATGGAGGTTCAAGTTGAATATGAAGATAATTAAAACAAGTCCATGAGAGCCAAAATATGACTTTGATTATATTCCACCTTTATTTAGAGACTATCTTAAGAATAGATTTGACACTTTGAACAAGTGACCAAAAACCAGATGAATTGTGAGATGACATCAAGAACATCACACATGAAGAAAGCAAGAGGTCATTACAAAGACAGGAAGGGAAGAAAAGACCAAAATGGATGTCAGAAGAGACTATGAAATTTGTTCTTGAATGGAGAGTAGATAAAGCAAATGGAGGAAATGACAAGATAAGGGCTGAACAGATTTCAAAGAGCAGCTTGAGAAGACAAAGTCAGTTATTTTAATGAAATGTGCAGAGAGCTGGAGATAGAAAACCAAAAGTGTAGGAAGACCAAATGTAAAGCTGTTCTAATGACCAATAGAAAGAGTCTGAGAGAAGGCAGTAAGAAGAAAAACTAAATGTGAAAACTTGGAGATTGAGTTTGTATTCTTGTTACTGATTTTTGGACAGATTTAT
>NW_006921888.1:2097049-2098507 GCF_000298275.1 Orycteropus afer afer
GGGGAAACGATCACTGGTCCAATTTCTGAAGTGAAATTGAGATGTTTTCTAGACATCTACTGAGAACTATGCAGTAGACTGGATATGTACTCCTGGATTTAAGGACAGAGGTCTGGATTTAAGGACAGAGGTCTGGATTAAAGTTAAAAATTGGTGAATCATCAGCATAGCTATGGTATTTGAATATAGAAGTCTGAATTAGATCAAGAGAATGAG
Source organism: Orycteropus afer afer (assembly GCF_000298275.1). NCBI lineage: Eukaryota > Metazoa > Chordata > Mammalia > Tubulidentata > Orycteropodidae > Orycteropus > Orycteropus afer. The sequence goes on from NW_006921888.1 coordinate 2,097,266, forward strand.
TTTAGAAAGGACCAAGAACACAGCTTTCATGTGTTCCAATAATAGGAGTTCCAGAAGGCAGTAGCAAAAGAGATTAAGGAATAGAAACCAGTGAAATAGGAAGTAAATTAAGAAAGTATGATGTCTTGAAACTAAATAGAGAAAATGTATCAGGGAGGGAATGAACTATGTTATGTGCTGTAAGATGAAGAATGAGAGTTGACCATTGGCTTGGCAAAGCAGAATTCATTGTTGTTGACCATGACAAGCAATGTCAGTGGATGGATGGGGGCATAAGCTTAATAGAAATGGGTTTGATACTGAATGGGAAAAGAAAAGATACAAATTTTAGATAACTCTAAAGTCATTTTCCATTTCAAAATGGGAGAATTGCAAGCGTCCTGATATGGATGATCCAATAGATAGCAGAAAATTAATGATATAAGTAAGAATGTTTCAGAGAGTATCTAAAGAGAGATCCTTGAATAGATGAGAGAGGATGGGATTTAGAATACAAATCAAGCAACTGGATTGAAATGGAAACATGACAGTTGGAAGGTAGAATATGGAAATCCAGGTGTTGGTATGTGGGAAGTTGTGGAAATGGGAAATTCTCATCTAGTTGCTTCAGTTTTCTCAAAGTCAGCAGCAAGTCTTAGGTTAAAAGAATAGGAGAGGAATACTGTGAAATTTAGAGAGTACAGAATACTCTTTTAGAGATTGGTAGAGAAAATAGACTGAAAATATAATGTATCACTGTATGCCATCACTAAGGGGTGCCTTCAGATTTGTGGCCATAATTACGAAGTTAGGGGAGAACAGGCAGCTCTGTCAGATATCTTTTTGTAGCCATTTTTGGCTGTGTCATTATGAAGGTCCAACAGATTTAGGCAGGTTTTGGTTTTGCTGAGTGTTAGGGATCAGTTCTTTCCTAAATAATAAAGACTTAGTATTCCAAGAGTAGAGATGGGTGAAAATAGTCAACAAAAAAGTTAACACAGGTATTAACAAAGAAATGTATAAATTATTTTGCATATGCCCTCTGATAAGTGATTTTTTGTTAAATCACCAAATCCTCATATTTTTCACTCTCTTCTTCCAATTGAAGGCATTGACAAGACTCCATCAGCTGAAACTTTTAGGTCATACTTTAGTTGTTGAGTTTGCAAAAGAGCAAGATCAAGTTCACTCTTTATCATCTTCTTCAAACACTGAAAAAAAGAAAAGGTATGTAGATAGCTAGATTTTCCTAACATTTTAATA
>NW_006921888.1:2100527-2101953 GCF_000298275.1 Orycteropus afer afer
ACAGCACTATTTACAATAGCAAAAAGATGGAAACAACCTACGTGCCCATCAGCAGAAGGGTGGATGACCAAACTATGGTACATACACATAATGGAATGCTGTGCAGCACTCAAGAATAATGGAGAGTCTGCAAAACCCCACATAATATGGATGAACTTAGAGGACATTATGCTGAGTGAAATAAGTCAATCACAGATAGACAAAGTATTAGTTCGTAGTTGTGGAGGGTCACGGAAAGTTTTGTATACAGAGGGAAACTTTCTTTGTTGGTTGCCAGGGGTGGGAGGGGAGTGGAGGGAACACTGCAAAGAAAAAAAAAAATGCATTGACCCTTGTCACTTTAGTTTTATTTTAGTGTACATAAATTATATTTCAATAAAATGCATTAAAAACAACAACAACAAAATTAATTAATGTGAAGCAGGAAGAGAGGGGATGAGAAGATAATTAGTATAAAGTCTTCAATGTGTCAGACAGAGCAGCATGTCCTGTATAGGCATGCCCTTTGTAATCAAAGACTGACATTTAATTGCCAGCTGTGACTCTTTGTAATTACATAACCTTCACACAATTCCTTTATACCAAGAGTTCTTTAAGTGTGGTCCCTAGACCCAGTGTACCACTTAAGATCTTGTTTGCAATGAAAATCCTTGTGATTTATCTCAGTCTTATTGAATCAGAAACTTGGGACTGAGGGTGGTTAAGCCCAGCAGTCTGCCTTTTAACAAATGCTTCATGTAAATATTCATTTTCTTTTCAATGAAATATTGTCAAATAATTTTAATAAGAATTATATCATCTTGATAGGGTTATTATGAATTGTAAATGAAAATGTGAAGTTCCCAGTGTAGTTTCTGGAATACAGAAAATGTGCAGTAAAGGTTCTTACTGCCCTTCTTTTCATTGGTCTTTGTATGAGAAATGCTTAGAAATTTTATTATGGAACTGTCTTTATAATCAGGTTTGAGAAGATAAGTTGTCTTTTATTTATGAAGTTTTTTTTACCTTATTTCTTAAGATCAATTTTGATTTTCTGTTTTCTAGATCTGATGACCATACAGAAGATGACAAAGAAAAGAAAGAACTTGGTTGTTTAACAATAGAAAATGGAATTGCACCAAACCATGGGTTAGCATGATTTGTTTTTTGCTCTTCTTTTGATTTTATTGTTTTTTTGGATATGTATATAATGCAAATAAGGTATTTTTTAAAACTATTTTGGTATATGGAGTGTCTATTTTTTAATGTTTAGTTAAACATTTTGTGCTATGTGAGCTTAATTGTCAATGATTTTGTTGAAAGAAAGCATCTACTAAGATGATCAGGGTTATAATCTCTGGTAAGAAATACTTTATTAGGTATTTTTCTTTAAGCAATTTTTATTTATGCATTTTTCTTTAATGCAATTAAAAATGTTTCCTTTTGA
>NW_006921888.1:2102118-2112700 GCF_000298275.1 Orycteropus afer afer
CTTGCCTCTAGTGTCCTCTGCTATGGTATAGAGTCTCATTGGACCACAGTGATACCATGAAATCACCAGTGCCAATTCCTACCAACAAATCTAGACACTGATCAAAGATAGGCTGATTATCCTCAAGATTATAACTATCCATGCTTGGGTTCTATGCCAGAAGAATCCTTGGCCATCTGGAAGAGCAGACATGGTAAGTGAAATGGTACAACAAAACTCAAATGCCTGAGGAGGTATCCTGGATAGGAGGGTGAAATTTCTGTGCTGGCTTCTCAGAAGCTACCATGACTCTAAGAAGATGTATCGCATATATTAATAGCTGGTACCTGAAGATAAAGAAGAATGTGTTCAAAAAAACACAATTTCTCATGAAAAGCATCCACTGGCTAAAGGCCAAACTAGGCCTGCGGAAAGCTCCCAGCTGACCAGACTGAGACCTGAAGTTCTACAACAAAAGGAAGCACATGTGTGCCAGTGATGAGTGGCTCCAGGCCACAGAGGAGGAGATCATTACGACAGTTCAAGGAGGAAGAGACCAAGAAAAAAAAAAACTGTGTCTGTTTATTGCAGCCTCGGCAATTATATAGACCTGTTATTCAATAAACCAAGCCTTTATCTGCCTGCCAAAAAGACAATAATAAACATTTTCAATATTTTTGTTTTAGGTTGACCTTTCCTCTAAATTCATGCCTCAAATATGTGTATCCACCACCTTCAAGTACAATCCTAGCAAACATAGTAAATGCCTTGGCAAGCGTGCCAAAGTTCTATGTACAAGTAAGTAGAATAAAGCTTACTTTCCTGAAAGTAAATTCTTGTTAGTTTAATACATTATTTTTTGTGATAATTCTCATTCATGATAGTATCAAATCAGTGCCAGAAAGACAATGATACTGTAACATTTTAAAGGTAATAAAATATTACTTTAAAGTCAGTTAGTATTACAAGCTATGATAATAATGAATCCTAACAAACTAACAGGAAAATAACACCTTTGGTAATGCTTATCACTTTAAGATATACCTTTATGTTGAAATTCTTAAAGGAAAGACATAATGTGTGCCATATCAAATGTAGATATTAAGTATACAGAGATACTTTGAATTGTAAAATATAGATGATGTTTATTTTCTTTATTGAACCTCAGTGTTTAATAATTTCACAATAACCAGAAAAATACATAAAAACATTTATATAGACTTTATATTGCAGTAGTTCTTAGGAGTGGGAATAACTGTTTTGGAATTATAAAGACAAAGGTGGGCTTTCTAATACAGTGAATCAATAATGTTATTATAGTAAAATTTTAGTACAATACGTGAAAGATGTACGTTGAACCATCATTTTGTAGTATATAATTTTGAATATTTTATCACTCCAAGGTTCTTCATCTTATGAATAAAATGAACTTGCCCACACCTTTTGGACCAATTACTGCACGACCTCCTTTGGTAAGAAAGCTCTAGAATTTTTAGGAACCAAAATTTCTCTTCCTGAGTGAGATTGTTATTGTTAAGTGCCATTGAGTTGGCTCTGACTCATAGCGTTCCTATGTACAACAGAACGAAATACTGCCCGGTCCTATGCCAGCCTCACAATCCTTGCTATACCTGAGTCCATCCTTGCAGCTACTGTATCAGTCCATCTTGTTGAGGGTCTTCCTCTTTTTTGCTGACTGTGGTGGTTAACACTGTGTGTCAACTTGGCTAGCATGGTTGAGTAGCTGGGCAGCTGGATGTAGCTATTCCCCATGTTGAGATTGGTAATTAACTCCATGGTGGAATCTATTGGAGCAGCTGAGTAGCTGCTTTGGGTGTGTTGTCTGCTTCCCGTATATAAGAAGCAGCTTTGGGAATGGGCTCCAGCTTATGGCACACTTGAACCCTTCATGTAGCATTGTTGTTCAGCAGCCTGCCATGCTCTGCTAACATTGGGACTTTGCCATTTTATTTGTTGACCTTGGACTTGTTACCCTCAGCAGCCAGTAGCTGCCTGAGTGAAGAGATGCCTCTAGCTTCAGTGGGCCGGGAGCAAGAGGCAGGCAGAGCCCCCAAGGTCGAGGGACTTTCACCCACCCCTTAGAACCTGACACTTTGAACTTGGACTCAAAGCCTGCAAACTCCTGTTTGTTAAGGCCATCCCATTTGTGGTGTCTTCTGTTAGAGCAGCACTAGGTAAGCAGAACACTGACTATCCACTTTACCAAGCATGGTATCCTTCTTCAGGGAATGGTCCCTTTTGACAACAAAGCAAAGTAGGTGAGATGAAGTCTGGCCATTCTCATGTCCAGGGAGCATTCTAGCTGCACTGCTTCAGGACAGATGTGCTACTTCTTCTGACAGTCCATAATACTTTCAATATTCTTCTCCAACACCACAACTCAAAAGTATCAACTTTTGTCTGGTCTTCCTTATTCATCGTCCAGCTTTCACATGTATATGAGGCAGTTGGCACACTTTAGTCTTCAAAGAGACATCTTTGCTCTTCAGCACTGTAAAGAGGTTTTCTGCAGCAGATTTGCCTAATGCAATACATGATATGATTTCTTGACTGCTGCTTGCATTGGTGTTGATTGTGGAACCAATATGAACTCTTTGACAACTTCCATCTTTTCTCTATTTATTGTGATGCTGCTTATTGGTCCAGTTGTAAGGATTTTCATTTTCTTTATGTTGAGGTGTGATCCATACTGCAGACTATAGTCTTTAGCCTTCATCATTAAGTGCTTCAAGTCATCTTCACTTTGAGCAAGCAAGGTTGAGTCGTCTGCATATCACAGGTTGTTAATGACTCTTCCCTTTAATCCTGATGCCATGTTCTTCATATAGTCCAGCTTCTCTGATTATTTGCTCAGTGTACAAGTTGAATAAGTAAGCTGAGAAGATACAACTCTGATGCAATCCTTTCCTGCTTTTAAACCGTGCAGTATCCCCTTGTTCTGTTTGAACGACAGCCTCTTGCTCTATGAACACATTCCTCATGAACACAATTAAGTGTTTTGGATCCCATTCTTCTCAAAGTTATCCATAATTTGTTATGATCTACACGTCGAATGCTTTTGGATAGTCAATAAAATACAAGTAAACATCTTTCTGGTTTTCTGTGCTTTCAGCCAAGATCCATCTGACATCAACAATGATATCCTTCATTCCATATCCTCTTCAGAATCCAGCTTGGATTTGTGGAAGTTCCCTCTCAATATACTGCTGCAACTGTTTCTGAAATTCTCTTCAGCAAGCTTTTACTTGCCCTGGTGGTGTAGTACCTAAGGCATTTGACTGCTAACCAGAAAGCTGGCAGTTTAAACGCACCAGCCACTCCTCGGAAGGAAGATTGGGGTACCTACAGAGATGCTGCCTCAGAAACCCAAGGAGGGGTTGCTGTGAGTTAAATGGATTCAACAGCAATGAGTTAGAGTTTTTTGTTTTGTTTTGTTTTGTTTTTTAATGATATTGTTCAATTATTTCCACATTTTGTGGGATTGCCTTTCTTTGGAATGAGTACACATCTGGTTGTCTTCCAGTCAGTTGACCAGGTAGCTGTCTTCCAAATCTTTTGGCATAGACAAGTAAGATTCTCCAGCGCAGCATGCATTTGTGTTTTTCACCAATTCCTTCAGTGCAACTTTGACTTCTTCCTTTAATGCTATTGATTTTTGATCATATGCCACTTCCTGAATGGATGAACATCGACTTATTCTTTTTGGTATGGTCTCTGTATATTCTTTCCATCTTCTTTTGATGTTTCCTGCATCATTCAATGTTTTGCCCATAGAATCTTTCACTATTGCAATTCGAGGCTTGATTTTTTTTCTTCAGCTTGAGAAATGCTGAGCATATTCCGCCCTTTGGTTTTCTAACTCCAAGTCTTTCCCCCTTTCATTATAATGATTTACTTTATCTTCTCGAGCTGTTCTTTGAAATCTTCAGTTCACCTCTTTTATCTTGTCATTTCTTCCATTTGCTTTAGCTAATCTCCATTCAAGAGCAAATTTCAGAGTCTCTTCTGACATCCATTGTGGTCTTTTCTTCCTTTCCTGTTTTTTTAATGACCTTTTGCTTTTTTCGTGGATGATGATGTCCCACAATTCATCTGTTTTTTTTTTGTCATTGGTGTTCAGTGCGTCAGATCTGTTCTTTTGATGGTCTCTAAATTCAGGTGAAATATAATCAAGGTCATATTTTGGCTCTTATGGACTTGTTTTAATTATCTTCATCTTCAACTTGAACTTACAAATGAGCAATTGATGGTCTTTTCCACAGTCAGCCTCTGACCTTATTTTGGCTGTAGATACTGAGCTTCTCCATCACCTCTTTCCACAGATGTAGTTGATCAGATTTCTGTGTATTCTATATGGTGAAGTCCACGTGTATAGCTGCCGTTTATGTTGTTGAAAAAAAGATACTTGCAATGAATAAATCATTGGTCTTGCAAAATTTCTGTCATTTGCTCTCCAGCATCATTTCTATCATCAAGGTCATATTTTCCAACTATTGCTGATTCTTCTTTGTCCCCAACTTTAGCATTCTAGTCACCAGTAATAATCAACATGTCTGTATTGGTGTGTGATCAGTTTCAAACTGCAGAAGTTGCTAAAAATCTACAATTTCCTCAACTTTGGGTTTGGTAGTTGGTTCCTGAATTTGCATAATGGTAGTATTAACTGGTCTTCTTGTAGGCATATGGATATTATCTTTTCACTGACAGTATTGTACTTTGGGATAGCTCTTGAAACATTCTTTGTGACGATAAATGCCACATCATTCCTCTTCAATTTGTCATTCCTGGAATAGTAGATCATATTATTTTCTGATTAAGAATGGCCAAAACCAGTCCATTTCAGTTCTGAGTGGGATTATTGAAGCATAAATAAAAAATGTTATTCCAGCAATCTATGATGTACACAGTAGGAGTTAGAAAACCTAAAGGGAAGAACACATTAGGCATTTCTCAAGCTGAAAGAACTGAGGAAAAAATGTAAGCCTCGAATTGAAATATTGAAAGATTCCCTGGGTACTATGCTGAATAATGCAGGAAATATCAAAAGATGATGGATGGAATACACAGAGTCACTATACAAAAAGAATTGGGAGATGATCATCCATTTCAGGAGGTGGCATATGATCAAGAATGGTGTTGAAGGAAGAACTCAAAGCTGCACTGAAGGAGTTCACGAAAAAGAAGACTCTGGGAATTGACAGAACACCCATTGAGATGTTTCAACAAACAGATGCTCTGCTGGAGGCACTTACTGGGCTATACCAAGAGATTTGGAAGACAGCTGCCTGGCCAGCTGACTGGAAGAGATCCATACATGTACCCATTCCACAGAAAGGTCATCCCACAGCATGTGGAAATTATCAAACAATATCATTGCTATCACACAAAAGTAAAATCTTATTGAAGATAATTAAAAAATGATTGCAGCAGTATATTGACAGAGAACTTCCAGAAATGCAAGCTGGATACAGAAGGGGATGTGGAGCAAGGGATATCATTGCTGATGTCAGATGGATCTTGGCTCAATGCATAGAATACCAGAAAGATGTTTACTTGTGTTTTATTGACTGTGCAAAGGCATTTGATTGTGTGGAACATAACAAAAATTATGGATAACTTTGAGAAGAATGGGAATTCCAGAACACTTAATTGTACTCATGAGGAACCTGTATATAGACCAGGAGGCTGTTCAAACACAAGGGGATATTGCATGGTTTAAAATCAGGAAGGGAGTTGTACCCTTTCACCATACTTATTCACACTATATGCTGAGCAAATGATACAAGAAGTTGGACTATATGAAGAAGAAAGTGACATCAGGATTGGAGGAAGACTTATTAACAACCTGTGATATGCAGACGACACAGCTTTGCTTACTGAAAGTGAGGATGACTTAGAATACTTACTGATGAAGATTAAAAACTACAGTCTGCAGTATGGATTATGCCTCAATATAAAGAAAACAAAAATCCTCACAACTGGACCAATAAACAGCATCATGATAGATGGATAAAGATTGAAGTTGTCACAGACTTCACATTGCTTGGTTCTATAGTCAACACCAATGGAAGCAGCAATTAGGACATCAGACGATTTATAGCACTGGGCAAGTCAGCTGCAAAGAACCTCTTTCAAGTACTAAGGAGCAAAGATGTCTCCTTGGGGACTAAGGTACACCTGACACAACCATGATATTTTCATTTGCCTCATATGCATGTGAGAGCTAGACAGTGAATAAGGAAGACAGAAGAAGAATTGATGCTTTTGAGTTATGATGCTAGGAAACAATGCTGAAAGTACCATGGACTGCTGAAAGGACTAACTAATCAGTCCTGGAAGAAGTGCAGCCAGAATGTTCCTTGGAAATGAGAATGGCCAGGCTTCGTCTCACTGCTTTGGTCATGTTACCAGAAAACAATTTTCTGGAGAAGGATGTCATGCTTGGTAAAGTGGAGGGTCAATGAAAGAGGGAAAGGCCCTCAGTGAGATGGATAAACACGGTGGCTGCAGCAATGGGGTCAGGGATAGTAGGAATCAGGAGGCTGGCACAGAACCAAGCAGTGTTTCGTTCTTTTGTACATAAGGTCACTGTGAGTTGGAGACAACTCACTGGCAGAAAACAACAACATGATGTACACTGAAAATAAGAATTATAAACTTAATGTGATAATAGTGAAGTGGGGAACTGAGAGTTGGTCGTGCTGGAACATTAAAGAAATTCTTTTGGCAATAGACGCCATCATCACTTCTGCCAGTATTGTTGTAGCCTGTAACTCACAACATCTTGTGAACCTATAATATAATTACACTTAACTAATTTAATTATCTAAAATTTCTATTCTAGTTTTATTGCAAGTGTAGTTTCATGTGTAGAAGATGAAGTTACTGATATATTACTACTTTATCAGAATTTACTATGTGAATATATCAGTAATTTAGTTAGCATGGTGTGCCTGCTCTTAAAGTATTTTATTTATTTGATTAATTATTTTGCAATAGTGCTGTTAATACTCTTATAAATAATGGTGTTGCTATGTGCCATCGAGTCAGACATGACTCAGTAGTGACCCCTTCTTGGGTTTCTGAGGCTGTATCACTATGGAAGTAGATTGCCCAACCTTCCTTCTGAGGAGTGGCTGGTGGAACTGCCAGCCTTCTGGTTAGCAGTCAGGTGCCTTAGGCACTACACTACTAGCAATGAGAAATTATTTCGAATGCTTACATGTAAACAGAGGAAATTTTGCTTTAAGAATTTGGCTGTTATTCTATTGTAAATCTTGTTGGTCTTATAATCCTTTGTGACCTCCCAGAACATTCCCATTGCCTGGCACACTGTAGGGGTATTAGTTAAGGCTGTGCTGGCTGCTGTTAACAAATAAACTTCAAATCTTAATTGTTTAATGCAAGTTATTTCCTATTATGTCAGGTTCCTACCAAATGTAGGACAGGGCATTGTCTTCAACATTTGCCTCCTAGACTCATGAGTGCTTTTTCATATAACATGCAGACCAGGAAGGATGAGAGGATTTTCTGTGTAGGTTTTTTTAGTGCTCACAATCCCCTGGCTAGAATTTAGGTGCATTGATGGAACTACTACAAGAGAATTTTGAGAATTTTGTACAGTTAGGTGCCGAGGGAGTTGAAACGAGTTTTACGATCATTTGACAGTCTTCCATAGTGTTCCTTGAATATGTGTAAGAATATTATAGGGTAGAGAAATAGGAGAATGAAGTGTCTGGATAGAAGTGGTTTGTCTTTTCCATAAAAACCATAGATTGCAATAGTATTTTTGGTTCTTTTATTTAGTATGAAGATTATATGCCATTGCATGCACCTCTACCACCTGCATCTCCTCAGCCACCTGAGGAACCTCCTTTGCCAGATTTGGATGAGGAATTATCTAGTAAAGAATCAGAATATGAAAGCAGTGATGATGAGGACCGACAGAGGTTTGTAATGTCAAATAATACTTGTTTAAATATATCAATAATAATTTGTTTAGAATCCAAGAAACATAGAATGTAGAAAGGTACTCCATTGCTGTTTTGAATTTTGCATATATAGTCTATCCTCCTTTTTGCAGATTCTGTACTTAGAAATTTAATTACTTGCTAAGATTTATTTGTAACCCTAAAAGTAATACTTGGCAGCTCTTTCACGATCATTCACAGATATATGGAGAATGGTGAAAAACTTGAGTTGTCCACTTTGTGCATGGTTAAATAAGACTTGTTTAAAATTCTCTGATTTAGTGTACCTAGTAACTTTATAGAACATGATTACTGTGAGGAATGAGAATCTACTATATTTCTTCATAATTTGGAGTCATTAGAATGTGTCTGTCACTGTTGTTGTTGTTGTTGTGTGCCATTGAGTCGGCCCTGACTCATAGCGACCCCTCCTTGGGTTTGGGGGGCTAGTGACAGACACCACAATGTACAATGCTCTTCCTACTTCCTCTCTGTGGTTCCCGTTTGCATTCCTCCTTTCCTATCCCTTCCTGTCCTCTGAGCTTTGTCCCTTGACAAATACCACCCTTTAGATCTCATATGGTTGATAGTTCTGAGGAGTGCATACGCCCTTGGTGTTATTGTTTGTCTTATAAGGCTGTTGTTCAGCTGAAAGACATTTGTTTTGTGTAACTGAATTTGTTCTTAAAAATTTGGATAAACTCTGGTTATAAGGAATTTCAACAGTTTACTACATGTTTTCATTTTTCACCACTTAGATAAGAAATGTTTAAGACATATTTTAACCATACTCCCTTTACCTTATCCAGATTTTGTTGTGTGCTTGTTTTGCTTTCAAATTTCACAAGTATAACCATGGGGGGATGTAGCTATGACTACGGGATTTTGTGCTACTCTGTGGAAGCATTGTGCCTAATTATATGGAAGATAAAAAAATGTCTAGACAAGATCTACTCTTAATAAATACTAAATAAGGGATATAAACTATGTACAAGGTATCAATTGTCATTCCTTAAGTGTTAAGGATGTTAAATTATAGTATTTGAAAACTTTGGTCTCAGGTAGTTTAAATTATCTTGCTTATATTATCAGTTATACACAAAAGACTTCTAAAGAAAGAAAAATACTTGACCTTCACTTTAATAGAATTCTGTTGTGTACAGTCTTGAATATCAGTTAAAACAAATTTAGATAAATTATTAATGTATACTCTTCAACCATTTAGTGTAATGTTCAGGCATTTTATTTGGAAAATTAATAATGTTTATAATGAAACATATCTTTAAAAATTGCTAAGTTGCGCTTAAGTGCATTCCTTATTCATTCAGTGTAAGATGAAAGTGGAACAAGGAGATTTTGAATTTGTCAAATTGATTACATCTTCACTGATGGCTTAGAAGTTATATTTATGCCACACAAATCATTTTATAAATTAATTATTTTATAAGCCAAAATACATACTTAAGCTTAAGAGAAACAGTTGTAATTAGCTATGCTTCTAGATAAGTAATTTTTTTTCCTTCCTTCTCTCCAATGTAGAATGACCAGATTAATGGAACTAGCAAATCTTCAGCCCAAAAGACCAAAAACAATAAAGCAACGCCCTGTGCGGAAAAAACGAAAAATAAAGGATATGTTAAATACACCTTCATCTACTTCACACGGGTAATTTTGTTGTGGATTATGAAATAAGAACTGTTTGTTTTTACTTTGTCTACTTGTTTAACTCACATAATTCCTCAATCTGGCTTTGTTTCATCTCCCTCTACTTGGTTCACCAGTTATTTCCTATTTGCCGAATTTACAAGTATTTATAATTCTCTCACAGTTGATCAGCTTTTGATAATATTGACTGTCTCAGATCTCAAAATTGTTCACCCTTAATTTTACATTATGTTTCTCTTTTTATCTCCCACCTTACTGCCTGCCTATCTTTCAATTTTAGAACCTCTTCATTTCTGTTCCTTTAAAATACTTTGTTCTATGTGCTTGTGTCCATGATCTTTTGTTGATATTGTCTTCCTTATTGATCTCTTTCATTTTTATGGTTTCAACTCTTGTAGCTAATGAATACCAGATTTCTATCTCAGATTTAACTTTTATCCTGACACCTAGAATCATCATTCCCAGCTTCTTATTTCCATTTTCTGAATGTGTTATAGCCACTTGAAATAATCTCCAAAACAAAACTCAGTTTAGTTTCCTTTCACTGTCAGTTTTTCCTCGTACTTTCAGAGTTTTGATAGTGGTATTACCAATGTATTTATATAAAATTACATTAATTCCTTCTAACTTATCCCTGATACCAGACAGTTTTTTACTTGAAAATACCCATCAAATAAAAGTTCATAAATTTTAGTTTGGCACCCAGGACATCCCAGAATACTTTTTAAACATATATTTCAGTATAAATCAAAATATTTAACATTTATTGGATGGCAAAATTTTCTGCTAAATACTGTGTGTTATTTGACTCATGCTTCCAAAGCTTAATTCCATCTTTTTAAATATGCAAGAGCTCCCCTCCCACTTCCTCCTGATAGTTACCTCTTGCCAGTGTCCATCCCTCCATGTACTCCTGCCCCCTGAGCTGTCTCCCTGTGCATAAACAG
>NW_006921888.1:2113950-2118268 GCF_000298275.1 Orycteropus afer afer
CAGTATTTCCAAAATATCATTTCAATCTATGGTCAATGTAAAAAATTGTTGGAATATTTTATATTCTTTTTTTGAAATCCTCATAATCTGGTATGCATTTTATATTTGCAGCACATTTAATTTGGAATAGCCACATTTCAAGTACTCACTAACAGCCTAAGACTAGTGGTTAGTTTATTGGGCAGCATAGCCATGTAGTATATAAAATATAATATACCATACATGTATATTAAATAAAAGAACTTTTTTCATATTGTTAAACATCCTGGGGTTTAGAATTAGTAGTCCTCAAGTTCTGTCTTTCCCCTTTTCTAAATGTCTTCATGCAAATTACCTAACATTTCTTAACCTTATCTCCTTATCCAGAAACTAGGAATTTAGAAAAGCCTATATTACAGCTTTTGTTAGAGTTTATTGAAGTGTTAAATGCAAAATACTTTGTTCGATGCCTGTAGTGTAGTTAGTACTTTATCAGTGTTAGCTTTTCAAATTTAGTGTAAATTCAAAATAATGTTTTACTTGGGATTTTGTTGTTTGCAGTTATAAACCAATGCTGTGATTGTTTTTACAGTAATTTACATCCCGTGCTGTTACCTTCAGATGTATTTGACCAGCCACAACCTGTAGGTAATAAAAAAATTGAATTCCATATATCTACTGGCATGCCAGCAACATTTAAGAAAAATTTAGAAAAGGAACAAAATTGTGAGGAACAAAATTATGGTAAGGATACTCTGTTTTATTCATGTATTATGTAAACATTGTTTTCAATTAGTTTTGTGTTAGAATTAAATTTATATATAAATATTTCTGAATTTTAATATATGTGATCTATATTTAAAATATTCAATAAATTCTTCCTCCATATAATTAAATAATACCCATTTTCAACTCTCTTATATGACTAAAATTGATGCTAAATATTAAGATTGTCATTGTTATTTTTAATAGTAATGAAGTCTAGAGTGAAATTTAATAGGTTTTGCTGATGTTTAACTATCTAAGGTTTTTTTTTTTAATTGGGTTAATTATCATTGCTTGTTTTAGTTGATATCCTGTTTTTATTAGTATAATTTTATCAGTTAAGAAGTAACCAGAGAAGCTATGCTGTGAGTTGTGAATTTTGTGTGTGTGCGCACACACACACACGAAATGCATATGAAATGTATGTACGTGTGTATTATTTGACTGCTAACCATAGTCTAGAGGTTCAAACCCCCTAGTCACTCCTCAGAAGGGAGACGGGCAATCTACTTCTGTAAAGATACTGTCTCAGAAACCCAAGGAGGGGTTGCTATGAGTTGGGACCAACTCAACGGCAGTGAGTTGGGTTGTTGATTTGTATGTATGTGTGTATATATCTGTTTATCTGTCTGTCTATCTATGTATCTATCTATCTATCTAACCCAAAAAGCATGGAAGATAGCTTACTACAGATAAAAGGGAAAAAAATTGAAGTTAACACCCCAAACCCAAACCCCACTCTTCCCCATGCTGCTACCTAGAGTTTTACTGTTAATTGGGGTGTGTGTGTATGTGTGTCTCTGTGTGTGTACGTATATGAGTGTATATCCTTCCAGACATTATTATATACATGTATAACCACATTATATTTTTTTTTTATGGGTATCATGTTTAACATAGTGTTCATCATTCATTCAGTAACATCTCTTGAAAGCTAATTATAGAATAGGTTTTATGCTAGACCCTGCAATATAAACTAGACATGGTCTCTAATCTTCTTAAGATTAGAGTACTTATGTCAGAACATAAAAATATATACTTGACTTGGCTATATAGTATTCTATATTATATCAGTTTTTATTTAATCATGCCCTATTAATAGAAGTTGAGGTTGTTTCCCTTTTTTTTACTATTACAGAAAATACTAGAGTTTACATCTTTGTACATATATCTTTGAGCAGTTGTGTGAATGTAAGCTATATTTCTCATTAAGTATTGCAAACGTAGTGAATGACAAACTGCATTGTTTTAACTCATGTCTCTGATGGTTAGTGAGAATGCACTATCTTTTTAAAGCTCCTGTTTCTTTCAATACTTTTCTATTTGTAAGTTTTTCTAATCTCATAGCTAGTCAACTTTTGACACAAATTTTCATTTTTTTGAACTTAATTTTCTCAAAAGTTTCTCCCTATATGAAAGGGAGACAGTCCTCCCATTCTACATCAGTGTCAAAGTAATAATGTTGAAGTAATACTAGAAGTAGTTTTAAAAGTATTTCCTGTTACTGATGCCTTTAGGCCATAACAGTTCTGTTTGTACAGTGGTTTTTCTACATTATAAAGAGATTATTATAATGCAGTGTATAGACTATTAGTTATATCATTTTCATAGCTTTTGCCATCTTTCGTTCCCTTAGAGTTTCTTTACTTTTTAGGTAATGTAACTAGAATATTTCTAGTAAATATTCACCAATTTTTTAACACAGGTAATGCACACATTACAAATGCATGCATTAAACATTTTCTGCAAACCACACAACTCCCTTGATACTAGTTTCCTCTGTACTCGATGCATAATATATGTGTATGCTTGTTTCTGTTGGTGATTATTTATGGAAAAATAGGGGAATTTTCCCAATCCCATTCCTCAAGCCTGTTTAGTTCTTCTCATAATTAAATTCATAGTATATGTTGCTGTTTGATCAAGAAAATTTGCCACCTTTTTAAATTTCTGTAAGTCAATTAGAAGTGATTTTTTAAATGTGTTTTTATCTTTATGTTCTTTTTTAATGAGATCAGGATTAAGATTAGCTTTGTTAAGAAAAAAAAATTGGCTTTTTTAATGGATTATTTTTATAACTCTAAATGGAAGTGTCTTGTTTTAAGATGTTTATTCCTTCCAGAAAATTGGCTCATCTTAATATTTTAATCATATTTGAGAAAGTTGAAAATTGTTTTTACAGTATTCTGATACAGTATTATAAAGTTTGCATGGTATCCATTTTATAAGTAATCTTGAATAACATGTCCCATTAGAATGCCTTTGATGACTACATATTTTATTAATTGTAAATTTCTTTTGTTCATACAGTTATTAATAACTCAAAATAGATAGGCAAAGTACTGATTATTGCACCCCTACACACAAACATAAGGAGCTCTGGTGGTGCATTTGACTGCTAATTAGAAGGTTGGCGATTCAAACCCACTAGCCACTCCATGGAAGGAAGATGGGGCAATCTACTTACTTAAAGATATGCCACCTTGGAAACCCAGTGAGGGTTGCAGTGAACCAGAATCGACTCAGTGGCAGAGGGTTTACACACAAACATATGTACACATCTGTCCACAAGACATTTTCATCAAATCCTTCAAACTTAAATATATTGAAGCAGAAGTCATTTCTTTCTCCCCCCACTTTATAGGCCCTTGAAATGGCACCACAGAATAACCATTAGGCTTTGTAAGTATTGTCTGTGGTGGTTTTTATGCTACAATGACAGAGTTGTGTAGTTATGACAGAAACCATATGGCCTATAAAACATAAATTAAATATTTACTCTTTTGGCCTTCACAGAAAATATTTGCCTGTAGCTGTTCCACAGTGTTGAGAAAACCACCAAAGATTTTTACTGGCAAAGATATCTTAAAAAAAAAAAAAAACACCTGTTTTAATTGGAAGGATTTTTAATGGTTAATGTTAATGTTGAACTTTTAGATTTATCTGATACTGAAGTTGATGCATCAAATGTAGGATTTGGAAAAATCTTCCCAACACCTAATTTGAACATCACAGAGGAGATTAAAGAAGACTCTGATGAAATGCCATCAGAATTTATTTCTAGAAAGGAGTTGAAAAAGGGCAAAATTTCTAGAGAAGGTAACTTCAAGAAATAATCCAGTACTTACTCTATTTTATTTCTCTTGGTACAAAAATAAAACGAATTCTTTCATGTTATTTATCTTAATTTAAGATGCATACTGCACATCTATCCAGTTAATGTCTTTAATCACCTCTTTTGTTTGTATTTTATAGAAGGAAAGTACCTCTTAGTACAGTGTTCTAGTCTGTGTTTTTATGGGAAAAAGTGTTTGTTTTAATTCCCAACAGTTTTTATGACTATTCTGGTTACCTAGTGCTGCTCTGATAGAAATATAACACAAATAGGGTGGCTTTAACAAACAGGAGTCTTTAACAAACAATTTGGGAGTCTTTAAGTCCAAGTTCAAAGTGCCAGGGTCTTGGGGCTGGGTTAAAGGCCCTCAACCTTGGGCTTCAGCTTTGCCTCCTGCTCCCAGCCTACTGGAGCTAGGGGCTTTTCATCACCCAGACAGCTGCTGGCTGCTGAGGCTGA
>NW_006921888.1:2119021-2124903 GCF_000298275.1 Orycteropus afer afer
GAAAGCAGACCACATACCCAAAGGCAGCAGCTCAGCTGCTCATAGTAGATTGCACCATGGAGTTGATTACCAGTCTCATCATGGGGAATACTATATCCAGCTGCCCAGCCACTCAACCAGGCCCAGCCAAGTTGACACACAACCTTAACTACCACAATGACATTTTAAACAAGTATATTCTAGAATTACATATTCTAGGTATAGTTGATAGACCATCACAATATTGTATCTGAGATGTCCACAAAGCAATTATTTATTTAAAAGTTTTATATTATTATTTATTGATCAGTAAACTGTTTAAGGATTTTATATCCAACATGATAGGGTTTTACCTCTATAGAACTTTTGCTTTATTAATACATTTTAGGAAAATACTTCAGGTTTTAGATGGACAAATAGGAAATAGACTTCCAGGTAGCATTTTTGCAGAGAACATCTAGTTGTCAGGAGCAGATTAGTGACATTAAATGGGAAGAGTTTTTAGAGAGTAGGGGTTCACAGGCCACAGTTTGACTAAAATGCCTGATTATTGTTTTTTAGTACTTTATTCATATTTTTGAATGTGGAAGAGATTAGTAGGTTAGGAAGTTCACTTTAAGCAAAACAGTTCTACAAATTACTGATAAATAAAGTAATCCATTTTAAAGGACTTTTAAAACTTGGTACTTCGTTGGACAGACTGCTTATTCTAGATGTCTAAATATTTTTAAACAGAAGTTACTTTTTTGTTGTTTTCTTTTAATCCAGATATTTATTGGGCATTTTTGGTAAGAGACTTAACATCACTAATAATATCTATGATTTTAACATTTTAATATTGTTTCAGTTATCTACTTAATACTTTTTAATGTTGGTAAAGTTTGTTTTTTAAAAAAAACCTTAATTTTTTATCCTTTTTATGTTTTGCTCTTTAAATAAGAAATGGACACACTTTCGATATTTAGAAGTTATGAACCCGGTGAACCAAACTGTAGAATTTATGTAAAGAATTTAGCTAAACATGTTCAAGAAAAGGTAAGTTGAAATTTATAAAAGGATTTATTATTTTACTTTTTCTTTTCCTCAACTTCCTCATTTTCCTTTTTTTCTTGAAATTCTAGGACCTTAAATTCATTTTCGGAAGATATGTTGACTTTTCATCAGAAACAGAACAGATAATGTAAGTGGCAGTCATAATCTCAATTTTTTTTTAATTGATTACAATTTTTTTGTTTTTTATTACTGGCTATGTGGTATTTGTTGCAGCTACTCAGCTCTGCCATTGTAGGATGGAAGTAGCCATAAAAATATGTAAACAAATAATCATGAGGGTCAGTGAAAGAAGTAAAACTTTATTTATTGAAACAAACCTGTTGCAAAATTCAGCCTGATCCTTGCTGTAAAGCAGAGATCCGTATTTGTGCCCATTCCAAAGAAAGGAAATACAGCATGTGGAATTATCAAACAATATCATGATCACATGCAAGTAAAATTTTCCTGAAGATAATTTAAAATCGGTTACAGCAGTAATAGAGAACTACCAGAAATTCAAGCTGTATTCAGAAGAGGATATGTAATAAGGCATCAGATGGATCTTGGCTGAAAGCAAAGAATACCAGAAAGATGTTTACCTGTGTTTTATTGACTACGTAAAAGCATTTGATTAGCGTAGTGCCTAAGGCACCTGACTGCTAACCAGAAGGCTGGCATTTCAAACCCATCAGCCAATCCTCCAAAGGAAGGTTGGGCAATCTTCTTCTGTAGCGATAGCACCTCGGAAACCCAAGAAGGGGTTGCTGTGAGTCGAGTCCAACTCGACAGCACATAATAACAACAGCAACATGTGGATCATACCAAATTGTAGATAACATTGGAAAGAAGGAAGATTGGATGATCTACTTCCATAGAGAAACTGCCTTGGAAACCCAAGGAGAGGTCACTATGAGTTGAATCAAATCGATGGCAGTGAGTTTGGTTTTGGTTATTTTTTAGACCCAAGCCATGATATTATCAGTAGCCTCACATGCATATGAAAACTTGACAGTAAATAAGACCACAGAAGAGTTGATGCATTTCAGTTGTTTTGTTGGTGAAGAGTATTGAATATCCCATGAACTGCAGGAAAAACAAACAAATCTACCTTGGGAAGTACACAGCCAGAATGCTCTTTTTGTTGTTGTTGTTGTTGTTGTTATTTGCCGTCGAGTCGGCCCCGACTCATAGCGACCTCTCCTTAGGTTTCCAAGGCAGTATCACTACAGAAGTAGATTGCCCAACCTTCCTTCCAAGGAGTGGCTGGTGGGTTTGAACCGCCAGCCTTTTTAGAAGGACTTTTCTCTTATACTTTGGTCATGTGATCTGGAGGAACCAGTCCCTGGAGAAGGATTTCATGCTTGGTAAAGTAGAGGGAGGAGCTCTGGTAGCGTAGTGCCTAAGACACTTGACTGCTAACCAGAAAGCTGGCGGTTCAAACCCACCAGCCACTCCTCAGAAGGAAGGTTGGGCAATCTACTTCTGTAGTGATACTGCCTCAGAAACCCAAGGAGGGTTTGCTATGAGTCAGGTCCGACTCGATGGCACATAACAACAAAAACAAACTAGAGGATCAGTGAAAAAGGGGAGATGGATTGACACAGCAGACTCTAACATGACAACCATTGTGAGGATGGCACAGGACCAGGCAGTATTTTGTTTTGTTGTACATAGGGTTACTATGAGTGGAAATAGAGTTGATGGCATCTAACAACAACATTACAAATTTATCCCTTAATTATCCCCTCCCCTACCTCCATTATCCAACATTTTCCTTTTAGAGATAAAGACTATGAATAAGTTGAACTTTTCTGTTCAGTAACTACTCTTTAAGACATCCACAGCAGGGTTCATCAAGCTTTTTTGTAAATTTTCCAGTGATAAAATTTAATATTTTTATTTATTTTTGGTTGTATGATGTTTTGGAATGCTCCTTAGAAGTGAGAATCGCCAGACTTTGTCTCCCATACTTTGGTCATTTTATCAGGAGGGATCAGTCTCTGGAGAAGAAAATCATGCTTGGTAACGTGGAGGGTCAGTGAAAAAGGGTAAGATTCTTAAGATGGCTTGATACTGTGGCTGCAGCAGTGGGCTCAAGCAAAGCAATGATAGTGAGGATTACACAGAATCATTCCATTCACAGAATCGGTCATTATTTCATTTTTGTTGTACATAGGGTGCTATTAGTTGAAAGCAACTTGGTGGTACCTAACAACATACACTGTTTGTTGCAACTACTCAGTTCTGTTGTTGTAATATGGAAGTAGTCATAAAAAATATGTGAAAGAATAATCATGGTATGTTTCAGTAAAAGTTCATTTCTAGAAATAGACCACATGCTGAATTTGGCCTGATCATTGCTGTAGATCAGTGCTTTAGCCTGCAAAAGAATCATCTGGAGACCTTGTTAAAAAAAGATATGGGCCTATCCACCCATAATTCTGATTTTCTAGCTTGGGATAGGGCCCATGAATTTGTTTTTCTAACAAGCTCATGGATGATGCATAAGCAGCTAGCCTAAGGACTATACTTTGAAAACTACCACTTTAATGACTCATCCAGAAATACACAGCTTTGAGGCATAGTTTTTTAGATTTTTGCTTTAAAATCAACTCTCATGTTTTAATGAGGCTACATTGAACAGAGCTTCCAATTTTGTAGGAAGAAAACAGAAGGATATAATTTTTAAGTGATATAAAAGTTAATATTTGTGGTTATAATTTCATTGGTTATAATTCCATCTTCAGTTAACAAAGAAAGATCCCTGGCCATATGAATTAGAAACAGAAAGAAATACAAAAGATAAAATGAGAGATTTTTTACCAAAACCAAACCCATTGCTGTGGAATTGATTTCAGCTAATAGTGACCCTGTAGGACAGAGTAGAACTGTCCCATATGGTGCCCAAGGCTGTAATCTTTTTGGAAGCAGACTGCCGTACCTTTCCTGCAGAGCAGCTGGTGGAGTCAAACTTTGAACCTTTTATTAGCATCCAAGTGCTTAATAGGATGATAGACCATCACAGTATTGTATCTGAGATGTACACAAAACAATTGTTTATTTAAAAGTATTTTGTTTTTAATTATTTGTTGATCAGTGAACTGTGTTTAAGAATTTTATATCCAACATGATAGCTTTTCACCTTTATAGGTATCTGCAGGTTCCATATCCACTGCAACAACAGGGCTTCTTAAAAGTTTTGAGAGGATATAAAACAGACGTGTGACTCAAACTCCTCTTTCGTTAATTCTAGTTATTATTCAAGTGAAACCAATACTTTTAAAGCTAATCAGGCATATATATCATTTTTAGATATAGGAGCACCATGTCTAAGGAGCTCTGGTGGGGTAGTGTTTAACATATTTGGCTGCTAAACAGAAGGTTAGTAGTTCAAACCAACCAGTCTCTCTGTGCAAGAAAGATGAGTTAGTCTGCTTCTATAAAGATTTACAGCCTTAGAAATCCAATAAGGGTCACCATGAGTCAGATTGAGTTAATGGGAGTGAGTTGGATATTTTTTCTTTGAGCACCATATCTTAAAATTCTGCATTTATACTTAATAATGGCAGATATCTCTTCTTTTGAGGATACCAAAAGTTTCTTTTGTTGACCATGCAAAGTGCCACTCCTATTTCTTTATTATTGTCTTTAAGTCATGATTATTAAATATATATATATATAATACATATACACATACACATGCTTACATATGTATGTTAGTATGTGCATTCTTTGTATTTCCAGTATTTCCTATAATTAGAACTTGAGGAAAAAAATTATTTGTTCACAAAGCTATAGAAATTGAAATACTAAATTATTAATTATTTCTCATGGAACTAGTCATAAGTTGTCAGTTACTATCTGATTTTTCTAAGTATCCTTTGAACAGTTTTCTTTCAAAAAGGTTGAAAAATGTGTATATATGGAATATAGAGAATATATCAAGAATTTAAAAATCTAGTTTGTGTTTCTGTCTCTAACTCTACATGACCTTCAAGAAGTCACTTATCCAGTGTAATTATCATTTGTAAAATGATCATTTTGATTAGATGATCCCTTCCTACTCAGAAATTCTGTACTTTTTTTTCTTTAATTCTTTTCAACCCTTCTGGTTTTGGTTGTGTAGTTGTGCTTTGTTCTTATTTTTATTTTGACATTTGATCACACAGTATTGAATTAAATATGAGTACTTCAGAAATTTTTAGAAATAGAGATATGAAATAATAATAAGGTTTATAGTTACCAGCAGTGTAATTTTTAAATCATGTAAGTACATTTGTAATATTCTAAAAAGATAAATACAAGCACATCATTAAATTCATATTACCTAGCTCTGGTAACACGGTGCTTAAGGCATTTGAGTACTAACTAGAAGGTTGGTGGTTCAAACCTACCAGCATCTCCATGGAAAGAAGATAGGGCAGTCTATTTCCATAAAGATTTACTGCCTCAGACACAGTGGGGTTCACGATGAGTCGGGATTGACTCAGTGGCAGTGAGTTTTGGTTTTGTGTGTGTGTGTGTGTGATTGGGGTGCAGATTTACAGAGCAAATTCACTTTCCATACAGCAGTTTACATATACTTTGTTGTCTCATGTCATTGAGCACAGTTTACCACAGTGCAACAACTCCCCTCCCACTTCCTCCTCATAGGTACCTCTTCCCAGTGTCCCTCCTTCCATACACTCCTGCCCCCTGAGCTGTCTCCCTGTGCATAAGCAGCCCTTCTTTCTCCCATGATTGTTCTCTCCAAGGAATGTATCTACTTGAGGTAAATGTTCAATTCATATGCCTGTATTTTGTTTGGCTGGAAACCACAAGTGTGGGTTCAATTCCAGACCTTAAGGGCAGCTAAGGTCCATAGTCTCACT
>NW_006921888.1:2132583-2153180 GCF_000298275.1 Orycteropus afer afer
CCATCTTGCTGGATCGTCGAGTTTGGCTTTTTTGAATTTATCTATAGACTCAATTTAGAACCAACTGTAAAGCCTGCCCAATTATCGTATTGGGCAGTATAGTCATTTTCACTCTTTGGAATAGCAAAATTTTAAATTGTTTAACACACTTCCATTCACTTCGTCAAAATTGTTTGGTAATCTTTGATTCAAATCCCACTTTATACTTTTCTAGGTTTGATATCCGCTTGATGAAAGAAGGTCGCATGAAAGGACAAGCTTTTGTTGGACTTCCAAATGAAAAGGCAGCAGCAAAGGCCTTGAAGGAAGTTAATGGATATGTTCTTTTTGGAAAACCGATGGTGGTTGTATCCTTTAAACCCATCTGTTCCAAGACTATAGGTTTTAGAAGAAGGGTAGAACTGAAAGTAATTTATGTTGAAATATAGGAATTTGAACAGCAGGCATTCTAGCTTGTGGTACTGTCACCCTCCGTATCTGCAAGTTCCATATCAACAGATTCAAACAACCATGGCTTGAAAATATTTAAAAAAAAAAAAAAAAAATTAGTGATCAGATGGTCAAAGCAATCTGTCAGAGACTGAGAGGGAGTATAATTGAAAGGCCAGCATTTTGAACCCACTGGCTGCTCCTGAAGAGAAAGATGTGACAGTCTGCTGCTTTAAAGATTTCAGCCTTAGAAACCCTACAGAGGAGTTCTATTCTGTCCTGTAGAGTAACTATACCTCAGAATCCACTCAGTGGCAATGGTTTTAGGGGGTTTGGGTGAGTAGGTTACATGCAAATACTGTACCATTTTTTATATGGAACTTGAACATCCTTGGATTTGATATCCATGGGGATCCTGGAACCAGTCCTCTGTGGATACTGAGGGACAACTATATTTGTTAAATTTAAACATCATGTACCTTAGCTGAGTCAAATAACTTATTAGATTTTATTGGAAAATAAAGGAACTTCATTAGCGTGGGGTTAGTAAAATTTCAGCCAAATCTATATACATTTCACTTATTCAGCTCAAAAGTTAAATATTCATGGTAAACTTAAGAGACTGAAATTTCCATGAAATATTTGTAGTCATTCAAGAATACTATTCATTGTAATATATATATATATATATATATATATAGGTATTTTATTGTAATGTACATTTTTCTTTGAGAATTTTATTAGAATATATCATTGACCAGCCATCCTGCTTTTAGTAGTTAATGCATTTTGCAAACTAGGAATCAGTGGGATAATGTGGAAGAGTGAAGGAGTAAAGATAATGGCTATATAGAAAAGATGAATATTTTACTTCCTTTTAAATATCTAAGAAAATCATAGAAAACAGGTTGGAAGCACTCAAAAAAAAATATTCAATGAATGCTTGAGAGAAGGAAGACAAGTATAAAAGACAAAAACTGTTATATGCATTAACTGGGAGCTCTGGTGGTATAGTGCCTAAGGCATTTTACTGTTAAACCAGAAGGCTGGCAGTTCAAACCTACCAGCCGCTCCCTGGAAGAAAGGTTGGACAATCTATTTCAGTAGTGATACTGCCTCGGAAACCCAAGGAGGAGAAGCTATGAGTCAGATTCGACTACACAGCAGTGGTTGTGCTTTTTTTTTTTTTTTTAATACATTAACTGTACATTAGAAAGTTCTTGGTGTAGTTTTTAGAAAAGAGTACTTTTGATTTTTATGATGGAAACCTTAATTGTAAAAATATTAGCAGTTTGCTCGATCTGCTAGACCAAAACAAGATTCTAAAGAAGGAAAAAGAAAATGTTAAAAATTAATAAAGGTAGGTGTGGCTATAAAATAAAAAAAGGATAAGACCATGTATGTCTTAAGATAAAATTAAGAGCAGAAGCCTAATGCAATAGCAATTCAGCAGTCTCCGAAGGTTTCTCAAGAATTTATCTTCATGCAGTTAACCACCATTTAACTTTGGAATTGTAACTACAGAATAATACCCATTGGTATGTGAAAATTAAGTTTGGAGAATAAATTTTATAAGGATGACATTTTTTTTTTTTTGTCTTTATTTATTGTTTCTGCCTAGATTGAAGCGGTGAATTTTAACTTTAACACATGTTAGAATCACCTGGTAGGCTTGGTTCCTGGGCTCCACTCCCAGAGTTTCTCATTCAGTACCTAGGGTAACCATCCTAGTTTACATGTGACTGAGGAGTTTCCTGGCACATTGGACTTTTCAGTACTAGAGGTGTTGGACAAGTTGGTCACCATAGATGGAGCCTGAGAATTTGCGTTACTAATGAATTTTCCCCTAATAGTGAGGCATCTGGTCCAGGGACCACACTCTGAGAATTCCTGAGGTAAACACTTAAAGCTAAATTTTCTAACACTTGAAATTCTACAGTCCTGAGTCCATAAAATTACTGATTATTAACATATTTCTCAGCAAATGGATTTTTTTTTATGGAATGAAATATTTTGTCCATCAAATAAATACTTTTAACGCATTCTTAAGTAGTTTGAGGATTAAAAATGTTTCAAGTATTGTAAATTCTAAAGCTTGTGGTATAGTAGATTTAGGTAAGGTGTTGAGTGGAAATAGATTCCTTTTATTTTTTATTTTATTTAAAATCTGTCTTTGTGAACCAGAAGAACAGGAAGTTAATTAGTCAAAATTATATTTAGCTGAAAACAAAATCATGTGACTAAAAAAAAGGAAATTTTGCTTAGTGTTTATTCCCTCAAATTTCTTGAATATTTGAATTTAGTTGTAAAGTATTTATACGGATACAGTCAGAATTTCTATCATAAAGGAAAAATTAAAAACAAGTAATTTTTAGTGTGTCATTAAAAAATCTTTTAATTGTAAATTTAATGCTGAAAAAGAAAATTAAACTGCATTCTGCTGTTCTTCTTTAGAAGCATTCCTGCGTAAATACTGCTGTAATACTGTCATGCAAAGTGTATCCTTTCTTGTTGTATCCTTTTTGTGGGGCAGTGCTTTTTTTTCCCCCTAGAAATGTTTTACCCTTCCTCTACCCATTGATAATAGAATGAGCAATGATTTTTACATTTATCCAAAGGAAATATTTCTAAAATTATCCCTGCAGATTGAACAAATCATTTGTGTTTTTTAGACTTGTTGAATTTTCTCTGTTCTTGAAGTTACATCATTTTTCCAGAGAAAGTTAGTGAATCAGGTCAACTTATTTACTAGGAAAATGTATGCATTTACTTTAACACAGAATATAGTCTTGCTTTTATTTGTGTATTTCCTAAGCCTGCTAATAACAATATGCTGTTTTATGACATACCTAGTTTAGGTATTCTATATGTTGTAAAATTTGATTAGGGAAATATTTTTTTCTTTTAAAAAATTTCATTTTGAAAACTAAAATAACTGATTTCTGTGTAAATTCCAAGTAAGAATAGCTGTTCTCCCATCTGAAATCAAATTATTGAAATTATCTTTGAGATTGATAGCAAGTAGAAGTATCTTTTTTCCTTTTTTTCCTAAAAACAAAGATGGAATACAACAAGAGTAACAAAAGGGAGAAGACACTGTATTGACTCAGGGTAGCTCATTAAGTGAAAAGGAATAATCCTGGTAGGTATATAAGCACAGTAAATTTCCAGACTGGTAAATGCCCTAAAACAGTGGTTCTCAATCTTCATTGCGTAATAATGACCTGGGAACTTTCAGAATTTACTGATTGAGGGAAAAAAAAAAAAAAAAAAAACTTAAAAAAATATATGATGGAGTTTTATTTAATTGATGTGGGGTCCAACCCAGATAATTAGAGAAGATTCCCCTCATAATTCTGAGGACTGATTGGTTTGAATAGTACTTTGTTAGCATAAAATGATCAGGTGCCACCCTAGCCATCTAACCTAAAAAGTAGGAAAGTTGAGACTTGAAGCCTCTATGTGTCTTTCTTGTAAATTCCATTAGTACTATGGAAACAATTCAGAATTATGCTTATAATTATAATCCCCCTAAAAGCATAAAAATAATACATACTGAAATTAAGTGGGAACACTTAAAGTGTTTTAGTATTTTATGTTATAAATCACTGTTTCTGTGTAAGCTATTTACTTAATTAAAATTTTTTTTATACTGACATGATTCACTAATTTTCTAAATATAAATAATTTAGCTTTTAGTTATTTTTAAACCATGAATAGTTTTATAATCGTAATTACTTTTAACGGACTTTTATGGTGTTTTAGGTTCCTTTTGAGTTCCATACCTTCAAGTACTTTGCTGCTTTGAGGAGAAGAAGTTGGCTACCTGGACTATGGAACTGTGCGTAACAGCTTATAAAGTGTATTTAAAAATTAAATCTGTGTGTATTTAAATCAGTTGATTGGAGATGCAGTGCATGTGTTTTAATCACTTTCTTCATATATAATAAATAATTTTATTACTCACAAAATAGTGTTCTTAATTTTTTATATGTATGTTGTGTGCATCTATTATAACTCTATTACATATTATTTAATTCCATATATTGTGGAATTGTGGTAATTCCACAATACTAAATGTAGATTTTCTTTTATAGTTACAAATACTCCCATTTCTAACTAGATACTAATGCAATTACATTTTTAAAATGGTAATCTTAATTCTACATGATAATTATTTTAGGAATTTTATTTGTTTACGTTTCAGGTTTTTTGTTGATGTTGTTGCAGAGTATTTTTATTTATTGTTTTATTTTTACTAGTGCTTCTCTCAAGTATAGGGTATTTAAATCCACATCTCAATTTAATGTTCTAGATTTGTGCCCCTAAATGCATCAGAATATCACTCAGAGGTGAAAATGTTTCCATATAAAATTCTTTTATTCTCTTAGTGAAATGAGTTTTAGCTATATGTAAGTAGAAAAAAAAATGGTATTTTTTATTTCATCTTATTAATATTCTCCTGTGAGTATGTGATAATTAGTGTAGAGTGATTGCCCAAAGGCTCAGATCTTCTGGATATTGGCAGTTTTACCAACTTACAAAAGTGATTTAAATGTGCAACTAAGTGTGTGAAAAAAACAGGAAGGATTTTTACACATAAAGATTCTTGTACTTTACCCTCGAACTAATAAATCTCAATATCTAGAGATAGGTCCCAAGAATGTAATTAGAAAAGGTTTGCCTCATAATTCTAAGGATTGACAGATTTGAATACTATGCTAGCATAAAATATTCAGGTGTCTAATACCAGCGCAGAAAGAAGATGGAACAGTCTACTTCTGTAAAGATTTAACCACCTCAAACCCATTGGGGCCACTGAGTCAGAATTGACTTGAAGGCAATGAGTTTGAGTTTGAGTTAATACTAGCTTAGCTTTCTTCCCTTTTATTAGTATCATTATTAGGTGGCAAAGTGAGAATAGTAAAGATGGGAATTAGAAGTATGCAGAAGTGAACCCTGGAATAAGCAAATATTTAGACAACAAGTAGGTATTAAACCATTAAAGAAGACTGAGGAGGAACATCTAGAAACCAAGTAAAGAAAGTATTCCAACCAGGTGTCTTAGCCCTGTGCTGTGTGCACCACACCTCTCTGTCCCAGGCCTGACTATTCATGTATCACAGCCTGCACTGTGCCCTGAATTGGGTGCCACATGGCTCCAGGTACTTCTTGGGCTTCTCTCTGCTATGCTGGGAGGTATTTGGGTGGAAACATCATAATCTTCCTAGGAGATCTGCTTTGGCTTTGGAACAAAAGTTAGTGGATCCTTTATTGGGCATCCAGTGTTCATTTGTCAGCTGGTAGTGTGAGATGGCTCCCAAAAGTCCCTTGACTACATTTGGTAGGAAGAGGAACTGAAAGCACCCTATTTGTCTGCCCAAGAGATTTGCCTTTGGTTTTGAAATCAGAGGTTATAAGGCCTATTCCTGTGCCCTGGGTATTTTTATACCCACTGCCAGTGTGAATTGGAAACCAGATAGCTGTGGGGCAGCTCCAGGTCTCTCTCCATAACAGTAGGAAAGGGTGGTGTAGATTCATCCCAGACCATCTTCCCAAGAGATCTGCTTTTGGATTTGGATCGGACGTTCCAGAATGCTGGAATGCTATATTCTTGCCAGTGATGTGTGTCAGCCTGATGGGGGAGTGGGAGAAGGCTTCCTATAGCATCTACTCTTGAAAGGTTAAGAGGAAAGGTTAAGAGACACTTTCCTTTGTGTCCAACGGCAGTGTGGGTCAGTTGCTGAGTTGTTGCCCTGGTGTCCCACTGGCATGCCATGAGAAGCAAGAGAAAAAAGACTGTGGAAGAGCCCTTCCCCTACCTTAAAATTTTAAAATTACTATTCAGTTTTCAGTTCTTTGGGAGCTCTGGTGGCGTAGTGCCTAAGGCACTTCAAACCCACCAGCCACTCCTTGGAAGGTTGGGCAATCCACTTCCATAATACTGCCTTGGAAATCCAAGGAGGGGCTGCTATGAGTCGGATCCGACTCAATGACAGTGAGTTTGGTTTTTGGTTTTTGGTTTTTGGTTTTTTGGTTTCAGTTCTTTGCTGCTGTTTATTGTCCATCATTTCAGACTTATTATAGTGCCTTATATATGGATTCTCATTGCTTTTTTTGTTATTCTTGTGGAGAAAGTCAGATTTTAGATCTGCTCACCCACTGTCTTTCCTAAGACATATATATTCTTATAGCCTGTTTATCTAAAGGAAGAGAAGGTAATGCTTGCATGATAGTTTATGCATTCTACACATCTAATTTCACCAGTGAAAATCCAGTTTAACATTATGCTAACAAATACCTTACGTTGATTAGAGGTAAAAGTAGATCATAACTTTATAGAGATTGGCCTTTGAATTAAGTAGTCGGGAACCACACTGAAAGATGTATTCCTAATTAGACCAACTGACTGCCCCTAAAAGTGTGGATTTAAGCTGACTAAAATATATCATGTCCATGATGATTTATTTTAAAAGAAATTATAAGCCACATAATGTTTACCTTCCTTTCCTCTCACCAAAGTAGTTAATTAATATTTTTGAGTTAGTAGAACATAATAAAACCATTAAAAAACAATGATACCCAATATTCTTCATGCATTTTCCTTCTCTCTAGCTCTTCTTTTCTCTTTTCACCACCATGTATTAAGAATGAGTATTAAATAACTCTACACTGCTTTCAAGTCGGATCCGACTCATAGTGACCCCTCCTTGGGTTTCCAAAGTGGTATCACTATGGAAGTAGATTGCCCAGCCTTCCTTCAGAGGAATAGCTGGTGAGTTTGAACCACCAGCCTTCTGGTTAGCAGTCAGGTACCTTAGACAGCATGCTATCAGAGCTCCTATTAAGTAACTAACTGCATAAAACAGATAATGAACATAAATGGCTTTTTTAGTGATAAGTTGTCCAGATCATTGCAGAGTTTTTAATCATAAACTTATTATTAAATGAATTAAATATTAAATGTATCCTACTTGGTCAAAACTTTGATCGTTCTAGAGCAATGGGTAATACAAATGTAATAATGACAATAACAAAAACAGCTAAGATTTTAATATAATTTCTCATTTAGTCCTCACTGCAGTGTTGTGAAGGAGTCATTATTAGCTACACATTGTAGGTAAAGAATTAAAGGCTTTTGGAGTATGAGCCACAATTTCAAGGTCACATAATTAGCTAGCAAATGGTGAGTCAACGACTTAAGCTCATGTCTGACTCTAAATGACTTTAATTTTTACACACTACCATATCCCATCAGCCCCTCGCCCATGGCCAGCTTTCCCCGTTCTGTATGTAGATTCAATTAAAAAATTAATTCTTAAGCACTTCTATGTATCTTGAAGTTTACAGAAATAAGTAGTAGGGAACATAAGACTTTGCACACACTTCTTTATTAAAAAATAATAATAATACATGTGGAACTGCTTGTTGAGATGACACTTAATCTAATTTTTTCCTGATCATATAATAGCTACCAAATAAATATGAAACAGACCCCACCCATTCCTCCTTTGCTTAATATACAAAGGAAACAAATTCAGTTGCTTGAGTTTTTAAACCCTCAGAGGTGAAGGCCATAAAAATTGGTCAGTGTATGGAAAATGTTAAATACTTTGAGGGGATTTTCTTCGAAGAAAGTGTACTTTTAACCTCATCTCTTCTCAGATGAATAATGTGGCTTGGAAAGAAAAGTTTTATACATGTTCCCTGAAGTTAGAGGGTCTTGTGACCTGGGATTAGACCTAGGAAATCTGGACAGTGAGAAATGGGCTGAATAGCCATTTGGTGTAGAGTCAAGAGAGTTGCTGCTGCTTTGAGTCTAGGCTGCTCTCCTACAGTGGCAAAGGATGTGTAACTGGACTAGATATGGGCCATTCAGGGAAGAAAAACTCTGAGAAAGTCATTATAAGGGTTCACCAAGAGGATCAGCAGGGATTATGAGGAAGATCTCCAGGGAAACGAGGGGCTGAACAGGAGGTATTTCACGGGAGAGTTAAATGAAACCTCCAGTGTATCCATGAATGCATCCTATAAGAAAATAAGTTTTGGTCACATGCCAAGCGCAAAAAATATGGCACACCAACCAAGAAATAGAACATTGTCTTAACTCTCCTACTTACTTTGGCTGTGGAGGTTTCTGAGACAGGGGAGAAAAGAAATAACAACCATTCTCATTTGATTAAGCCAGGCAATCACAGGCCTTCAATTAGAGAAGAAAATGTCTTAATTTGAGTAACTTGATGCATTGATTAATAACTTGCATTGTATACATAACAACTAAATTGAAACTGTTTTGTGACCGAACAGCATGGTAGTTTGTGTGTCAACTTGGCTCGGCCTGGTTGAGTGACTGGGCACTGGATGTAGTATTGCCCATGATGAGACTGGAATCAACTCCATGGTGGAATCTACTGTAAGCAGCTGATGAGTTGCCTTTGGGTAAGTGGTCTGCTTCCCGTATATAAGCAGCAGCTTTGGGAATGGTCTCTAGCTCATGGCATGCTTGGACCCTACATGTCGCCGCGTCATTGTTCAGCAGCCTGCCGTGCTCTGCCAACCTTGGCAGTTAAAATACACTTGAATTCATGGCCTGCCATGCGGTTTGGTAACATTGCGACTGTGCCATTTTTTTTGTAGACCTTGAGCTTGTTAGCCTCAGCAGCCGATAGCTGCCTGAGTGAAGAGATGCCTCTAGCTTCAATGGACTGGGGACAAGAGGTAGAGCTGAAAGTCAAGGTCGAGGGGCTTTCACCCAGCCCCTAGAGCTTGGCACTTTGAACTCAGACTTAAAGCCTCCAAATTGTAAGAATAAACTCCTGTTTGTTTAAGCTATCCCATTTGTGGTATGTTCTTGTCAGAGTGGCACTAGGTAACCAGAACAAAGAGGCTCATAGGACTGCTTAATACCTAAGAGTAATCTAGAAAGTAATGGGAGCTACCTAGTTTTCATTCATTACCAGGAAAAATTACCCACATTGAAGAAACTTTTGTATAGGAGTATTGGAG
This sequence comes from Orycteropus afer afer, assembly GCF_000298275.1. Lineage (NCBI taxonomy): Eukaryota > Metazoa > Chordata > Mammalia > Tubulidentata > Orycteropodidae > Orycteropus > Orycteropus afer. Next base: position 2,142,019 of record NW_006921888.1, read on the forward strand.
ATGACACAAAGTTGTGATTTTGAGGTGTGCTACTACTCTTGTAGTCAAAATACTAATTACATATCTTATACAATATGAACAAATGCTATATGATCACAGCTAAAGGATTGACTGACTACTCCTATAACTGAGTCAAGAATGTCCAATTAATATAAATATCACTGGATGAGGAAACACAGGAACAATGTTTTATCCTTAGCCTCAACCTCTTTTCTGGTGCATCACATTAAGTTTGGCAATGTTTCTTAATTGTACCTTCTTGATCTATAAAATTGCGGCTATTGCTATGTAAAATGTCTTGTTTCAAATGAGAAAATACAAATCAAATGAGATAATGTAATAAAAAGATACTTTGTACACTAATAGATATGTGGTATTACTTTTAAGTGGCAGTAGCCACTTAGAAGGATTTATGAAAATTCAGAACTATTAGAAATATGAGGACAATTTTAGAGGAAAGGCTGTTTTACTTATTTACTTTTTAGTATGTAAGTTGTATTCATATGTATTTCAAACACTTTGGAATGCATGTACAGCACATATACATGCTTTGTATATGATTTGTCATTTTATTTGTAAGTCATTAGCTCTTCTTATTTATGCATGTTTGTTACAGCGTATTAAAAATGAGACTTTATTTGTGTCAATTTCAAAGCCTACAAAGACTGATAATGAAATATGATAATGAAATAGTAGGTGACAAGTCAATGTGTATACCTAGTACTTAGTAAAAAAAAAAAAAAAAAAAAACTGCCATTGAGTCAGTTCTGACTCTTAGTGACCACCATTGGGTTTCTGAGGCAGTAAATCTTTACAGAAGTAGATTGCCCTGTCTTCCTTCTGCGGAGCAACAGGTGGGTTTGAACTGCCAGCCTTCTGGTTAGCCGTCAAATGCCTTAGGCATTGTGCCACCAGAGGACTTCCAGTAAAATGGCAGAATAGGCAGACAAGGTACACAGACCCTCTTCAACAAAGAAAAACCAACTGACAAAGATAACAGAAGATAATCCTGGAGCCCTGAGCTTTGAAAGGAAAGATACAAAAGTGAATTTGGCACCAACTAGTAGAAAAACCTGAATGAAAACAGGACCTAAGAATAGGCTTTTGCTGCCAAGGATGGCAGGGACACACAGGAGTCTGATAACAAGAAAGGAAAGAGATGGTGAGTGTTTAAGTGCTGCCAACAGCACAATATCCTACCTATATAGATAACATACAAACAAAACAAAATGAAAATTGTGGACAAGTTACTCCAACATACAATCACCAATTAAATATAAATGTCACAATGCCTTGGAGACAACAGAGCATCACAGTCCACACAAAGAAGCAAGGTAAAGCAGGAGAAACAAGGGACCAGGATACAGACCCAGAACACATCCCCAAGGAAGACGCAGCATTGGAACTCCCTGATAGGGAATTCAAAAAAATTATATTTAGTTACCTTCAACGAATTGAGAGATCAAGGAAAACACTGATAAAATTGAGGAAGACATAGGGAAAACCCTAAAACAATTTTGAAAGACAATACAAGAAAAAAATAAAAAATTAGAAATGATACAAAATCTACAGACAGAAATCCAGAAGATTAATACTGAATTTTCAGAGATAGATAACACATTGAGCGGGCAAAGGAGTAGAATTTAATCAATAGAAGACAGAATTAGTGAGATTGAAGGCAAATAACTCAATACTTCGTTGGAAAGGAAACAATCTGAAAACAAGATCAAAACAGAATGGAGAAATCCTAAGGTTCTTCTGAGATACCATCAAAAGGAATAACCTACATGTGATTGGAATTCCAGAACAGGAAGACACAAAATCACAGAAAACATTGTCGAAGATTTGTTGGAAGAGAATTTTCCTGATATGATGAAAGATGAGAATTCAAGAAGTCCAGTGACCCCAAAACAGGATAGACCCCAAAAGAAAATCACCGAGACATATCATCATCAAACTCATCAAAACCAAAGACAAAGAATCCTGAGAGCAGGGTAAGAAAAATGAAGAGTTACCTACATGGGGCAACCCATACGACTAAGCTTGGATCTCTTGGCAGAAACCATCCAGGCAAGAAGACAGTGGGATGGTATATATAAAACCCTGAAAGAGAAAAATTTCCAACCAAGAGTTATATAAAAGCAAAACAACAAATGCAACGCACGCCGTGGAGTTGCATCTGACTCATAGCAACCCCCTCCTTGGGTTTCTGAGGTGGTATCACTATGGAAGTAGATTACCCAATCTTCATTCTGAGGTTTGAACCACCAGCCATCTGGTTAGCAGTCAGATGCCTTAGGCTACACTAATACTGCATCATTAACATAACAAAGAAAACCCATTCTCAAATAGGATTGTAAGTGTAGGGGTTAGGATTTATAACATTTTTGAAGACACAATTAAATCTATTACAGGAACAAAGTGAAAAATGAGGGAGGATGAGAGAAAATGAAACTTTTTTTAATCAATTGTAGATAGATTACAGTGGAGTTGAAGAGAGATTGAAGTTATTTGAGTATAGATAGGAACTAAAAATTTGTGAAGTGGAAATAGCAAGGGATTCCCAGCAACAGATAAATGGATAAACTATGGTACATACAGTGGAATATTGCACAACATTAAATAATAATGAATCTGCAAAAGACGTAATAACATGGAAGAACCTAGAGGACATTATGCTGAGTGAAATTAGTCAATCACAAGAGAGTTACTATATGAGACCACAGCTGTAAAACATTAAGAAAAGGTTTATACATAGAATTGTTCAGTTACTTGGGTGGGAGGAGAAAGGAGGAACAATCACCAACTAGTGGGTAGACACATAATAATTTGTGTGAAGGGAAAGGCAATATGCAATAAGGGAAAGATTTTTTAAAAAGTAGCAAAGGGGAAATAAATGGGAATGTTGGAGAGGGTACAGTTACTAGTGACTTGGATGTGAACGAAGAGTAGGGTAGAAGCAGGGTCATGGAAAAAGATGAACTCAAGAAATTGAAAACTCAGCATATTGAAATGATTATTAAAGTGGATTTTGACACAAGCAGGGTTGTCATGAGTGTCAGAATATCCTTGTTATTTAGCAGTAACAGATTTTTTGGCTTTAGTGAATTAAGTGCTAAATAAAATTATAAACTGTAAATCTATCAGGTATGCAAAAAACAATATTGAAAGATATTAACTCAAAAAAGAGTTCCCGCCCTGCCATGGTAACAGGAAATTCAGTCTGAATAATTTACTCAGAAACTGAGTAAACTACAGTGGTTTTACAAGTGTAGGTTAAGATTCACATCTTGTGTCCACACTTCAGTTTCCTTACGGCCTTAGGCCTGTTATTTACCATCTGTGTGTCTCAATTTCCATGGATGATACTACCTACCTTGGGGTTGTTGTGAAAATGATTTGATGAATATATGCATAGAGCATGTCTCCAGTTTTTCTATTGGTCATCTACTTGATTCCAACTCATGGTGACCCCATGTGTGTCAGAGTAAAATTGTTCCCATAGGGTTTTCAGCGGGTGATTTTTTAGAAGCACATTACTAAGCCTTTCTTCTGAGGCACTTCTGTGTGGGCCTGAACCTCCAACCTTTTGGTTCACAGCTGACCCATTAACTGTACCACCGAGGAACTAAGGTTAGCTCTCATGGTGGTGGTTCTCAACCGAACTGAATCTCCAGGTTTGTGTGAAAATTCTGATATCTTAGACAAATCCTCAATCACATTTCTCCTTAATTATCACTGAGATAATCTTTGTTCTGGTCTTAATGATTCCTTCTGCTCCAGTGCTGCTTTTGCTTCTTTGTCATACTTGGAGCGTGAGACTATTTGAAAAGTTTAGAAACTCTGGTGTCTAGGATTTAATCTCTTATTGGTGATGCACAACAACTCCAACCCTCATACATACTTCTTCATAAGATTGTATTAGGTAAATTTCTGTATGTTTAATACTCAGAATAGTTGCTGGGTATTACTGTTCTTACTAGATCTTGATGCTTTCTTGTTGTATACTTCTTCCAAGTGTTGGGGATATATTTGGTCTGATTGCTAAAGTCTGTCTATGTCTCTAGAGGCTTTCCCTTTTTTCAATCTCTTTCACTCACTGTAGATTAAAAGTAACTGTTAGTTAATGTTCTCCAGAGAAACAAAACCAATATATATAAGAATTGCATATATATATATATATATACACACACACATAGAGGGATTTTAAGAATTTGGCTCATGCTCAGGAGTTAGTGCTTCAGTGTTGAAGCAAAATTTCTTCTTGGGGAACACTGTTTGTTTTTAAGGTTTTCCAACTAATTGAATGAGGCTCACCCACAATTTGGAGAATAATGTGATTTACTTGAAGTCAATTGATTATAGATATTAAGCACATCTACAAAATATCTTTGTAATAACCTCTTTTTTAATATTTATTTGAATAACTATGTACTATAGCCTAGCCAAGTTGACACATACAAGTAACCATTTTAGTCTACCCCTTGTCAATCTGGCACCCGTATATATCTCATAAAATCATACTTAATCTCCCAGCAAAGACAATGTTATTGTTGTTAGGTGCTGTTGAGTCGTCTCCGACTCATAGTGACCCTATGTACAGCAGAATGAAACACCTGGTCCTGCACCAGCTCCGTGATCCTTGCTATACTTGAGCCCATCGCCACAGCCACTGTCAATCCATCTTGTTAAGGGCATTCCCCTCTTTCATCGAACTTCCACCTTACCAAGCATGACATCCTTCTCCAGGAAATGGTTCCTTCTGACAACATGACCAAAGTAGGTGAGACAAAGTCTGGTGATTCTCGCTTCCAAGGAGCATTCTGGCTGCACCTCTTCCAGGACAGATTTGTTTGATATTTTAGCAGTCGATGGTATTTTCAGCATTCTTTGCCAGTACCACAACTCAAAAGCATTAATTCTTCTTTGGTCTCCCTTACTCATTGTCCAGCTCTCACATGCATATGAGGCGATTGAAAATATGGCTTTGTCAGGCGCACCTTAGTCCTCAAAGAGACATCTTTGCTCCTCAGCACTTGAAAGAGGTTTTCTGCAGCCAACTTTCCCAGTGCTATACATCATTTGATGTCCTGACTGCTGCTTCCATTGGCATCAATTGTAGAACCAAGCAATGTGAAGTCTTTGACAACTTCAGTCTTTTCTCCATTTATCATGATGCTGCTTATAGGTCTCATTGTGAAGATTTTTGTTTTCTTTATATTGAGATGTAATCTGTACTGCAGACTGTATTCTTTAATCTTCATCAGTAAGTGCTTCAAGTCATCCTCACTTTCAGCAAGGAAAATTATGTTGTCAGTGTATCACAGGTTGTTAATAATTCTTCCTCCAATCTTGATGCTACATTCTTCTTCATATAGTCCAGCTTCTTGGATTACTTGCTCAGCATATAGATTGGATAAGTATGGTGAAAGGATACAACCCTGACACACTCCTTTCTTGATTTTAAACCATGAAGTGTCCCCTTGTTGTGTTTGAACAAATGCCTCCTGGTCTATGTACAAGTTCTTCATGAGTACAATTAAGTGTTCTGAAATTCCCATTTTTCTCAATGTTATTCACAATCTTTTTTATGATCCAGACAATCAAATGCTTTTGCATAGTCAATAAAACACAGGTAAACATCTTTCTGGTATTTTTTACTTTGAGCCAAGATCTATCTGACAACAGTTTGATATCCCTTGTTCCACATCCTCTTCTGAATCCAGCTTGCACCTCTGGAAGTTCTCTGTCAATATACTGCTGCAACCGTTTTTTAATTATCTTCAGTAAGATTTTACTTGCATGCAATATTAATGATATTATTTGATAATTTCCACATTCTGTGGGATCACCTTTCTTTGCAATGGGTACAAATATGGATCTCTTCCAGTCAGTTGGCCAGATAGCCGTCTTCCAAATATCTTGGCATAAATGAATTAGTGCCTCTAGTGGGACATCTGTTTGTTGAAACATCTCAACGTTCCACCAATTCTGGGAACCTTGTTCTTCGGCAATTCCTTCAGTGCAGCCTCGACTTCTTTCTTCAATATCATTGTTTCTTGATCATATGCCACCTCCTGAAATGAATGAAGATCAACCAGTTCTTTTTGGTACAGTGACTATATTCCCACCTAATATGTGAGTTGTCAAAGATTTCATATTACTTGGTTCCACAACCAACAACCAATGGAAGCAGCAGTCAAGACATCAGATGACATATTGTACTGGGCAAATCTGCTACAAAAGACCTCTTTAATGTGCTGAAAAGCAAAGATGTCTCTTTGAAAACTAAGATGTGCCTAACCCAAGCAAGGTAGTTTTAATCACCTCATATGCATGTGAGAGCTGGACAATGATTAAGGAAGACCAAAGAAGAGTTGATGCTTTTGAGTTGTAGCGTTGGCAAATAATACTGAAAGTACCATGGACTTCCAAAAGAACTAACAAATCTCTGCTGGAAGAAGTGCAGCCAGAATGCTTTTGGAAGCAAGATTGGCCAGACTTCAACTGATGTACTTTGGTCATGTTGTCAGAAGGAACCCTTCACTGGAGAAGGATATCATGCTTGGTAAAGTGAAGAGTCAACAAAAATGGGAAAAGCCCTCAACAAGATGGTTTGACACAGTGGCTGCAATGATGGGCTTAGGTATAGCAGGGATTGTGAGGCTGGTACAGGACCAGGCAGTGTTTCGTTCTGTTGTGCATAGGGTAGCTATGAGTTGGAGCCAGCTCACTGGCACCTAACAACAACAGTTTTCAATTCACTTTAATCACAGGGCATAATAATACTAAGAGATGTCCTAAGGGATCTCCTCTATTCCAGACATATACTTCCTTACCTCCATTTTGTAGTAGCAGTTCAATAGCCTCTTCGTAACCAAGATCAGTCACTCTGGCCAGTATGTAAACTCCATTTTGTCTGTTATTATAGATGAGTGAGGATCCCAAATTGGCTGCATGACAATCTAATTTCATTTCAATGGAATTTTTGTATCTCCTGATAGAAGTAGTCTGACTATAATGCATATAAAACAGCACAGCATAAGGTTATAGGACGGATGCAAAAAAATTTTTATATTGATTCCTTGGTTCCTAGACTGTAAATCCTGGCTAAGGTAGAAATAGCACCATATATTGGATGCTGAATTAGACTACATACAGCTTCCTGGAGAACATTGTTCCAATCCTGCAAAATATTGCCACCTGTCTGGTGCTATGTTATTGTTATGTGCTGTCTATAGCAATCTCTAAAAGGCCATTCTACCATTTTTCAAGCTAGCTGGTTCAGGATGATGGTATTAAGGTAAGAGCAGTGAATTCCATGAGCTTGTGCCCGTTGCTGCACATCATTTGTTGTGAAATGAGTTTCCTGACCATAGGTAATGGCAGGCATGTGGAATACCATGATGGCAGATAATGCATGCTATAAATGCATGGATAGTTTTGGCAGAAGAATTGCATGTGGTAAAGACAAATCCATACCCAGAGTAAGTGTCTGGTCCACTAAGAGTAAAATATTGCCTCTTCTATGATGGAAGCAGTCCAGTATAATCAACCTGCTGCCAAGTTGCTAGATGATCACCCTGGGAAATGGTGTCATAATGAAGATACCGTATTGTGCTCTACTGCTGGCACATTGGACACTGTTGTTGTTGTTGTTACGTGCTGTGGAGTCAGACCTGACTCACAGCGACCCCTCCTTGGGTTTCCGAGGCAGTATCAATGTGAAGTAGATTGCCCAGCCTTCCTTCTGAGTGTTGTTATGTGCTGTCAAGTCAGCTCCACCTCATAGTGAACCTGTGTGCAACAGAACAAAACACTAACTGGTCCTGCTCCATCCTCACAATCCTTGCTATGCCTGAGCCCCTTGTTGCAGCTACTGACAATCCATCTCATTGAGAGTCTTTGCTTTTTTCACTGACCCTCAACTTTGTTGTTTTTGTTAGTGCTGTCAAGTCATCTCCGACTTGTAGTGACCCTATGATTCATTTCTTCCATTTGCTTTAGCTACTCTTCACTCAAGGGCAAGTTTCACAGTCTTCTGACACCATTTTGGTCTTTTATATTTTTAATGACCTCTTGTTTGCTTCATGTATGATGTTCTTGATGTCATCCCACAATTCTGGTTTTCAGTCATTGTTGTTCAATGCATCAAAACTATTCTTTAGATGGTCTCTAAATTCAGAAGGACCCTCAGCTTTACCAAGCATAATATCATTCTCCAGGGAATGGTCCCTTCTGACAACATAACCAAATAGGTGAAATAAAGTCTGGGCATTTTTGCTTCTAAAGAGAACTCTGGCTGCACTTCTTCCAGAATAAATTTTTTTCTTTCTTTCTTCTTTCTTTTTTAATTCTGGCAGTCCATAATATTTTCAGTATTCTTCAGCAACACCACAATTCAAAGACATCAACTCTTCTTCAATCTGTCTGATTCATTGTCTGGCTTTCATATGCGTATGAGGCTATACCATGGCTTGGGTTAGGTGCACTTTAGTCTTCAAAGTGAAGTGCTTGCTTCTCAAAAATTGAAAGAGATCTTTTGAAGCAGATTTGCCCTGTGCAATATGACATCTAAATTCTTTACTGCTGTTTCTACTGGGGTTGATTGTGGGTCCAAGTAAAATGAAATCCCTGACTTCAACCTTTTCTCCATTTATCATGTTGCTTATTGGTCCCGTTGTGAGGATTTTTCTTTTCTTTAGTTTGAGATGGAATCCATACTTCAGACTGTAGTCTTTGATCTTCATCAGTAAGTACTTCCAAGTCATCTTCACTCTCAGCAAGCAGTTATGTCATCTACATGTCACAGGTTGTTAATTCTTCCTCCACACTTGATGCCACATTCTTCTTTATATGGTCCAGCTTCTTGGATTATTTGCTCTGCATACAAATTGAATAAGTATGGTGAAAGAATACAAGCCTGACACACACCTTTCCTGATTTTAAACCATGCAGTATCCCCTTGTTCTGTTTGAATGACAGCCTCCTGATCTATGTAGAGGTTCCTCATGAGCACAAGTAAGTGTTCTGGGGTTCCCCTTCTTCTCAATGTTATCTGTGATTTTTTATGATCCACACAGTTGAATGCCTTGGCATAGTCAATAAAACACAGGTAAACCTCTTCCTGATATTTTTTTTCTTGTAGCCAAGACATCAGCAATAATACCTCTTGTTCTATGTGCTCTTCGAATCCAGCTTGAATTTCTGGAAGTTCCCTGTCAGTATACTGGTCCAATCTTTTTTGAAATTTCTTCAGCAAAATTTTATTTGCATGTGATGTGAATGATACTTTTTGATAATTTCCACATTATATTGGATCACCTTTCTTTGGAATGGGTACAAATATGAATCTCTTCCAGTCAGTTGGCCAGGTAGTGGTCTTCACAATTTCTTGGCATAAATGACTGAGCCTACATCCTTTTGTTGAAGCATCTCAGTGAGTATTCTGTCAATTCCTAAAGCCTTGTTTTTTTGCCAGTTCCTTCATCGCACCTTGGAATTCTTCCTTTAATACCATTTGTTCTTGATCATATGCTACCTCCTGAAATAGATGAATGTCAACCACTTCTTTCTGGTACAGTGTACTCCTTCCATCTTCTTTTGATGGTTCCTGTATCATTCAATATTTTGCCCAAGAGTCCAATATTGCAACTCAAGGCTTGAAGTTTTTCTACGGTTCTTTCAGCCTGAGAAACACTGAGTGTGCTCTTCTCTTTTGGTTTTCTAACTCCAAATTTTTGCACATTTCATTATAATTCTTTACTTTGCCTTCTCAACTTGACCTTTGAAATCTGTACAGCTCTTTTATTTCAGTATTTCTTCTATTTGCTTTAGCTAGTCTCCCTTCAAGAGCAAGTCTCAGAATTTCTTCTGACATCCATTTCAGTATTTTCTTCCTTTCCTGTCTTTTTAATGACCTTTTGCTTTCTTCATGTATGATTTTCTTGATGTAATCCCACAACTACTCTTGTCTTTGGTCATTGGTGTTCAGTCCATCAAATCTATTCTTCATATTGTTCTTATGTGATGTCCAGTTGTTTCCAACTCATGTCAACCCTATGCACAGCAGAACAAAACTTCCCAGTCCCACGCCAGCTCCATGATCCTTGCTATACTTGAGCCCATTACCACAGCCACTGTGTCAATACATCTTGTTGAGGCCCTTCCCCTCTTTTGTCAACCCTCCACCTTACCAAGCATGACATCCTTCTGCAGGAATGTTCCCTTCTGACAACATGACCAAAGTGGGTGAGACAAGTTTGGCCATTCTCACTTCCAAGGACAATTCCAGGACAGACTTGTTAGTTCTTTTAGCAGTCCATGGTACTTTCAGCCTTCTTCACCAGCACCACAACTCAAAAGCATCAACTCTTCTTTTCTCTTCCTTATTCATTATTCATCTCTCACATGCATATGAGGCAATTGAAAACACCATGGCTTGTGTCTGCTGTACCTTTGTCTTTAAGGAGGCATTCTTATGCCTCAAAAGAGGTCCTTTGCAGCTGATTTAGCCAGTGCTGATGTCCTGACTGCTGCTTCCATTCAATTGTAGAAACAAGTGATAAGAAGTCTTTAACAACTTTAGTCTTTTCTCCACTTACCGTGATGCTGCTTATAGGTCCAGTTGTCAGCATTTTTGTTTTCTTTATATTGAGATTCAATCCATACTGCAAACTCTATTCTTTAATCTTTATCAGTAAGTGCTTCAAATCATCCTCATTTTCAGCAAGCAAAGTTGTGTCATGAGTGTATCGCAGGTTGTTAATAATTCTTCCTCCAATCCTGATGCCATGTTCTTCATATAGTCCAGCTTCTTGGATTGTTTGCTCAGCATACAGATTAAATAAATATATTGAAAGGATACAATACAGACACACTCCTTTCTTGATTTTAAACCGTGCAGTGTCTCCCTGTTCCGTTCAAATGACAGCCTCCTGGTCTATGTACAGGTTCCTCATGAGTACAATTAAGTGTTCTGAAATTCTCATTCTTCTCATTATTTTCCATGATTTGTTATGATCCATACAATCAAATGCTTTTGCATAGTCAAACACAAGTAAACATCTCTCTGATATTCTTTGCTTTGAGCCAAGATCCATCTAACATCTGCAATGACATCCCTTGTTCCACTTCCTCTTCTGAATCTGGCTTGCACATCT
>NW_006921888.1:2154615-2164477 GCF_000298275.1 Orycteropus afer afer
GCCATGCCATTCCTCTTCAAATTGTCATTCCTGGCATAGTAGACCATATGGTTATCTGATTGAAAATGGTCAAAACCTGTCCATTTCAGCTCACTAATGCCTACCATATCAATCTTTATGTGTTCCCTTTCATCTTTGACAACTTCCAATTTTCCTACATTCATACTTTGTACATTCCATGTTCTGATTATTAATGGATGTTTGCAGCTGTTTCTCCTCAATTTGAGTCATGCCATGTCAGAAAATGGAGGTTCTAAAAGCTTTGCCTTATCAATATCATTAAGGTTGGTTTTCCTCTGAGGAAGCAGCTTTTTCCCAGTCATATGTTGGGTGCCTTCCGACCTAAGGGGTTGGTCTTCCTGCACTGTATTGGGCAATGTTGCCATAAAGTTTTATTGTTTCCATAAAGTTTTCCATCAAGTTGCCCAGTAATGTATCAGACAGTGTTTCTCTGCTAATCATAAAATTTTCCCTGACCAATTCTTTGAGAAGTGGATGGCCTCTTCCTTCTTCCTTGTCTGTCTCAGTCTCTAAGCTGTGTTGAAACCTGTGCACCATGTGTTTGAAACACTGGGGCACAGTCTCAAGCCTCACAGCAACACATAAGCCACCATAGTATGACAAACTGACAGACAAGTGTGTCTCCCTTAGCTGTTTGAAACCTCTCCACCCTCCCCTTATTTGGATCCTGCCACCTTGTCAGCCCCGGCTTTCCCTCCTTCCTGCTTTTTGTGTGGGGTCTGTCTCCCTCCTCTTACCTGAATCCTGCTACCTTGTCGGCCTTGATTTTCCCTCCTTCCTGCCTTTTGGGTAGGGGGTGTCTCCGTTCCCCTTACCTGGATCCTGCCTCCTTGTCAGCCTTGGCGATACATATTCTTCATATGGTTTCTAAATTCAGGTGGAATATAATCAAGGTTGTGTTTTAGACTCTCATGGACTTGATTTAATTTTCTTCAGCTTCAATTTGAACTTGCACATGAGCAACTGATAGTCTGTTCCACAGCTAGGTCCTGGCCTTGTTTTGACTGACAATATTGAGCTCTTCTCCATTGTCTCTTTCCACAGATGTAGTCGATCTGATTCCTGTCTATTGCATCTGGCAAGGTTCACATGTATAGCCACCATTTATGTTGTTGAAAAAAAGTTATTTAAAGCGAAATCTTTTTTCCAACAGACTTGTCATTAAACAGTAGTTATAGTCATATAACAAGGAATGAAAGTCCATGTTGCTGCAACAACTTCATTCCCACTATCATGACCATTTTATTCATGATTCATGTGCCAATTGGGTTATAGGAGTAGATGCTAAAGATAAAGAGGATAAAGAGGCTGACTGGTATCCACAGAATGGGTCATCCTATCTACTATTATAAGCCTCTTTTGAAGTCACCTACCTGTTGGTGAGTGTTCACATGGGACACAGATACCTTCACATATTTTGGCCCATTCAGAGATCTATCCACATACTTCCTCAGACCTCCTCATCACCAGTCATGTCCTTCTAAGTCCCTTGTGATCCAGCCAAACCACTGGGTATTTCTCATGAATCAGTATCCATTTTCACTTATAGCTATTTCTTCTTTCATGCAAAATGAATACCCAGATGGACAGCTCAAAGTTCTGCATATGAGGAGGATAGCCCTTCACCATTGTCCTCCAGGGATGTCCCAGAAAGGATCTATAGTGCTACAGCTGTCTGTTCTTAACTAATGCTTGCATATTGTGCAGAGCCACCTTTAAACCAGTCTTAAGTTTTCTCCATGAAGCCATAGGTATGAGCTGGGAGAGAAAAGGTAATGAGGCAGAAGTGGGGCCCATGAACCACCTAATATTGTATATGCAATTTTCATTTGATAATGGAGTGCTACTGTGCACTCCCAATATTATGGCTTTGTGAGTCTGACAATATCTAGTTAATGTTGAGCAGCTTAAGTCACATGGTAACATGGAAGAAGGCAGAGTTTTGCTCCAAAAAGATATCTTAAGGATCTGCCAAAGGCTTCAGCAGCATCTCTATAGCATATGCTGGATCATATGGTCTGAGTGGCAAAGCAGCTTGTACAGCAGCCTGTACCTGTTGATAACCGTTCTCTTGTTTGGGCCTCCACTCAAAACTAGCAGTTTTTCAGGCTACTTGTTAAATGATCCAGAATAGAACACCTTGCAGTAGTTAAATTTGTATGTCAACGTGGCTGGGTCTCGTTGAGTGGCTGGGCATCTGGTGGTAGCTATTCCCCATGATGAGACTGGCAATCAACTCCATGGTGGGATCTACCACAAGCAGCTGAGTAGGTACCTTTGGGATGTGGTCTGTTTCCTGTATATAAGAAGAAGCCTTGGGGATAGTCTCTAGCTTATGGCATGCTTGGACCCTGCATGTAGCCATGTCATTGTTCAGCAGCCTGCCACGCTCTGCCGACCTTGGGACTTACAATGGACTTGAATTAATGGACTGCCATGTGATTTGGTAACATAGGGACTGTGCCTTTTCACTTGTCAACCTTGGGCTTGGCAGTCTCAGCAGCCAGCAGCTGTCTGAGTGAAAAAAAGCCTCTAGCTTCAGTGGACCAGGAGCTGGAGGCAGAGCTGAAGCCTAAGGCTGAGGGGCTTTCACCCAGCCTTTAGAGCCTGGCACTTTGAATTTGGACTTAAAGCCTCCAAACTATAAGAGAATAAACTCCTGTTTGTTAAGGCCATCCTATTTGTGATATATTCTTGTCAGAGCAACACTAGATAACCAGAACACACCTAAATGACAAATATGTTGCTACCCAAATCAAAGAGGCCCAGTAAGTATTGTGCCTCCTTTTTAGTTGTAGGAGCAACCAGTTGCAACTCTGGTGGTGTAGTGCATAAGACATTTTGACTGCCAACCAGAAGGCTGGCAGTTCAAACCCACCAGCCACTCCTTGGAAGATTGAGCAATCTACTTCTGTAGAGATACCACCTCGGAAACCCAAGGAGGGAATGGTATGCGTCGAATTGATTCAACAGCAGTAAGTTTGGGATATCTTGACATGCTTCACACTCCTGGGCCCCTAGAAATTTTACTGAGGTGGAAGACCTCCAAATTTCTGTTGGATTTATTTCCCCTCTCTTGATGTGCAAATGTTTTATTAAGTCTAGAGTAGTTGTTACTTCTTGCTCACAAGGTCCAATCAGCATAATATCAGTGTAATGCACAAGTGTGATGTCTTTTGGAAAAGAAAGATGAACAAGGTCTCTGTGGACTAAATTATGACACAGGACTGGAGAGTTGCTATATCTCTGAGATAGGACAGTAAAGATGTATTGATAGTCTTGCCAGCTGAAAGCAAACTAATTCTCATGGTCTTTACTAACAGATTTTTGGGGAAACAAATGCATTTGCCAAATCAATAGCTAAGGGAAGTATTAATTTGCTAAAACAATGAAACGATATCTGGAACAGTAGCTGCAATTGGAGTCACCACCTACTTAAGCTTATTATAATCCACTGACATTCTAAAAGATCATCCTGTTTTCTCCATAAGCTAGATAGAAGAGTAAAGTGAATATGTGGTGAGAATCCCACTCCCTGCATCTTTCAGGCCTTGATGGTGGCATCTCAGCTATCACTCTAGAAATGGTATAATGTTTTAGAGGCAGTGCTAGTGGCTTCCATTGGTCTTTCAAAGAGCTATCAAAATAGCTCTCACTCCACAGGTCAGTGAAACAATGTGGGAATTCTGGCAGTTGCTGAGTATGTCTCCAATTTTAGACATTCAACTGGAACTGGGGGAATAAGCACAGGATAAGCTTGGGGACCCATTGGACCATCTGTGAGATGGACTTGAGCTAAAATTCTATTGATATTTAACCTCCCTCCATAAGCTTCTTCTCTGATTAATGGACCACAGTGATATTTTATGTCTCCCAGAATTAGTGTCAGTTCAGAGTCAGTGTTAAATATTACCCCAAAAGTCTAATTTTCCCAATGCTGTCAACCTGGTTAAAGGTCATAGGACCCTTTGGTAGAAGATGGGAGAAAGAGAAACAGTATAAATTATTGTCAGTATACTAGAACTCTTTCTCAAGTGGACTTAGCCTCTCATTCATTCAAGGAGCTCTGGGTCTGTAAACTGGCATAATGGGAATTTATTTAGGAGGCATGATTCTATTTTGGCAAGTTAAGTTATACTTCTGTTCACTTGACTCAGAACTCTTCCACTTATATAGAATTCAGTAAGAATTTAGTAGCCATCCCATTTATTTCTGTTCTAGGAATACTGTGATCAGCTAACCACTGTCATAAGTATCTGCAAGTCCAAATACTCTGATTACTGCATAGACTCTGCTCTCCATTTTGGTAATTGTACCCACCTTATCTTTGGGAGTTAAAAGCTGCTGCTTGCCCCAGTTGTCCTAGGATCTAATTGCTCCCATTGCATTTAAATATTCCACTTCACTGGCAGAAGTTTCAACTGTAATTTTTGACCTACAGAAAAGAACAACTACATAGTACTTCCAGGTTGCTGGGGCTCCCCTCACAAATGTATATCTCACAGTTGTGGTGAAAGGTGTATCTTCTGGACTTTCCCAGGGTGAATTAGAATGGCTTACTTAATGAATTCACTCTAACATTCCAATCTCCCTAAACCTTTAGAAACCTACTACAGTATATCAAAGCAGTTCTGGTGTTTAAGCTTCATTTAGTGTAGCCCACCTCTTGGTCCCTGTTTCAGTCAACCAACCAACCAGCCAATTAGAGCTATTTGTAATTGTTTGTGCTAAAACATTGAATCTAGCATCTCTGCTTAGTGAGCCTGTATCAGTAAAATATTCAGCCAAATTTTTAAAAACTTGAATGCACAGAGAAACACCAAAAATTAGTGTAATAGAAGAAATTTATTTATTGTGAGTAGATAGGATTCAAATCAGGCAGTGTCAACCTGAACACATCAGGAAGGCTTCCAAAGTGTGGGTAGTGAGAACAGGTTATATAGGTCATTGTCTTGTTAATTTCTCAGGCAAAAACAATCAGGTCTTGTGGTTCCTGCTCCCTGAAACTGGCTGCACATAGATAATTATCTAAAAGGCCCCAATGCCTGAGGCAAGATGATCTCCCTAAGCTGCTCAATAAGCTACTGTTTGATTTCAAAGTGACTGGACTAAAAAGGAGCTCAGATGGTGGAGTGCCTACAGCACTTGACTGCTAACCAGAAGGTTGATGGTTCAAACCCACCAGCCACTCCATGCACAGAAGATGGGGCAATTTACTTCATAACTATTTACTGCTTTGGAAATCCAAAAGGTCTTTATGAGTCAGAATCAAGTTGATGACAGTGGTTTTTCTTTGTTTTTGTTATTGTTTTTAATAAAATAGTTCCCTAAAGGCTCAAGGTTCAAAAGGACACCTAAGGGCGGATGGCCTGGGTGGATCACCCAAATTCCATGAATCCAGAAATGTGGATTCTAGAAGAATTGCAGCTTTCTCATGATCCATTACAACTTTATGTCCCTTTCACCATTATTCCACACTCTTAATATCTATTCCCACACTGATTCCCTAGATTTCTGTCTGTATAAATAAGGAAAATTATACAGTTATTTTGGAAAGTAGTACATTTCCTTGTGGCTTGCACTTTGTACCTTACCTTTTGAGCCTTCTGGGACCTGCGTTTATAGGTCTGGAAGAAAAGGTGGTAGGTTATGTCTGAGGAGAGTCAGCAGTGCTTTGCAAGACAATTGCCTCAGGGAAAGTCATTACATGTTCCTCAGGCAAAGAGTGGTTAATTTCCTCAGAAAAGGTTAGAAGGGCTGATTCTACTGGCAAAGATGACTGAGGAGAACAGAAGGTCAATGCCAGTTTATTAGGATCTGCCCATATGTTCTTATTCCGGTTTTCAGGGTCCTATTTCTTTCTAGTCAATGCCCTCACTTTAAGAGAAGACAACTGTAAGTTTCCGATTTTAGTATTTGTTGTAATGCAGTCATTCCTAGGATGAGACTCTGAGTTTGTTTTTCAGAAATCTCAGCCCTGCAGCCACAGGAAATGAGACTTTCAGTGCAGACATAGAACCATTCAGGCCATTTATGTGGAACATGAGCTGGAAATTTGAAACCTTGACCTTATGCTTTTATTTCACACTTTATCAAGTACAGTTGGGAACAACCAGACAATCACATTTTACTCATTAGTTCAACAAAAATGGTCACCCAGAACTTGCCTTTAAGTATTTAATTAGGACTGTGCAATGAAGATATTGTCCACGTCTCTAGTGCTACTTAATACTGTGACCTATCAGTGCCCTCTTTAACACTGGAAAAGTGGTAATGCCTTTAAATCTAGTCAAGTTAGAAACCCCAGACAATTCACAAAACTCATCCTTAAGATTCTGTTTCTCTAGAACCACTCTCCTAACAAATCTATTAGGGTTCTCTAAAGAAATATAACCAGTAGTATGGAGAATACTAAAGTATTAAGGTCCTCAAAGTAGAATCAGCCTTAATGACATGGATGGGGTAAAGCTTTTGGGATCTCCATTTGCTGATATGGCACAACTCAAACTAGGAAGAAACAGCTACAAGTATCCATCAATAATCAGAACATGGAATATATGAAGCATGAATCTAGGCAAATTGGAAGTTGTCAAATTGAAATAGAACACATAAAGATTGATATCCTAGGCATTTGTGAGATGAAATGCACTAATTTTGGCCATTTTGAGTGAGACAGTTACATGACAGTGGGTTGTGAATGACAAATTGAAGAGGAATGGTGTGGCATTCATCATCACAAAAAATGTTTCAAGACCTGTCCTGAAGTGCAATGCTGTCAATGATAGGATAATATTCATATACCTACAAGGAAGACCAATTAATACTACTATTATCAAAATTTATACACCAAACACCAAAGCAAAGATGAGGAAATTGCACATTTTTACCAACTTATGCAGTCTGAAATTGACCAAATGTGCAATGAAGATGTGTTGATTCTTACTGGTGATTGGAATGCAAAAGTTGGAAAGAAGAATCACCAGTAGCTAGAAAATATGGTCTTGGTGATAGAAATGATGCCAGAGATCGCATGATAGAATTTTGTAAGACCAACAGCTTACTCATTGCAGATACATTTTTTCAACAACTTAAATGGTGCCTATACACATGGACCTCACCAGATGGAAACACAAGAATCAGATAGTCTACATCTGTGGAAAGAGGCAATGGAGAAGCTCAATGTCTTCAGCCAAAACAAGCCCAGGATCTGACTGGAAAAGACCATCAACTGCTCATATGCAAATTCAAGTTAAAGATAAAAAAATTAAAACAAGTTCACAAGAGCCAAAATATGATCTTGATTACATTCTACCTGGATTTAGAGAGCATCTAAAGGATATATTCGATGCATAAAACACCAATGACTGAAAACCAGATGAGTTGTGGGATGATATCCAGAACATCATACATGAAGAAAGCAAGAGGTCATTAAAAACATAGACAAGTAAGAAAAGATCAAAATAGATGTCAGAACAGACTCTGAACCTTGCTCTTGAATGAAGAATAGCTAAATCAAATTGAAGAAATGAGAAGGTAAAAGAGTGGAACAGATTTCAAAGAGCAGCTCGAGAAGACAGTCAGTTATTATAATGAAATGTGCAAAGACTTGGAGTTAGAAAATCAAAAGGGAAGAGCATGCTTGATAGTTCTCTAGCTGAAAGAACTAAAGAAAAACTTCAAGCCTTCAGTTGCAATATTGAAAGAGTCTATGGGTAAAAATCTCTGCTATTCATAAGGTTTTCCCTGGCCAATTCTTTGAGAAGTGGATGGCCTCCTCCTTCTTCCTAGTCTGTCTCAGTCTGCAAGACGGGCTGATACCTGTGCAACAGGTGCACCCTACTGGGTTTGGAACACCAGTGGCACAGCCTCAAAGAAGAGAAGACCAAAGTGAATGACAGAAGAGACTCTGAAACTTGCCCTTGAGTGTAGAGTAGCTAAAGCAAATGGAAGAAATGACAAGATAGAAGAATTGAACTGAAGATTTCAAAGAGTAGCTCAAGAAGACAAAGCCAATTACTATAATGAAATGTGCAAAGACCTGTATTTTGAAAACCAAAAGGGAAGAACACGCTCGGCATTTCTCAATCTGAAAGAATTGAAGAAAAGGTTTAAGCCTCGAGTTGCAATATTGAAGGATTCTAAGGGCAAAACATTGAATGATGCAGGGAACATCAAAAGAAGATGGAAGGAATACACAGAGTCACTGTACCAAAAAGAACTGGTCGATCTTCATCCATTTCAGGAGGTGGCATATGATCTAGAACCAATGGTAATGAAGGAGGAAGTTGAAGCTGCAGTGAAGGAATTGGCGAAGAACAAGGCTCTGGGAATTGATGGAATGAATACCCATTGAGATATTTCAACAAATGGATGCCACACTGGAGGCACTCACTTGGTCGTGCCAAGAGATTTGGAAGACAGCTACCTGGCCAACTGACTGGAAGAGATCCATATTTGTACCCATTCCAAAGAAAGGTGATCCCACAGAATGTGGAAATTATAGAACAATATAATTAATAACACACGCAAGTAAGATCTTACTGAAAATAATTCAAAAATGGTTGCAGCAGTATATTGACAGAGAACTTCCAGAGGTGCAAGCTGGATTCAGAAGAGACGTAGAACAAGGGACATCATAGCTGTTGTCAGATGGATCTTGGCTCAAGGCAAAGAATACCAGAAAGATGTTTACTTGTGCTTTATTGACTATGCAAAGGCATTTGATTGTGTGGATCATGACAAATTATGGATAACTTTGAGAAGAATGAGAATTCCCAAACACTTCATTGTACTCATGAGGAACCTGTACCTTCACCAGGAGGCTGTCGTTCGAATGGAACAAGGGGACACTGCATGGTTTAAAATCAGGAAGGGAGTGCGTCAGGGTTGTATCCTTTCCCCATACTTATTCAATGTATATTTTGAGCAAATAATCCGAGAAGCTGGACTATATGAACAAAAATGTGGCATCAGGATTGGAGGAAGAATCATGAACAACCTGAGATACACTGATGATACGACTTTGCTTGCTGAAAGTGAGGATGACTTGAGGCACTTACTGAGGAAGATTGAGGAACACAGTCTGCAATATGGATTACATCTCCATATAAAGAAGACAAAAATCCTCACAACTGGACCAATAGGCAGCATCACAATAAATGGAGAAAAGATTGAGGTTGCCAAAGAATTCATGTTGCTTGGTTCTACAATCAATGCCAACGGAAGCAGCCGTCAGGACATTAGCTGACGCGTAGCACTGGGCAGGTTGGCTGCGAAAGAACTCTTTCAAGTGCTGAGGAGCAAGGATGTCTCCTTGAGGACTAAGGTGCACCTCACTAAGGTTGCAATGTTGGTTCTTCAATACTGAAAGTACCATGGGCTACCAGAGAACTAACAAATCTGTCCTGGAAGAAATGCAGCCAGAATGTTCCTTGGAAGCGAGAATGGCCAGACTTTGTCTCACCCGTTTTAGTCACATTGTCAGAAGGGACCATTACCTAGAGAAGGAGATCATGCTTGGTACAGTGGAAGAACAGCCAAAAAGGAGAAGGCCCTCAACAAGATGGATTGACACAGTGGATGCAATGATGGGGCTGGCACAGGATTGGGCAGTGTTTGGTTCACTTGTACATAGGGACACTATGAGTCAGACCCAACTTGAAGGCACCTAACAACAACATGGAGAATACACACACACACACACAAATATTTATGGGTGTGTATATATATATATGGGAGCTTTGGTAGCATAGTGCCTAAGGCACTTGACTGCTAACCAGAAGGCTGGCGGTTCAAACCCACCAGCCACTCCTCGGAAGGAAGGTTGGGCAATCCTACTTCC
>NW_006921888.1:2164599-2167903 GCF_000298275.1 Orycteropus afer afer
ACACACACACACACACACACATATATTTAGGCTCTGGCTGGTGGTGTAGTGCCTAAGTTATTTGACTGCTAACCAGAAGGCTGGAGGTTCAAACCCAACAGCCACTTCTCAGAAGGAAGGTGGGGCAATCTACTTCTGTAGTGATACCGCCTTGGAAACCCAAGGAGGGGTTGCTATGAGTCGGGTCTGACTCAATAGCACATAACAACAACACATATATATGTACACATAGGTATTTATATACACACACACACACACACATATATGTGTGTGTCTGTGTGTGTATAAACCAAACTCACTGCCATCAATCAGATCCGACTCATAGTGCCCCTCCTTGGGTCTCCGAGGCAGTTTCACTATGGAAGTAGATTGCCCAACTTTCCTTCTGAGGAGTGGCTGGTGGGTTCGAACCGCCAGCCTTCTGGTTAGCAGTCAAGTGCCTTAGGCACTATGCTACAAAAGCTCCTAATATATGTGTGTGTGTGTGTGTGTGTATGTATTTCAAGGAATTGGCTCAATGATTGTGGGACTGACAAAGTTCAGAATTTGTAAGGCAACCTGGCAGACATCAGGCTCAAAGGCAGGAGTTGATGCTGCAGTCTTTGGCTGAATTTCTTCTTCAGGAAAGCCTAAATTTTACTTTTAAGTTCTTACCTCTGATTGAACAGGACTTATGCAGATTATTGAAAATAATCTTTACTTAGAGTCAGCTGATTATACATGCTAAACACATCTACAAAATACCTTCGTAACAACACGTATTGAACATTTATGCACTATGTCTAGCCAAGTTGTTACACTAAACTAACCATCATAGTAACATCAAATTTCCAATTCCTTTGTATGTTTTTAAGAAGCTAAATAATACAATGGCTTCAATTTTAGTTTTATCTGCCTCCTTTTCACTCTAAGGATACTTGATTATTCACTATTATTCAACCCCCACACTATGTGCACTATCCTCCTCTTTCCTCTATACTTTTCTGATACTGTCTCTTCTGGTGGAATTGTACTTCTCTGTTGGTTCTATTGAGGCTTTGATTTGCCTTGAAATCTACTTTAAAACTTTCTCTTAGCTATCTCCCCTAAATTTCTCTGTATCATCAATATAATTCTAATAGGGTCTTCATATTCCACTTTGTACTTTTATGTATTTTACCACATATATCTTTCAAACTAGACAGTACACACCTTTAATAGAATATTTGTATAGTATTCACTCTTATGTCTACTCATCCTGCCTTAAAGATAAATGATACTCTATGAATACTAGGTTGAAGTAAATATTTAAAATCTTCTCTGTAGAATCATTTTGAACATGTCTGCCACTACTAAATCAAGGCTGTATAGCATTTTTAAATACTGTTTCTTCTTTTCCAATGTGGCCTAAAGCAATGTCTCACACTTGAATATTTGGAGACCCTTATAAATATCTGCAGGTCTCAGGATTTATGTAAATGTTAAATTAAGAAATAAAACTCTTATTTCACATGTTCAACTGGCCCAACATAATTACAAACTTGAATGTGAGAACTATAGTCTATAAGGTGGTTGTCTAGAGATGCAAAATGTCTGCATTTTCCTCCTTAATATTACAGAAATAAAACACTGTTTTCAAAATTGCCATTGAACTAAAAAATCAATCAGAATCTGGTCAGTGATCCCTACAGTGATATTAAGCAAAGAGCATTACTTAGTATAAAATGTAAACTATACTTTAAAATAGTTGACCTCTAAACCTATTTCCTCATATATAAAATTGGAATAAAAATAATTAACTTTTCCTCATATATAAAATTGGAATAAAAATAATTAACTGAAGAATTTGGAGATATAGGCTATCCCCAAGTTATGAATAAGATCCATTCCTATCTGTGTCTTTGAGAATTTGTAGTCAGTTGGAACATGTCATTATTCAGCCTTAATTTTGTGTAAGAATAGGATCAAAACTTTTCAGTGATTGAAAAGTTGCATGTACAGCAAGTGAAGGTATTTGTGACGAAGACTTTTTTGCAAGTAGGGGCTGGTTCAGTCATTTCACACTGAGGGCAAATTTATGTAACAGTAAACAGGACTTCAAAGATGACTGTGCCATGCTCAGAGATGGCGACACCCCACTCAAAGATGGTGCTCAACTGTGCTGCTTTGAATAACGTATGGTTTTTCAAAGTCCTGTCAATAATCGAGTCTCACTCATCAAGCACCTGAAAGGGCTCACTACACCTCTTCCAAGTCTCCCATTCCAGGACTTTAACCCTTAATTTTTCCCTTCCCAGTTACCATGAAAAGTCACCCAAATTGTGAAAATTCCAGTTTTACTGTTTCTCTTCTTTGGCCATGACAGAACTGATTTGGAGCCCTGTGGTAAAGGATAAGGAAGTGTTTGTTGTACATAAGTTGGATATTCATAACCTGAGGACCACCTGTACAAAATAATGTGTTTCTCAGTACACTTTCAGTTCCATGTAACAGAAAACCCTGCTAAAAACTGCTTAAGTTATTTTAAAAAAAGGAAAAATCAAAAGGAATTTATTGGTTATAATAACTGACACATTTAGGGGTAGATTAGCTGTTAGATAAGGTTTTTGTTTTGCTCTATAGGTTCAAATTGAATTATCAGGACTGCTCCATCTCTATATTGACTCTTAAACCAGTGGATTATCAGGATAATGGTCAGTACCTCCAGGCTTAGCTCTACTCATTAGGGAAAAAGTTGTTTCTGTACTTCAGAACCAACTCATAGAGACCCTTAGGACAGTGTAGAACTGCCTGTGGTAGTTCAGTTTGTGTGTCAACTTGGCCAGGCCTGGTTGAGTGGCTGGGCAGCTGGATGTAATATTCCATGATGAGACTGGTAATCAACTCCATGGTGGAATCTACTGTGAGCAGCTGAGAGCTGCTTTAGGGATGTGGTCTGCTTCCCGTATATAAGCAGCAGCTTGGAGAATGGTCTCTGGCTTATGGCACGCTTGGACCCTGCATGTAGCTGAGTCGTCATTCAGCAGCCTGCCATGCTCTGCCAACTTTGGGACTTTCAACGGACTTGAATTAATGGCCTGCTGTGTGATTTGGTAATATCGGGGCTGTGCCTTTTTACTTGCCAACCTTGATTTGGTGGTCTCAGCAGCCAGCAGCTGTCTGAGTGAAGAAAAGCCTCTAGCTTCAGTGGGCTGGGAGCTGGAGGCAGAGCTGAAGCCCAAGGCTGAGTGACTTCACCCAGCCCCCAGAGCCTGGCACTTTGAACTCGGACTTAAAGCCTCCAAATTGTAAGAATAAACTCCTGTTTGTTAAGGCCATCCCATTT
>NW_006921888.1:2168528-2177524 GCF_000298275.1 Orycteropus afer afer
AACAACAACAACAACTGTTTCTGTACTCCAGAACCAACTCATGGAGACATATGAGTTAAAACTAGGATGGGGAGAGTGAGGCACTAGTGTGCAAAATTTAAGGAGGCATTCACTCTTAGGGTAATGTAAATGTTCCTCATCTCACTCTAGTAACAGAAACAGAATCATAAAACTGATTAGGTAAATCATCAGCAAAATGAAATAGTATTCAAGTTTGGGGAAGTTTCTTATAAAGATAAACATATTCTTAAATGTCACCTAGCCATCATACATAAATATTCATGCAAAAAGAACAAAAAGCTACATTTGCTTAAAAATATGAGTGTGAATGCTTATAGTGGCTTTAGTCATCATTTCCTAAAATGGAAATAACCCAAATATGTACATGAAATACTGAAGACTGATACACACAACATGGATTTCTTTCAAATGCTTCATGCTAGGAAGCCCAACTCAGAAAGTTGTATACTGTGTGATTCAACTTTTTATGAAATTTTGTAAGAGGAAAAATTTTGGAGATCAGGAGTGGATTACCCAATAAGCAAGGGAAGCTCAGGCTTGCTTGTGCTTACTTACTAATCTGTAACAAACAATTTCTCATAGGTTTGACAACATGTTTGATTGGTCAAGGAATGTCAATTTGAAAAGAGGCTTTGATTCTGTAGGAAGGTGCCATGGGATTGGGAGATAGAGAGATACCATTACCTAGAACCAGAATCTTTGATTTGGTAAATATATATATATATATATATATATGAAAATTTTCTCTACAGATTATTAAGTAAGCACAAGTAAGCCCATGGTACCTTACCAAGCAATCCAACACTGATAGAGATGTATAACAGAGAGGCAGTTGCCAGGAACCAGGGATGGGTGGACAGGTTGATTATATAAAGAAGCACAGATTTTGTGAAGATGACGAAATATTCTACCTCTTGTTGTGAAGGTTGTTCTACACTGTATGCATGTGTCAAAACTCATATCTGTATATATAAACAAAATGAATTTTATTCTATGTAACTAAATTGCATAAATAAAATCCTTTTTATTATTCTGTGTTATTCATGATTTATATATTCTTGATATGAGTAGTATAGAACTTCTGGTTAAGTTTTGCTTTACATTGGAAATATCTAGTATGAAATCTCATACTATTATATTGTATTAAGTATGCTGTTTGCTTCCTTAATTTTATAAAGTAATATTTAAAATGGCAGTTCAAGCACTTTTTGTCTATTCTTTGTTCCTAAATGTAAATGTAGTGTCTATATATTTTAAGCAGCTCTGCTGGAGAGCTGGTTGTTACTTTGTTCTTTCACTCCTATAATCCCACCTGTCATTGTTTAAGGACATTAAATAGTGCTACATGATCTGAGTGGAGAGGAATATTTTAGCCTATATATGGAAGATTTTTTTTTTATTTTAATGACTGACTTTAGCCAGTCACCTCAACTTTCTGAGCCTTGGTTTCCATATTTATAATTTGGATGTAAGAATACCTAGCAGAATTTTTAGTAGTGTTTAAAAATAATCAAAATTCACCAAAATTTGAACAGAAGTTTCATGCTGAGCAGTTGTTCTATATGCATATAGGGTGGTCATTTTGATTCCAGAGAAAGCAAATGGCTGAAAAGAGTGAAGTTCCTAAGAGAAGAGGAGGGAGAAATACAGATCAACCATTGGCTAACATGACTGATTGAACCCTGCCCTCTCCCTTTTGCTGACATCAGCCTAAAACCCATTTACTTCTGGTCTGGCTGCTAATAATTTGGCTCTGCACTCACTTATAACCATGAAGTAGTTGTACAGCTATCCTTTTCTAGCAGGATAAGACAAAATTGCATTCCTATAAAGCAACTTCTAGGGAGCTCTGGTAGCGTAGTGCCTAAGGCACTTGACTGCTAACCAGAAGGCGGCAGTTCAAACCCACCAGCCACTCCTTGGAAGGAAGGTTGGGCAATCTACTTCCATAGTGAAACTGCCTTGGAAACCCAAGGAGGGGTCGCTATGAGTCGGGTCCGACTTAATGGCACATAACAACAACAACAACAAAACAACTTCTAAGGAGCTCTGGTGGTGCAGTGCCTAAGGCTAACCAGAATATTGGCAGTCCAAACCCACTAGCCACTCCATGGAAGGAGCAATCTGCTTCCATAAATAGTAGATGGGGCAATCTACTTCCATGAAGATTTATGACCTCAGAAACCCAATAGGGGTCACTATGAGTTGGAATCAAGTCAGTGGTAGTGGGTTTTGGTTTTTATTTATAAAGCAACTTCTGGAAGGCTTTTGCAGTATGGTTAGTCTTTTTATGATGACTGTTTTGTTTTGTGGATGAGAAAAACCTTAAAATCAAAGAAAGATGTATGTTATTAACTTTATTACTCAACAACGGACATAAACACATACACACACACATACATAAAACACCTAGTACTACTACTCCTGGCACATAATACGTGCTTTTTATATTATAGCAATGTGTGTGTTATAAATTACAAAGTACTTTCATAAATATTATATAAAATATTTATGTCATTCCTAAGATAGAAATGGATAAGTATGTCCCCATTTTAAATTCAAGGAAACTAAGGCTGAACTATGTTATACTACTATGGAAAGAATTTAGAAAAGTATCCGATTTTTATTGCTACTTCGATGTTCTTAAGGCAGATGAAGTCCTTGTAAAGACTCTTTGTAAGAGAGTGATCACTTTTGCCATTGTCTTACTCCCAAAATTATACTAGCCTACAGAAGAATCTTCAAACTCTGTCTCAAGGAGACAGTAAGTGATGATGGGATATAAAATTAATTAATAAACTGTAAATTTTATAACCATTGCTATTAGGGATCTCTGGTGGCATAGTGCCTAAGGCATTTGACTGCTAACCAGTAAGCTGGCAGTTCAAACCCACCAGCCACTCCTCGGAAGGAAGATTGGGCAATGTAGTTGTGTGGTGATACTGCCGTGGAAACCCAAGGAGGGTTGCTATGAGTTGGAATCGACTCGATGGCATTGAGTTTGGTTTTTTTGGTTTGCTGTTAATTTTTAGTTAGAAGATGTGTAATAATGTAAAGGAATTTTTTAGAAATACACTTACTATATAAATAGGACAAGAAACAGCTGGAGCAATATTACCAAGCTTCGTCAAGTTAGTAAAAAATGAGTGGTGTGTATTAATTAAAAATGGGAAATGAGATGTTACATTTTTTTTTTTTTAACAAGCTTCTTTAACATCATGGAATTTTAATTTCTTGAATTTTTATATTGATTCATGAAAAAATTACAATGGATGGGGCTTAATCAGTTACAGAAGATATAAAGTAGAAGTATCTTAAATTTAAGAACATCATAGTATCATACATGATAGCAAGATTCTACTTTATCTAGACAACTTGCATTTGTCAAGCATTTTTTAAAATTACTATACTGGGTGAGACTTCTAACAGTGCAGTGTAAAGTGATCAACAAATTCTCTCCCCCCAAAACAATTGTGAAATTAGGCAAAATTGTCAAAATCACCTTCTCAGGGCTCTGGAAATCAAACACAGGCAACAACAAATTGACAAGTGTGTATTAATGAAAAGTTGTTAGAACACCATGTAAATTGGAAACAGGGAGAATTGGGGCCTGTCAGTAGAGACTGCCCCTAAGGTAGCTCTGGTAGGATAGTGCCTAAGGCCCTTGACTGCTAACCAGAAGGCTGGCAGTTCAATCCCACCAGCCACTCCTTGGAAGGAAGGTTGGGCAATCTATTTACATAGTGATACTGCCTCAGAAACCCAAGGAGGGGGTCGCTGTGAGTCAGGTCTGACTCAATGGTGAATAACAACAACAAAAATCCCATACTCTGGCTCAAATGACATGGTAATGTTATCATAGAGAGGCTGGCCATGTTAGCCAGCATCCTTTCTGCCATGGAGTAGAACTAATTTGACATGTAGGCTGAAAATCTAAGGCAGCAAAGTCATTAAAAGCAGCAAACTCTAGAAACATTGAGAAAACCAATTATCTTTGCATTGTTGTGATCCCAGTTGGGGCAAGTAGCACATCAGTGAGAAATTTAATGGAAAGATTGTAGAAATGAGAGAGCCATAGAAAAACTGAGATGAGGCCTACACACTTTCTTAGCTGACTGGGGAACTTTATACATGTTCTAGAGAGACCAAAAGAACCCAAACCAAACCCACTGCTATTGAATCTATTCTGACTTATAGAAACCCTTTAAAGCAGAGTAGAACTGCCCCATAAAGTAACCATGGCTGTAAATCTTTATGGAGGCAAACTGCCTCATCTGTCTCCTGTGGAGTGACTGGTGGGTTTAGAACCACTAACATTTTGGTTAGCAGCCAGATACTTTGATCACTATGCCACAAAAACCCCATGTAAGTACTCAGTAGAAGTAAAAGGTTAGGCATATTTCAGGCAGAATTCCCTAAACTTTGTGCTCCTCGTTCCAAATACACATTCATCAACAGAAAGTGAAAACCTTACTGTCATGACACAGATGCTGATCACATGATTGGCTGACAACAAAGCTATGTAGAAACAGGATTGACACTTTGATAGTGTGCAAGAGTCCTAAAATTGAGGCACCTGACTTACGTAAAAAATGGTTAACCTGGGTTTAAGTCCAGACGCCATCTTAATGTTGCCTCTTTACTCCTCTTGTTGTTGTTGTTGTTATGTGCCGTCGAGTCAGCCCTGACTCATAGCGACCTCTCCTTGGGTTTCCGAGGCAGTATCACTACGGAAGTAGGATTGCCCAACCTTCCTTCCGAGGAGTGGCTGGTGGGTTTGAACCGTCAGCCGTCTGGTTAGCAGGCAAGTGACTTAGCCGCTATGCTACCAGAGCTCCCCTTTACTCCTCTAGTAACCATTAATCTTTGACTAGACTTAAACCTATAGGGAGGAATGTTCCCAAAGCGGGCATGACACAAACAGCCTTATCAATGTCCTGCACAAGCAGACCCTCAAAACAACCTTATCAATTTCCTGTGCAAGTAGACCTTCAGGAAATATTTTATTCAAGGAGCTATAGAAGGATTTTTTTCAAAGAACTATTTATAATCATTTTGTGTACCTCTGTGATCACATACACCTGCAATTTAAGGATATAAACAATCCAAGTAGTCCATCTATATGCTTTGTGCAAATCCCACAAAATTCCCCACTTGCCTAAATCACTGAACACTGATCAGAAATATTGCATTGTTAGTTCCCAGTTTCACTGTATAAGTGTACTTGCTCATCTTCAGTTCCTTGAGTGCATTTGCTTTCACTTTGTGAACTTAAGCATATTCCCCAGTTTCAATTGGTTTTGAACCTTAATAAATCTCTTCACGTTTACTTTAACAGAATATGCATTCTTATTCTTAGACAATAGTCAGATTATAAAAGAAAAAGGAAATATAACTATGGACATCAGTAGCTACACATTACTAAGGGGATAAATTCCATAATTTAAGTCTGTATAAGTTATAAAAAGAAAGAAAACTTTTCATGGAGGAAACTAATCAGAATGCAGAGTTACTACCATATGTTGCCTAAAATGTCAGATTTGTTTTTAAAATTTTCAAAACCTGCTAAGAGACAAAAATTATGACTTATGCTTCAGAAACTAACTTTGACTGATCCCAGATGTTAGATTCAGCAAAGAATTTATAGCAGCTGTGATCATTATGTTCAAAGAATTAAGCAATATTTAAAGAATTGAAAATGATTACAGTGACTCAATGCATAGTGAAGCCAGCTAAAAATTAGAAACTATAAAAAAAGAATGAAATGAAAATTCTAGAAAGGAAAAGAAAAAATTCCCACAATGAAACACTCATTAGATAGTTAAACAGATTTGAAATGACAAAAGAGAAAGAATCAATTAATAAATTAATGTGAATATAAAAAATAAATATAAAAATAAATTTGAATATAAAAACCAAACCCACTGCCACTGAGTTGATTCTGATTTATTGCAATGTCCATTGGGATTCCAAGGCTGTAAATCTTTAGGAAGATTGCCTCATCTCTCTCCCATGGAGCAGCTGGTGGTTTTGAACCACCAACTTTTTGTTTAACAGTCAAATGCCTACACACTGTACCTACCACCAGAGCTTCTAATTTGAATTATAGATCAAAAGAAATTTTCAAATCCATAGGCCAGAAAGAAAACAAAGATTGAAGATAAATTAACAGAACCTCAGAAATGTGTGTGACATTATCAAGTATATCAACACATGCACTAGAGGAGAATAAAAAGGAAAGCACTAAAAAGTTTGTCATAAACCCAAAGAAATATAGAAAAAAAGTAATAAAAGAATGAAAAACAGAAAGGAAAATGGAAAAAAAATAGAATAGTACAAAATCAATAAAAAAGCAAGATGCTATATACTAGAGACTTATTTCAAGACAGCAAAAAAAAAAGAAAAAAGAAACACTCACTGCCATCGAGTCAATTCTGACTCTTAGTGACCCCTGCTTGGGTTTCCAAGGTGGTATCTCTATGGTAGATTGCCCAGTCTTCCTTCGAAGAGTGTCTGTGGGTTTGAACACCAGCCTTCTGGTTAGCAATCAAATGCCTTAGGCACTATGCCACTAGAGCCCCCCTTTAAGACACAGATAGAAAATAAGTGGCTGGGCAAAGATAAACCATGTAAACATAAAGCACGAGAAAGTAGGCAGTTATATTAATATCAGACAAAATACTCAAACCCACTGTCACTGAGACAATTCAAAACCGAAGAGTATAAAGAGATAAAGAAATTACCTAATAATAAAATAAGCAAT
The DNA here is from genome assembly GCF_000298275.1 of Orycteropus afer afer. Lineage (NCBI taxonomy): Eukaryota > Metazoa > Chordata > Mammalia > Tubulidentata > Orycteropodidae > Orycteropus > Orycteropus afer. Next base: position 2,175,313 of record NW_006921888.1, read on the forward strand.
TCACCATAAAAATAATACACATATACAAATGCTAATGTAGCATCAAATTCATGATGCAAAACGATATAAGAGAAAATTTAAAAACATACATTGTTATTTAGAGGCAAAAGTATGAAACTAAAAGAAGAATTAGCATATTTTTACATAAATGAAGTATAAATTGTTTTTACCAACCATGACCTTCTCCTGCATTGTTGTACATTTAAACACTCCTCTTTCAATAGCTGATAGAACACTTTAAATTTAAATACCAGTAAAGGTATAAAAGATCTAAAGAATACTATCAACTAAATTAACCTAATTGTAGAAGATGGTACAATGGCCCTCAAAAATAACCGTTCTAATCCCCAGAACCTGTGAAGATATCCTTACATGGAAAAAGAAATATGCCGATTTGATTAAATTAAGGATTTTGAGATGGTGGGATTACCCTGCATTGCAAATTGGACCCAGTGTAATTACAAGGATCTTTAAAAGGAGAAAAGATAGGACAGGGAGAATTGACTATAGAAGAGGTTAGAGTGATTCGATACGAGAAAGAGCCAATCTGCCCCTACTGAATTTGAAGATGAAGAAAAAGGCCAAAGGCCAGAAATGTAGCTTCTAAAAGCTGGCTTTTTCCTAGAGTCTCCAGAAAAGAATGCAGCTCTGCTGGTATCTTAATTTTGTTAAACCAGTGAGGTCCATTTCAGACTTCTGAACTACAAACTGTAAGATAATAAATATATGTCCATTGGTTTAGTTTTTTTCATGCTAAAGACCTTAACAATTATGGCACAAACAAAAATTTATGAGTGTACTAGCAATTCTGTATATTAATTAATTACCTATGTGTGTATTTTCAATGAGTAGTTTTTTTAAATCCTTTTCTTTCATATGTTATATTTATTCTGATTGCTAAATGAAATGTAATTTTATATTGACTTTAACAGCACAAATTTTTAAGCTTATATTTGTATGTGCTTTTTTTTCTCATTTTGCTTTTCTGGTATTGATTTTAATTGTGTTTTATAAGAAGATAGATCTGTGACAGGTTGGACAATTTAGAAAATTTGTCTTTACAACTTATAGAATGAGAAATGCTGACATAGGCAAGTAAATAGGCAACTACAATATAAAAAGCCATATAGAGTGATAAAAAAGTAGTTCAGGGATACATATACCCTAAAAATACGTTTTTTATTGTGATTTAGATGAAAATTGACAGAGCAAATACACTTTCTGTACAGCACTTCACATACACTTTGTCTCATGACATTGATTACAATTTACCACGATGCAACAGCTCACCTCCCATTTCCTCCCAATAGTTACCTCTTCCCTGTGTCCATCCCTCCATGCACTCCTGCCCCCTGAGCTGTCTCTCTTTGCATAAGCAGCCCTTCTTTCTCCAATGATTTGTACTCTCCAAGGAGTGTATCTACCTCAGGTAAATGTTCAACTCATATGCCTGTCTTTTGTTTGGCTGAAAGCCACAGATGTGGGTTCAAGTCTAGACCTGAAGGGCAGCTAGAGGCCATAGTCTCAGGGGTTCCACCAGGCTTTATCAGACCAGCAAACCTGGTCACCCACTTTTTTTTTTTTTTTAGCAAATAATTTTGAGTTTTGTTCCACATTGTTCCCCCTCTCTATCCAGGGTGTCCTACATAGATCTACCTCCGAGTGGTTGACAATGGTAGCCGGGTATCATCTATTTCTTCTGGTCTCATAGTTGTATAGGCTGCACATCACATGGTGTACCAGTCACTAGGAATAATTGTTTCCATGAATCTTTGGTTTTCTTCATTCTTCTTTGCTCTGGACGAAGAGAGACCCATCATTGCTTCTAGATGGCTGCTTGCAAGCTTTTAGGATCCCAGTCACTACTCACCAAAGTAGGAGGTGGGAACAATGTTTTGTGTAGTATGTTATGCCAGTTGAATTGGATGTCCACTATGACTATGGTCCCAAGCCCACAGGTTCAACTACTCGGTCCCTCTGGGTAGCTGGCTGTGACCAAGAAGTGACAACAACCTTGTCCCTTGTCAGCTCTACTATACACCTGGGAATTCAGATCATACAAATACATTTATAGAACCATTGTCTGTGAACCCTATACATGGTCTTGAGTATACTCCCTGCTTCATAGACATACCTACTACTTCAGCCTCTCCACCCATGTTGTTGTTGTTGTTAAGTGCCGTCAAGTCGTTTCCGACTCATAGCGACCCCA
>NW_006921888.1:2198194-2200359 GCF_000298275.1 Orycteropus afer afer
AGCTACCCCTCCTTGGGTTTCCGAGGCAGTATCACTGGAAGTGGATTGCTCCATATTCCTTCCGAGGAGTGGCACAATATCATTATCATGTCAAAAATTAATAATTTCTCAATGTCATGTAAAGTTCAATTGTAATTCATATTACGTAAATCATATTCACTTGGCTTGGAGGAGTCAGCCGTAGGGATCCAGGTGAGGGAAGAGAACCCATGCCACACCCCACAAGCGCCAAGGCGGGAAAGTGGGGGAAAGGATAGAAAGAGCCCAGGTGACCGGGACAGAGCGATGAGTCAGCCACAGGGATCCAGGTGAAGGGCAGGAACCCAGGCCATACCCTACAAGCTGCAAGGTGGGAAAGCAGGGGAAAGGAGAGGATAAAGGCCAGGGAGGCCAGGACAGAGTGAGGAGGCAGCAGTAGGGATCCAAGGAAGGGGAGGTTTGAGAGGTTTCAAACAGCTAAGGAAGACAAATGTGTCTGTTGCTTTTTCCTGCTGTGGTGATGTGTTGCTGTGAGTCTTGAGGCTGTGCCACTGGTATTTCAAACCTAGTGGGGTGCACATGGTGCACAGGTTTCAGCTTGGCTTGCAGACTGAGACAGACTAGGAAGAAGGAAGAAGCCATCCATTTTTCAAAGAACTGGCCAGGGAAAACCTTATGAATAGCAGAGAAACACTCTCTGATACATTACTGCGTAACTTTATGAATAGTTCAGAAACATTGTCCAAAACAGAGGAGGAGGATGAGTTACTTGGGATAGAAGGTTCTCAAAACATGACTGGGAAAGAATTGCATCATCAGAGTAATACCAACCTTGCTGATATGAATAAGGTAAGGCTTTCGAGACTTCCATTTGCTGACATTGCATGACTCGAATTGAGGAGAAACAGCTGCAAACATCCATTAATAACTGGAACATGGAATGTATGAAGTATGAATCTAGGAAAATTGGAAGTTGTCAAAATGAAAGGGAACACATAAAGATTGATATCCTAGGCATTAGGGAGCTGAAATGGACTGGTTTGGGCCATTTTGAATCAGACAACCATATGATCTACTATGCTGGGAATGATAATTTCAAGAGGAGTAGCATGGTATTCATCATCACACAGGATGTTTCAAGATCTATCCTGAAGTACAGTGCTGTCAGTGATAGGATAATATCCATTCGCATACAAGGAAGACCAGTTAATATCACTATTATTCAAATTTATGCACGAACCACCAAAGCCAAAGATGAGGAAATTGAAGATTTTTATCAACTTCTGCAGTCTGAAATTGACCGAACATGCAATCAGGATGTGTTAATTATCACTGATGACTGGAATGCAAAAGTTGGAAACAAAGAAGAATCACTGATAGTTGGAAAATTTGGCCTTGGAGACAGAAATAATGCTGGAAATCACATGGTAGCATTTTGCAAGACCAATGACTTACTCATTACAAATAACTTTTTTCAACAAGACAAACAGTAGCTATACATGTGGAATTTGCAAGATGGAACACACAGCAATCAGACTGACTACATCTGTGGCAAGAGGTGATGGAAAAGCTCAATATCTTTAGCCAAAACAAAACCAGGAGCTGATTGTGGAACAGACCATCAACTGCTCATATGTAACTTCAATTTGAAGTTAAAGACAAATAAAACATTCCGCGAGAGCCAAAATATGACCTTGAATATACCCTCCTGAATTTAGAGACCATCTAAAGAATAGATTTGTACACCAATGACTGAAAACCAGAGGAATTGTGGGATGACATCAAGAACATCATCCATGAAGAAAGCAAGAGGTCACTAAGAAGACGAGAAAAGAAGAGAAGACCAAAATGGATGACAGAAGGGACTCTGAAACTTGCCCTGGAGCAGAGGGCAAGGAAATGGAAGAAATGACAAAGTAAAAAAACTTCAATTTCCTCATCTTTGGCTTTGGTGGTTGGTAAGAAAGCTGAACCAAAGATTTCAAAGAGCATCTCAAGCAGACAAACCCAATTACTACAATGAAACGTGCAAAGACTTAGAGTTAGACAACTAAAGGGAAGAACACACTTGGCATTTCTCAAGCTGAAAGAACTGAGGAAAAAATTTAAGCCTTGAGTTGCAATATTGAAAGATTCTATGGGCAAAATATTGAATGAGGCAGGAAGCATCAAAAGAAGATGGAAAG
>NW_006921888.1:2200659-2211737 GCF_000298275.1 Orycteropus afer afer
ATGCAAGTAAGATCTTACTGAAGATTATTCAAAAACTGTTGCAGCAGTATATTGACAGAGAACTTCCAGAGGTTCAAGCTGGATTCAGAAGAGGATGTGGAGCAAGGGATATCATAGCTGTTGTCAGATGGATCTTGGCTCAAGGAAAAGAATACCAAAAAGATATTTACTTGTGTTTTATTGACTATGCAAAGGTATTTGATTGTGTGGATCATGAAAAATTGTGGATAACATTGAGAAGAATGGGAATTCTTAAACACTTGATTGAACTCATGAGGAACCTGTACCTTGACCAGGAGGCTGTTGTTCAAATGGAACAAGAGGACACTACATGGTTTAAAATCAAGAAGGGAGTGCATCAGGGATGTATCCTTTAACCATACTTATTCAATCTGTATCTGAGCAAATAATCCGAGAAGCTGGACTATATGAAGAAAAACATGGCATCAGGATAGGACAAAAAATCATTAACAACCTGTGATATGCTGATGACACAACTTTGCTTGCTGAAAGTGAGGATGACTTGAGGCACTTATGATGAAGATTGAAGAATACAGTCTGTAGTATGGATTACATCTCAACACAAAGAAAACAAAAATTCTCACAACTGGACCTATAAGCAGCATCACAATAAATGGAGAAAAGATTGAAGTTGTCAAAGACTTCACATTGCTTGGTTCTACAATCGAGGAGAAGGATGTCATGCTTGGTAACGTGGAGGGTTGACGAAAGAGGGGAAGGCCTTCAACAAAATGGATTGACAAGGTGGCTGTGACGATGGGCTCAGTATAGCAAGAATCATGGAACTGGCTTGGGATCGGACAGTGTTTTGTTCTGCTGTGCTTAGGGTTGCTATGAGTTGGAATTGACTCGAGGGCACCTAACAACAACAACAGTAACAGTTGGCTTATTTGAATCAGGATCCAAACAAAATGTGTATTTAGTATTTGTATATTTTGTCTTTGGAGACTCTTTTATCCTGAAATAATTTTCCTTCCTTTCGTACTTTTTTTTCCTCCTTCCCCATGACACTGACTTGTTGAAGAAACTGGGTTGGTTGTCCTACAATCTGGATTTGACTTTTGCTTCTTTATGTTATTATGTAACTTACTCTTCTATCCCATATTTTGAAAAATTTCTCCATATTTGGCATATTCTGTTACAAGGTACAACATATTTTTGGTCTTCATTACCTGATAAATTTTGATGGTATGAAATTGAAAGATTATGTGTAACATTTTCATTTATATTTTACAGTAAATTTTCTCAAAATTCACTGCATCCACTTGAGATTTATCTATTATTTTGTTTGTCTTCATCATCTGGTGCCAGCTTAGCTTCATCACCAAATTTGTCCTTAGAAAAAATGCCCTCCATCTCATAGAACCTCACCCTGACTGGCCTTGCTGGCTCCCAATCCTTCTAGCTGTCTGCCTTCACCCCGCTGGACCCTGCTGCTGGATCACAGTGTCCATAGAAGTGGCAGGCATGGCTCTGGTGATGGCAGCTCCTCTCTTTCCTTTCTTTCCTCCTGGCTCTAAAGAGCCCAGCCAGGCCAAGTTTGTGTTATTTTAAGCTAATGAATTTTTGGTAATTTGTTACAACAGTAATAGAAAACTTATATACTAATTGAAATTTATGGAACACCATGCAAAACGCTACTCCTCCGAAGGAAGTTTGGGCAATCTACTTCCGTTGTGATACTGCCTCAGAAACCCAAGGAGTGGTCACCATGAGTCAGGTCCAACTCGATGGTACATGACAACAACAACATGCCAAACAAATGTAGAACATGCATTATTTGTAAGTGCTCACGGAATGTTTATCAGGCGTGTCGGTTTCCTATTGTTTCTGTAACAAATTACCACAAATTTGTTACCATTGCTTAAAACAGTGCCCTTTTGGGAGAAAAAAAAAAAAAAATCCCACATTCATAGGAGTCCTCTCATTAGAATCTCACAGAGCATAGATCAAGTTGTCTGTAGGGTTGCTTTTTTTTTTTTCCCCTTGCAGGGCCGCATTCCTTTCTGCATGCTCTGGAAGTAATCATTTTCTACGTTCATTCAAGTTATTAGCTGAATTCAATTGCTGTTATATGACTGAAGTCCTATTCATTTCCTTGCTGGTTCTCTGCAGGGGCCACTCTTCACTCCTAAAAGCTTCCCACATTCCTTTTCCAGTTCTTCTTATGCCAACCATCCCCCAAACACAGGCTAATGTCTCCAAATTCTGCCACATTACTCTTCAGTTAGAGAAAGTGTCTGCTCTTCAAAGTTCATATAATTAAACTGAGTTTACATGGATAATTCAAGAATAGGGAGAGTAATCCTGGTTGCAAAATAGTTAAGTGCTCAGCTGCTAATTGAAATGCTGGCAGTTCAAACCCACCAAGTGACTCTGTGGGAGAAAGACCTGGCAACATGTTCCTATGAAGATTAGCATAGAAAACCATTTGGAGCTTTTCTGCTCTGTCACGTGGGCCCACTATCAGTCAAAATGGTCTGAACTGTGCCTAACAACAAGAACAACAATAGATTACATAACATGCCCATAGATTACAAAACAAATCACAAGAGAAAATTGAAATAGTGACATTAAAATACATCAAAATTTGATGAGCAGAAAAGATTTCAAGTTTACTTTGTGAGATCAACATAATCCTAACATCAAAACTATTGGCATTGGCATGGACAAAGAAAAGGTCCACAAGAGATAGATAACTTTGTAGTCAGGAAGGATTTTCATGCAGCATTGTCTTGAAGAAGCAGCAAAATAATAATTACTGATTTACTTTAGACATATTTCCTAGTCTGATCTTTGGAGTCTGTTTCCCAAAACTGACTGAATTCTTTCAAGGAGCACATGCCCAACACAAAATGGTTTTCCTAGTTTATCTAAACCATTGTTTGACTGAAAAATGGGTTTTAGGAACCAGTTTTTTCAAGACTCAAGGTTCATAAAGGACACTTAAGGGCAATTGCCTGTGTGAGTTACTATAATAGCCATGAAAGCTAGAAATCTGAATTACAGGAGAATTAAAGCTGTTTCTCAATTCTGACATTTAGATTCAGAAAAAGCAAATGAGTTATAGACACTTCCCCTCAAAAAAAAAAAAAAAAATCAAACTCACTGTCACTGAGTCAATTTTGACTCATAACAACCCCCATTGGGTCTCTAAGACTGTAAAACTTTACAGAAATATACTGTCATCTTCTGCAGAGCAGCTAGTGAGTTCAAACTGCTGACCTTTTGGTTAGCCATTACACCACCAAAGCTCCTTCATTTCTAGACAGTAGGTGGAAATATTATGTCCTTGAATGTTCTAGATCTTATTAAAAAATATTAAAACATAGATCCCCACAAGAACATAACGAAATCCACATTTAGATGTGCTGTGGAGAGAAAATCCACTTATTCTGTGAAAACGGAATTAAGAGAATTTATTCAGAAGTATTACATCTGGATGTAGGAAGGCAACAGCCCATACAAACAAGAAATGTTGTTGTTGTTGACTGCTATTTAAAAGCAGGTCCATGACTGGTGTGACCCTTGCCAATAGAAACTATACCGAGGTGAGGAAAACCGAAAACCCAAACCCACTGTCATCAAGTCAGTTCCAATCATAGCGACTCCATTGGGTTTCCAAGGCTGTAAATCTTTATGGAAGTAGATTGCCTCATCTTCCTTCCATGGAGCAACTGGTGGTTTTGAACCACTGACCTGGTTAGCAGCCAAAGGCCTTTATGCCACCAGAACTCCTTGAGGAAACAAGACAGGACTTTATTCTTTAGCATGCCAAAGAACACTTCTGAGAGAGAGATCTTCCATGTCAGATTCTGTCTGGCCTATGGGAGTGGCTTACTGCTTTTTATAGGCTGTTGAGCCACCAAAGTGACATTGTTACAGGTTTACATATATGCTAAACATACACAAAATTATAAGCATGCACAGTTGCAAAACGGTACATCATATTCTCATTATCATGTAATCACACTTCATTTTCATACTAACTCTTCTCCCAGGGATGTGATTTTTACCAAGCTAATGTAATATTTTACTTGCACTGATCATTGCTCAAGCCATAAAAGCCAGAAATAGCAAAAATAGGAAAAACTTTTTTTGAAAAACCACAATAAGCATGAGGGTTACCAGTAAATTTGAATGCCTGGAGGTTGGTGATGTCCATTCTCCCCTTTGAACCTGTGATGTTGTACTAGTGTAGTAATGTTAGAACTTAAACTGATTCTTTTGCCAACTTTCTAAATTGCAATGCTAAATGTTGATGTTTATATTCTGTATAGGTTTGTACGTGGGATTTTATAGGTTGGTACTAAGAAAAAAATACAGGTAAACAATGAAGACAACAATGAAGACCCTATAAATTATTTTTTTTCTTAAATAAGATAATGACAAAAAGAGGTTTTAACCAATTAGAATTAGGCAACCAAGAAGTTATCCAGTTAAAATTAATTCCTCTAGGAGACAGTGTTTGGGCGGCATTTCTATCTTGTTGTAACTTGTGAATAATGGCACAAATTCTCTGTTAGTCTTGTTCAATTTGTCCTGAGGCATTCACCAATGAGCCCAGGTTCCATTTACGCAAACATGTAGTGCTCCATGGGATGCCAGCATTAAACCTGAAGAAACTTGATTTTGTAAATCTACTGTGTCTATAGAGCTCATCTCTTCTTGACTTGAGCATGATGAATTCATGATTTGACTCCTTTAACTGCAGTGTCTATAGTCAGCAGGATTTCGAAAGGTCCTTTCCTCTAAGACTGGAGGGGGTTTTCTTTCTAGGATCTAGGTAAGACCAGGTCCATGGGTTGGAAAGGGTGGGCTGGAATGTCTAGAGGAAAATTTTGGTATAATCAGACAAAAATGTGGATAGAAGAAAGAACAGCAGACGTAGGATGCAAATACCTGTAAACAGACTGTTCTTCAAGGACAGAGAACTGGTTGCCATTCGTCATCTGGAGGTTAGACTGGTAGGGTCTTCCATACACAAGCTCAAAATGGCTTAGCAGCCAAATACTCTGAGGGAGTGGGTCAATGGCTCCACAAGCTCAGGACCATAATGGAGGGAGACATCAAGCTCAATTGGCATAACATACTACACAAATACATTGTTCTACATCCTACTTTGGTGAATAACAACTGGGGTCTTAAAAGCTTGCAAGCAGCCATCTAAGATGGCACAATTGGTTTATCCTCATCAGGAACAAAGAAGAATAAAGAAAACCAAAGATACATGGAAACAATTAGTCCATGCGAACATCAGCCTACATCAGCGCTGACACTGGAAGAACTAGATGGGCCCAGCTACCACTATCAACTATTTGGAAAGGGACCAAAATATGAGATCCTGGATAAAGTGGTAGAAAAATGTGGAACAAAATTCCAAATTATCAAAAATACCAAGATTACTGGTCTGATAAAAACTGAAACCAAACTCACTACCATCAAGTCAATTCCAATTCATGGCAAGCCCCTTTGGATTTCCAAGGCAGTCAATCTTTACAGAAGTAAATTGCCCAGTCTTCCTTCCACAGAGTGGCTGAAGGGTTTGAATCACCAACATTCTGGTTAACAGTCAAATTCCTTAAGCATGATGCCACCAGAGCTCCTTGGTCTGGTAGAGATTGGTAAAACTAAGACTGTTGGCCCTAGTGACCTTTTGGGCATGGAATTGGACTCATTCCTTTGGCTTCCAGACAAACATAGACAGGTGCAGAAGGTGAACTTTTATATCAGAGCAGTACACTCCTTAGAACAATCAATCATGGGAGACCAGAAAGGCAGTATTTGCACAGAGATAGCTCAGAGGGCAGGAATGCATAGAAAAGAAGGACACAGGGAAAAAGTAACAACAGGGAGGAACTGGAAAGAGAGCTGTTACAATATGGAGATTGTAATCAATGTCATGAAACAAAATGTGTATGAACTGTTGTATGGAAAATGAATTCTCTGTAAACATTCACCCAGATCACAATAAATAATAAATATTTTAAAAAATGGCTTAACTGTAAACTATTCCTAGGTACTATTCTAATTCTTAACAAGGCAGTAGACAAGGTTTCTACCCAGGTGAGTTTGACTTCCTAACATTGACTGCAATTTCCCACAATGTAACAGCTCTCTTCCCTCTTCGTCTCTGCAGCTACCTCTTCCCTGTGTCCTTCTTTCCCATGCATTCCTGTCCACTGAGCTTTCTTCCTGTGCTGGAAGCCAAGGGAGAGAGTTCAATTCCAGACCTGAAGGGTAACTAGGGGCCATAGTTTCAGGGGTCTCACCAGGCTCTATCAGACCAGTAAACCTGGTCTCTTTTTTTTTAAATATGATTTTGAGTTTTATTTATTATTTAATAAATAAATTTTAATAAAATTTATTTAAAAAATAAATTTTGAGCTTTATTTATTATTTAATCATAAAAACTAAGTAAATTTTCTATATACTCAAGCCAGGATACAAAGAATATACACTGTAAGGAAAGAAATCTTGACATAGGTCTCTTTTGCATAAAGTGGGCTGAAGGAATATTTCTTCATGACAAAGATGTGATAAACAGAATTTCTTGAAACGGTTTGGAGCTGGTCTTATCTAAAGTTTCCCAGACTCCTTAACAGTTTTGTTTAACAAGCTGTGTTGGGGAAATGTCCTGGTATCAAGAGGACTTTCCACTCACTTCTGGTTAAAGCTGTGCAAACATCTACCAGTAACATATCATCACCTGAAAACTCTATGAGTAAGATTTAAAACCTCTGTAATTAGTTCCTAAAATAAATCACTATGATTCCTTATATCCACTTAACCAATAGAAGTCTATTCTCCACCCCTGCCCCACCCTCCTTATGACCACAATCAAAGACTAGCAATGAAACAATTGTATTATAATATCTTTGTTCCACTGACTATGTCTGCTTTAACTAGAAGTTGTTTGTTGAAGTCATCATGAGACCAACCCCAGGCATTCAAAGTTACTGATAAACCTTACACTCTTTGTGGTTTCTTGAAAAATGTGCAAATCCTATTTTGCTATAGGTTAATTTCTATGGCACCAGCAATGGTCAGTGCAAGCAAGTTAAAGGTTACATTCGCATGGCAAAAATCACAACTCTGGTAGGAGAGTTAGTATGATGCTGAAACATGTTTATCTGATAACAAGAATATGAGGTAACCTCATGCAACTGGGCATGCTTGTCTGTGTATGTTAAGTAGGTATCTAAATCTGTAACAATATTATCTTCTTGGCTCAACAACCTATAAAAAGCAGCAAGCTGCTCCTGGAGGACAGACAGAATCTGAGATGGAATATGTCTTCGTCTTCCTCTAGTGTGGAAAAGTAAAAAGCAAACCAAACTCACTCCCATGGAGTCAGATCCAACTCACAGCAACCCCTCCTTTGGTTTCTGAGGGGTATCACTGCGGAAGTAGATTGCCAAAACTTCCTTCCGAGGAATGGCTGGTGGGTTTGAAATGCCAGCCTTCTGGTTAGCAGTCAAGTGCCTTAGGCACTACACCACCAGAAATAAAAGCCCTTTCTTTTCCTCACCTTGGTGTGATCTTTATAGTCAAGAGTTGCACCAGGCAAGGACCTGCTATTAGGTAACTATTTTTTCTGACCCAAATGGGACTCTGCCTTTTTTCCTTGTCCACTCCTGAGGGATGCCTCTGACCAAAAGAAGCCAACGGTTGATCCCATCACATTCTGGATGCTTATCTCCAGGATGAAGTGTCCAGTCCTTGAGGTCAAAGCTGATCTCAGACCCAAAGGTGATGCTTGCAATGAAGACAGGACAGTAGTTTCCAGATTCCCCAGGGAAGACAAATAGGGTACCCCTTCAGTCAGTAAGCGATAAATCCTATTAGGTTCAACATTGTGGTTTATGGTGTAGACCAGGTAGACTTAGCCAATAAAGCTTTAAAAGCTGGCAAAATGAAGGTGCTCTTACAATAATGGATGGTGCATTGAATTAGATTCTAGAGTGCAACCCATTAAGCTAAATCCTTAAACACAGATCCTGTTTTAGAAGTGATCCTATGAAGTCTAAAATGAAATTTCTTTGTAATACTGCTAGGCCTCAGTATACATAAAGAATTGGTGAAACATGGGCAGAATAGATCTGTAAGGAATTACAAGAGAAGGAAAATGGTATGAAAAAATTGTATGCAGACGATTTTATAATTGTATGGAAAAATGAATATTTGCAGAAACAATATAAACCTAAACTTTAAATTGTAAATAATACAGAAAAGGAGGAAGATAACGAAAATTATTTGGTAAGACTGGCCCACCCTCCTCCTTATGTCCAACCTATGGTCCCTGTAAACCATCTGTCAGCCTTGGAAGGCTCCTCTGGTGCAGAGTCTCTCTCCCAGCCACAGACTTGGAGTTGTACCTCTTTTGGATCAGTGACAGAAAGAAAATCAGCAGGGCTTTACCCACTCAGGCAAGTTCCTATGCCAAACCCAGAGGACACCAATGGAGGGGAACCACCACAAATGCTTTGAGTTCACAGTGCATTTACTACTTCTGACACACTTAATTGGAGAAACACTTCTTTTGCTTATCAGAAAGACCCTAAATGAATGCATGATTTATTTATTTTTCTTTAAAATGCACCATCCTACTTGAGCAGACTGTCAGCTTTGTGTGATCTCCTAACCCCTGAAGTACAGAGGATAGTGATTGAAAAAGTAAGGAAGAGACTGATAGAATACACTAACAAAATGCAAAAAATCAATTGCATATGGAACAAGCAGTCCCAACGAAAGAACCAGAGTGTAATCCTAATATCCTCAAGGGTTTGAACCACTTGTCACACATTATGGACTGTTTATTGTCAAGGGTCTGAAACTGGATCACTAAGCAGAAAAATCTTAACAAGTTTTATGAAGTCAAGTGAAAACCAGAAGACCCGCCAACCTTTCTTGAACAAAGTTTTACAACATTTAGTCAGTCTACAAATTTAGAACTGGAGGCCCAGAGAACTCAAAAATGGTCAATATGATTTTTATAAGACAAAATGCACCAGACATTAGGAAAAAGCTACAGAAGGTTGAGGAAAGTGTGGGAATGGGAATTTCTCAGTTAGTAGGAAGAGCCTTTAGGAAGTTCTGGTGGTGTAGTCGTTAAGATATTTGGCTACTAACCAAAAGTTGGGTGCTTTGCACCCAACAGCTGCTCCGTGGAAGAGAGATGGAGCAGTCTGCTCTGTAAACTTTTTCCAACCCTTTCGAAACCCAGTGGGGTTCACTGTGAGTCAGAATTGACTTGAAGGCAGTGAGTTTGGTTTGGAGGAAGAGCCTTTGAAGTATCTACTAACAGAGAGCAAATGCAAGAGAAAAAGAAAATCAGAAAATGAAAATACAAGCCTCCTTGCTAGCATCTGCTTTAGACAAGAAGATAATGGGAGGATAAGATCTCCTATAGGGAAATACCCATTGGGCAATAGACCTAAGCTAGGGAAGAATTAGTACGCATAGTGTAAACAGGAATGACATTGGAAATAGGAATGCTCCAGCTGGCAAAGGAAGACAGTAGTGATCGCAATATTTATCGATTGATGGGACTGGATTGCTGAACAAATGTTTTCTATCTCTCCCTCAGACACCCTGGTTACAAAAAAAAGTTAGTGGAGAATTGATTGACTTTCTAATAGATACTGTTGTGCCCCATTTTGTACTTAATAACTAAAAGGGCTTTTATCTAATAAAATGGTGCCTATTGTAAGAGCAAGTAGAAATAAAATTACCTGAAATGTCATTCATCCAATGGAATGTAAACTGGAAGTAAAGGACCTGTTTCATAACGTTCTGTTTTTGCCAGAATGCCCAATCCCATGATTGGGCCAATACTTAATAAAATGCAAGTACAGATATGTTTTACTAATAAAAAAATGACTTTGTTTCCTCTGAACATAGCTAGATAATGCAAGGTTTATTCTCAGGCATTCAATTTCTAGAAGCTATTATCTGAAGGAAATTTAGCAAGCCAGTGTACCCATGGGTATGTGCTAATGTGATACCAGGTGAGGCTAAGTATACTATTCCAGTATGTATTGAACTAGTACTTGGTTTTAAACTGCCCTAATCAGTTATGAGGCAAAGCTGGAGTTATAGCATCTCATTTCAAGATTTCACCAACATGGGGAGAGTTCCGGCAAGATGGCAGACAAGGCATAAAGACTGCACAGACCCTCTTCAACAAAGAAAAGGGAAACCAATTAACACAGACACAGAAGATAATCTTGGACCCCTGAGCCTTGAAGGCAAGGATATAGAAGTGGACTAAACCCCAACTAGCAGAAGAATTTGCGTGAATATACCAAAAAAAAGGAGACATACGGAGCTGCGGTCTGACAGCAAACTGAGTGACCCTGACTGTACAGGCGGCTTGGAGATTCCCAACTGGTGGTAGCACCTACAAATTAACCTAAAAATCACCCTGCTATCCAGGGACTGCACGGAGCACTGTGCACGGTGGCTGGGGAACAAACAGAGAAGGTGAAGAGAAAGGTGGGCTGAGTTGTGGACTTTTGCCGGTCCCAAGGGAGCCATCATTTTATAGGTTTAAAAAGCGGCTTGACTATTTTGGATATTTAAAGAGACAGCACTCTCGCAGATTTCTGTGGTGGTAGAACTCAAGAATTAACCTAAAAATGACCCTGCTAGCCAGGGACTGCACAGAGGACTGTGGACAGTAGCTGGGGAACTAACGGAGAAGGTGAAGAGAAAGGTGGGCCGAGCTATGGACTTTTGCCGGTCCGGAGGGTGCCGCCATTTTGAAGGTTTAAAAAGCGGCTTGACTATTTTGGCTATTTAAAGAGACAGTGCTCTCACAAAATTCTGGGGCTTAAGAACACATTCTGCTTTCCAGCAACCCCAAGGACACTCGGGGACTGCAAGACTGAAAAGCAACGGGCCAACGATAAAAAGCCACCAAGAAGAGCCTGAACCACCCTTGGCTTCTCTTCATGAAGAGTTAACAGAGATCTAAATACAACAACATCACGATGCCTCGGAAACAACAGACCATCACAGTCCACACAAAGAAGCAGGATAAAGTGGTAGAAACA
>NW_006921888.1:2214247-2219340 GCF_000298275.1 Orycteropus afer afer
GAGAGTATGGAGGGATGGACACTGGGAAGAGGTAACTATGGGCAGGAAGTGGGAGGGGAGCTGTTGCATTGTGGTAAACTGTGGTCAATGACATGCGACAATGTATATTTGATATTTGATTTTGTATGGAAAGTGAATTTGCTCTGTAAATCTTCACCCAAATCAAAATAAAATAAAATAAAAACATTAAAAAAAGAAACCCAGCAACTTTAAAGATTAGATAGGAACTGTTGGGGGCAGTGAATTTATGTTCACAGGTGAGGAACAACTCAGAAAAAGAGGGTGAGAATGGTTGTACAACTCGAAGAATGTAATTAGTGCCACTGAATGGTACACGTAGAAACTATTGGTGTATGTTTTGTTGTGTATATTCACAACAACAACAACAAAATAAAATTTAAAAAACGGTAAGGCTTCTGTTCTTTAGAACACACCATTAGAAACAAACTAACTAACAAAGGAGAAAATACAAGCACCAGTCTGGGAAAAGATATTTGCAATACACATAATCAATGGAATATTAGCATCTGATATGATGGAGAAAAATAATTGAAGTTGCCAACAATTTCATTCTAGTTGGACCAACCATCCCATCCACAGAAGCAGCAGTCAAGTCAAATGACATATAGCATTGGGCAAATCTGTGGCAAAAGGAAAAAAAAAAAAAAAGATTTCACGAACATGGGATTCTTCAGCCTTGCCAGTCACCATAAAATACCCCACTAGTAGCGTAGTGCCTAAGGCACTTGACTGGTAACCAGAAGACTGGTGGTTCAAACCCACCAGACACTCCTCGGAAGGAAGGTTGGGCAATCTTCTTCTGTAGTGATACTGCCTCGGAAACACAAGGAGGGGTCACTATGAGTTGGGTCCGACTCGAAGGCAAACAACAACAACAGCACCCGTGAAAAAGCCCCAAATAGGAGAATACTGATTTTTGAAGACCTTTAAGCTATTAACCAGATCATGGTAACTGTCCACCCTGTTGCTTTAGCCCTGCCAGCTGATTACTAATAGTTCACCACCTTAGATTTAAAAGATTCATTGTTTTCATCCTGATAGTAAACAAACTAAAAAACTGTGTTCTTTTAAATGAAAAGGACCACGTGGCGGGGGGTGGGGGTGGGGTGATGATAATTGTGCTGAACTGTGATGCCACACGAATACAAGAATTCAAAAATATCCCTACCCTGCTTAGCATTGCTCTAGTGAAAGACCTAAGAAGCCTCCAGCTACAAAATGATATCCTGTTATAATATGTAGATGACCTTCTCATAGACAAAGGGACATAAAAGGACTGTAATCATAAGGCTATTAAGATTTTGAACTTCTTACAAGACTATCAACAGGGAACTGGAGACATCAATTGGTAAATGAGGACTACTACAAACCAAAAAGAGGGAATGAATAGTGTAATTACAGAACTTCTAAATGGGGAGGAAGTCAAGGCAATTGTAAGATAGAACAGACTTCTCTAAACTTGGGAAGAAAATTATAAATCACAGGATAACCTCAAAGAAAAGTAATAAACCTCTGCATCAAAATAAAAAAGAAGAGAGTAAAAATATTCCCAAACCAAACCCACTGCCATAGAGTCATATCCAACTCATAGTGACCTCTCTTTGGGGTTCTGAGGCAGTATCACTATGGAAGTAGATTGCCCCACCTTCCTTCCGAGGATTGGCTGGTGGGTTTGAACCACCAGCCTTCCGGTTAACAGTCAAATGCCTTAGGCACTACACTACCAGAGCTCCTACAAATATTTAGCAAATACCGAAACAATAAAAATGAAGGAGATAATAACATGAAACACTTTTTTTATAAACAAAATGAGCTAAGCACAGAAAACTATATGGAACAAAGAAATCAGCAACACCATGAAAAATGACAAAACAAAATGACATCATTAAATTCATAGTCATTTATAATTACACTGAATGTCAATGGGTTCAATGCACCACTCAAGAGATACAGAGTTGCAGAGTGGATAAAAAACATGACCTATCAAGATGCTGTCTACAAGAGACTTACCTTAGACAAAAGGACAAAAATAGACTAAAAATCAAAGGTAGGAAAAATATATACCAAACAACGGCAACCAAAAAAAGGGCAGGAGTGGCAAAAGTAATTTCTGATAAAACAGACTTTAAGACAAAAGCTACCATAAGAGACAAGGAAGAAGAGTATATAATAATTAAAGGATCAATTGAACAAGAAGACATATCTACAATAAATATCTATGCACCCAATAAAAGAGGCCTAAAATACATAAAACAGACTTTAACAGAATTGAAAAGACAAGTACATGATGCTACTGTAATAGTTGTTGTTGTTGTTGTTATGTGCCATCGAGTTGGATCCAACTCATAGAGACCCCTCCTTGGGTTTCTGAAGCAGTAGTATCACTACAGAACTAGATTGCCCAGCCTTCCTTCCAGGGAGTGGCGACTTCAATAAACCACTTTCAATAAGAGATGGAACAACTGGAAAGAAAGTCAGCAAAGATGCAGAACTAAAAAAAATATGACAAACCAACTTGACTTTATAGATATCTACAGAGCAGTCCACCAAGCAACAGCAGAATACTCTTTTTTTTTTTTTTTTTTCCCTGCACACATGGAACAATGGAACATTCTCCAGGATAGACCAGATATAGGCCACAAAACAAGTCTTAATAAATTTTAAAACATTGAAATACTGCAAAGCATCTTCTCAGATCACAATGCTATAAAATTAGAAATCAACACTAATAAGACAAATAGAAAAAAGAGCAATCACATGGAAATGGAGAAAAAAAAAAACCTTTAAAAATACTGGATAATAGAAGAAACAGCCACTCCTCGGAAGGAAGGTTGGGCTGCCTCAGAAACCCAAGGAGGGGTTGCTATGAGTCGGGGCCGACTCGATGGCATATAACAACAACAACAACAATAGAAGAAATAAAAATGAAATTGGGACACAGCAAAAGCTGCGACCAGATGGCAGTTTATGGCAATAGATGTGCACAACAAAGAAGAAGCAAGAGCTAAAATCAACACCCAACACAACATCTCCAACAATTAGAAAAAGAGCAGCAAAAAAAAAGCCTACAGTCACCAGAAGAAAAGAAATAATAAACACTCAAGTAGATATAAATGAAACAGAAAATAGAAAGACAATAGAAAAAATCAACAAGACTAGAAGTTGGTTCTTCAAAAAGATTAGTAAAACTGACAGACCACTGGCAAACTTAACAAAGGAAAAGAGAGAGAGGATACAAAATAACATGAGTAGGAAATAAAATGAGTGATGCTACAACAGAACCAACTGAAATAAAAAGGCTAATATAAGGATACTACAAAGAACCACACTCCAATAAATTTGAAAACCTAGAAGAAATGGACAGATTTCTAGAAACACACTACTTACCTAAACTAACACAGACTGAGGTGGAAAATTTGAACAGACCTATAACAAAAGAAGAAATTGAGCAGATCATAAAAAATTACCAACAAAAGAAGTCCTGGCCCAGATTCTTGAGACTTCTGGGTAAGATGATGGAATAGGTAGGAAGACTGCACAGACGCTCTTCAACAGAGAAAAGGGGAACCAATTAACACAGACACAGAAGATTATCCTGTACCTCTGAGCATTGAAGGGAAAGATATAGAAGTGGACTAAACCCCAACTAGCAGAAGAATTTGCGTGAAAATACGAAAAAAGGAGACACACAGAGTTGAGGTTGGGCAGAGATCCTGAGTGATCCTGATGGCATGGCACAGACAGCTTGGAGAGTGCCAATTGGTGGTAGGACCTAAGAATTAACCTAAAAATCACCTTGCTAGCCAGGAACTGCATAAAGGACTGCTCTGGTGGCTGGGGAATAAACAGAGAAGCAACAGTGAAGAGAAAGGCGGGCTGAGCTGTGGACTTTTGCCTGCCTGGACGGCACCACCATTTTGAATGTTTACAAGTGGATTGACCACTTGGATATTTAAAAAGACAGCACTCTCCCAGATTCCAGGGGCTTAAGAACAGGTTCTGCTTGCGAGTAACCACAAGGACACTCCAGACCTGGACAACTGAAAAGGTGCAACATTCCCTTTGTTACTCTTATACCCCACACCCCTTGGTGAATGGAAGTGTGGCCTGGCCATACCCCACTCCCACCAACCTTATGGGCCTGCAGGAACTCTATCCCAGTCTGTTTGCTCAGGTGGATCCTTGGTGCCCTGCCCTACCCTCCCCCGATTTTTTCTTTTATTCTTTTTCATTTTTTTTCTCTTTCTTTTTTCTGGTTTTTCATTTGCTTGTTTTTGTCTGTTTTAAAGCAACTATTATTATTAATACATTTTTCCTTTTTACTATTGTTCTTTATTCTTCCCCTCCCAGGTACTAGTTTTCAGCTCTTTTTCTTTTTCCTGATTATGCTTGTATTTTTTTTTCTTTTTTTTTCTCATGGTTAACCCTGTTCCTTGTTTTCCTTTTTTGCATTTTCCCCATTTTTTTCATCATTATTCCCCTTCTCTATGTTTTTTTCTCTTATTGCCCTATACCGAGATATTGCAGGTTTTCTTGTTTATTTTCTTCTTCTTTTTCCTTTTTTTTTTTCCTTTTTTTTGGTTATTGTTTCTGTGTGATTACATGGTGTATTATTTATCCATGTGCTTTTAGTTTTATGACAGTAATTCAATTATAATTTTTGTTTAATTGAGTGGGAGACAGCAACAGTCCCCATAAGACACAACTACACCCACACTTCCTGCAACTTCACTTACCGAGCGATAGCCACCACTACTTTCTCCATCAATGGGCCAACGATAACAAACCATCAAGAAAAGCCTGAATCACCTTTGGCTGTCCTTCACAAACAGTCAACAGAGGTCTAAATACAACAACGCCACAATGTCTTGGAGAAAACAGAACATCACAGTCCACACAAAGAAGCAAGATAAAGTGGTAGAAACAAGGGAGCAGGATACAGACCCAGAACACATCCCTGAGGAAGAAGTAGTACTGGAACTCTCTGATAAGGAATTCAAAAGAATTATATTTAGGTATCTTCAAAGGATTGAGAGACAGACCAAAGAAAACACAGAAAAAAACCCTAGAAG
>NW_006921888.1:2220675-2221205 GCF_000298275.1 Orycteropus afer afer
AATATGCTGCCTACAAGAGACACACCTTAGAGATAAAGACAAAAATAGACTAAAAATCAAAGGTTGGAAAAAGATATATCAAGCAAATGGCAACCGTAGGAGAGCAGCAGTGGCAATATTAATTTCTGATCAAATTGACTTTAAGACAAAAACCATCATATGAGACAAGGAGGGACTTTATATAGTGATTAAAGGATCATTTGAACATGAAGACATAACCATAATAAATATCTGCAGACCCAAGAAAAGAGCCCAAAATACATGAATAAGACTTTAAAAGTGTTGAAAATCCAAGCAGATGACTCCACAGTCATAGTGGGAGACTTTAATACACCATTTTCATTGAAAGATAGAACAACTGGAAAGAAACTCACCAAAGATGCAGAAGATCTAAACAATACAATCCACTAACTTGGCCTTATAGACATCGACAGAGCACTTCACCAACAGCAGCACAGTATACATTCTCTTCCATTACACACAGAACATCTTCCATGATAGACCATATGTTAGGCCACAAAGCAAGCCTT
>NW_006921888.1:2224464-2227943 GCF_000298275.1 Orycteropus afer afer
GAGGGATAAAGAAAAATAAAAAAGTCCTGCCCCAGATGATTTCATTGGAGAACTCTACCAACCATTCAGAGAAGAGCTGACACCAATCCTACTCAAACTATTCCAGAACATATAAAAGAATGAAATCCTCTCAAATTCACTTTATGAAGCAAGCATAACTCTGATATCAAAACCAGGCAAAAACACCACTAGAAAGGAAAACTACAGACCAATATCCCTCATGAATATAGATGTAAAAATCTTCAACAAAATCCTAGCCAAGACACTTCAACAACATGTCAAAAAATAATATATCATGATCAAATGGAGTTCACACCAGGTATGCAAGGATGGTTCAACATTAGAAAAGCAATCAATGTAATCCATTCATAAGTAAAATAAAGGAAAAGAACCACAGGACCATGGCAATCAATGTAGAAAAGGCATTTGATAAAATCCAACATCCATATCCTGGTTTAAAAAAAAAAGAAAACAGAAAAATAGGAATGTAAGGGAAAATTCTCAACATAATAAACAGCATATATTCAAAACCATTCCCCTTGTGAACAGGAACAAGACAAGGATGCCCTCTGTCATCACTTTTATTCAACACTGTATTGAAAGTTCTACCAGGACAATAGGCAAGAAAGGGAAATCAAAGACATCCAAATTGGTAAGGAAGTCAAACTATCCCTATTTGCAGATGATATGATCCTATACATAGAAAACCCAAGAGACTCAGCAACAAAAGTACTGAAACTAATCGAGAGATTTAGCATAGTAGCAGGATACAAGATCAACATACAAAAATCAGTTGGATTCAGAATAAACAACCAAGCTATGGTACAATCACACAATGGAATACTATGCAACACTAAAGAATAAGGTATAATCTGCAAAACACCACATAACACAGATGAAGTTGGTAGCCATGCTGAGTGAAATAAGTCAATCACAGAAGGACAAATATTGCAGTAGTTCGTTATTTTAAAATGTCAGTGAAAGTTTTATATATGGAAGGAAACTTTCTTTGTTGGTTACTTGGGGATGGGAGGGGAGGGGAGGGAACACTGCAAAAATAAAAAATAATGAATAAATAAATAAAAATCACTTGGTTTCCTCTACATCAGCAAAGAAGTCTCTGGAAAAGAAATAAGGAAACCAATGCCAATTACAACCACTACCAAAAAGATAAAATATTTGAGAATAAATCTTACCAGGAACACAAAAGACCTATACAAAGAAAACTACAAAACACTACTTGAAGAAACTATAAAATATCTACATAAATGGAAGAACATTCCTATCCTATCATGAATAGGAAAATCAAACATTGTGAAAATGCCAATATTACCCAAAGCAATCTGTACATTCAATGCAATCTGATCCAGATTCCATCAACAATCTTTAATGATATGGAAAAAACAATCACTAATCTATATGGAAAAGAAACAGATCTTGGATAAGCAAAGCTCTACTGAAGAAGAACAATAAAGTAAGATGTCTCACATTCCCAGATCTCAAAACCTACTATACAGCCACAGTAGTCAAAACAGCTTGATATTGGTACAATGGCTGTGGTGGTTAAGTTTGTGTGTCAACTTGGCTAAGCCTGGTGAGTGGCTAGGCAGCTGGATGTAGTATTCCCTTGATGAGACTGGTAATCAACTCCATGGTGGAATCTACTGAGAGCAGCTGAGTAGCTGCCGTTGGATATGTGGTCTGCTTCCTGTATATAAGAAACAACTTTGGAAATGGTCTCTAGCTTATGGCATACTTGGACCCTGCGTGTAGCCATTTAGTTGTTCAGCAGCCTGCCATGCTCTGCCGACCTTGGGACTTACAATGGGCTTGAATTAATGGCCTGCTGTGTGGTTTGGTAACATCAGAACTCTGCCATTTTATTTGTTGAACTTGGGCTTGTTAGCCTCAGCAGCCAGTAATTGCCTGAATGAAGAGATGCCGCTAGCTTCAGTGGGCCAGGAGGAAGAGGCAGAGCTGAAGCCCAAGGTCGAGGGGCTTTCACACAGCCCCTATGGCCTGGCACTTTGAACTTGGACTTAAAGCCTCCAAACTATGAGAGAATAAACTCCTGTTTGTTAAGGCCTTCCCATTTGTGGTATTTCTGTTAGAGTAGTACTAGGTAACCAGAACAATGGCAGACACATAGACCAGTGGAACAGAATTGAGAACTCAAAAGTGGATCCATTGATCTATGGTCAGCTGATCGTTGTCAAAGGGCTGAAATCCATTAAATTGTAAAAAGATAATATCTTTAACAAATGCTGTTGGCAAAACTGGTTATCTATTTGCAGGAAAAAGAAACAAGATCCATACCTCACACCATATACAGTAAGTAACTCCAGATGGATCAAAGACCTAAATGTGAAACCTAAAACTATAAAGTTCATCAAGAAAAAAATAGGGACAAACTTAGAGGCCCTAATTTATGGCATAAACAGACTATTAAGCATAACCCAAAATGCACAAACAGCAGAAGATAAACTAGATGACTAAGACTTTCTAAAAATTAAATTTTTATGTGTTTCACAAGACTTTTCCAAAAGAGTAAAAAGAGAACCTAAAGATTGGGAAAAAATATTTGGCTACAAATATTGGCTACATCTGACAAGGGATTCATCTTTAAAATTTATAGAAAATACCAATACCTCAACATCAAAAAAACAAACAATCCAATTAAAAAATGGGCAGAAGACATGAACAGTCACTTCACCACAGAAGACATTCAGGTAGACAACAAACACATGAAGAAATGTTTATAATCATTAGCCATTAGAGATGCAAATCAAAACAATGAGATACACTTGCACCCCACCACCAGTAGGAAAATTCAACAAAGAAAATAACTGCTGGTGAGGATGTGGAGAGATGAGGACTCTCCTACACTTCTGGTGGGGCTGTAAAATAATGCAGCCACTGTGGAATTTGGTGTGGTGATTCCTTAAAAAGTTGGAAATAGAAATACCATTTGATCCAGCAATCTTGTTACTAAGTATATATCCTGAAGAAGTGAGAACCTTCCCGTGGTTCTTTTCATTTAAAAGAACACAACTCTTTAGAGTTTTTACTATCAGGATGCAGATAATGAATCTTTTAAATCTAAGGTGGTGAACTATTAGTAATCAGCTGGCAGGGCTAACAGTAAAGCAACAGGGTGGACAGTTACCATGATCTGATTAATAGCTTAAAGGTCTTCAAAAATCAGTATTCTCCTGTTTGGGGCTTTTTCACAGGTAGGATTGGGTTATTTTATGGTGACTGGCAAGGCTGAAGAATCCCATGTTGGTGAAATCTTGAAATGAGAGGCTGTAACTCCAGCTTTGTCTCATGACTGATTAGGTATTATGTTATGTGGGACAGTTTAAAACCAGGTGCTAGGTCAATTTGTACTGGCATAGTGTACTTAGCTTCACCTGGTATCTCATTAGCCCTTATCCATGGCACACTGACTTGCTAAATTTCCTTCAGATAAGGCTGGC
>NW_006921888.1:2232143-2236771 GCF_000298275.1 Orycteropus afer afer
GGGTTTGAAGCGCCAGCCTTCTGGTTAGCAGTCAAGTGCTTTAGCCATTATGCTACCAGAAGTGAATTTCCTTTATATCCAGGCTTGAATATATAGAAAATTTACTTAGTTTTTATGATTTCTAGTAATTAACCTAGACAGACAACAGGACAATTGACTTTTTGAATGAATAAACAGATTCCCAGGCAGGCAGATCTGTAGAAATCAGTTTAATTCAGCAAGAACCACGTGAAATCCAATCATTCAGCTTTGGTCAAAAAGGCTTTACGAATTTCTATTCTACAGATAGAGTAAAACTTCTGTTCTACAGATAGAGTAAGAACAAAGAGAAGAATAAGTTAAACAGTGCAGAAAAAAAAAAAGTTTGCATTCACAGGAATAGCAATTAGACTGACATTTGGTATCTGACATCAACATCAACAGTAGAAAACAAATGACTGCAGAATATCCTCCAAGTGCTGAATGCATTAACTTCTATAATTCTACTCAGAAAAAAATGGCTTTAATGAATAAAGGTAAAATAAAGCTATTTTTGGACACTAACTATAAGAATTTGTCTTAAGCAGATATTCACCAAAGAAATTTATAAAGGAAATATTTTAGACATCCAAAGTAATGTCAGATAGAAGGTCTGAGTCAAAATAGGAATGCATGGCAAAATAAGCGGTGAACATCTGGGTAAATCCAAGTGAATATTGTCTCTATTTAAAAACAGTATTTTGTAGGATTGAAAATAAGAAACAGATTAAATAATGACAACAATGACTATAATTTGGATAAGATAAAAAAATTTGAGATCTGTGGCTACTTTTTCTTTTTTAATTTGGCAATGGGCATAGACATTAATTATTTTTTGTCTTTGGACACATGCATGGTATAATGGTTTCAAGTGCTGAGGAGCAAGAATGTCTCTCTGGGGACTAAGGTGCACCTGACACAAGTCATGATATTTCCAATTGCCTCGTATGGATGTGAGAGCTGGACAATGAATAAGGAAGACCCAAGAAGAGTTGAAGGTTTTGAGTTGCGGTGTTGGCAAAGAATGCTGAACGTAGCATGGACTGCTAAAAGAACTAACAGATCTGTCCTGGAGGAAGTGCACCCAAAATACTCCTTGGAAGCAAGAATGGCCAGACTTTGTCTCACCTATTTTGGTCATGTTGTCAGAAGGGACCATTCCCTGGAGAAGGATGTCATGCTTGGTAAGGTGGAGGATTGACGAAAGAGGGGGAGGCCTTGCATGAGATGGGTTGACAGGTGGCTGCAATGATGGGCTCAGGTATAGCAGGGATCATGGAGCTGGCGCGGGATCGGGTAGTGTTTCATTCTGCTGTGCATGGAGTCGCTATGAGTCTGAAACGACTTGACGGCACCTAACAACAACAACAACATGGTATAATATGTGTCAACCACTAATAGGATAGAAACAGAATGCATACTTTCTACTCTGATAGAGTATAAGAAATAGATTAGTAAAAAATAATTTAAAAGAAGGCAAGAAAGATGAAAAACAGAAACAAAATCTGCAGGGCAATATGATGATGGATAAATTCAAAATATATCAATAATTGGAGTCCCTGAGTGGTGCAAATGGTTAATGTAATTGGCTGCTAACTGAACCGTTAGAGGTTCCATACCATCTAGGGCACGAAGAAGAAATTCCTGGTGATCTACTTCCAAAAAAACCTGCATTGAAAACCCTATGAAGCACAGTATTCCTTTGACACACATAAAGTCACCATGAATCAGAATCAAAGTGACTGCAACTGTTTTTTATCAACAATTATATGAAATGTAAATGGACTAAATGTTTCTATTAAAAGACAAATATTTCCATGTAGAATATAAAAGACACATGTAGAGGAAAATGTATGAGAGCCTAAAATGTAAAGCACTTGGTTTGTAGAAGGCTATAGTCTATAGCTGCAGCTCTAACTCCATTTTAACATAAATTCAGACTCCATTTCAAGTTTTTAAAGTTACCTCTCTAAAGCGTGCTGACCATTAAATGAACAGTGTGGCTCTGCTTAGACAAGTCTGATCAAGTCAAGACTCTGGGTAGACAAATCTGAGAAAACTCGGGAAGGGCCTGCTTGCCCTCAGGAAGAATGTGGTTCAAAGTAGATTAACTAGCATGCAGAAAAGTGCTTAAAGGAGGAACTTGCCTGAACATGTCCTTCTTATACAAAGAACCTTCCTTGGCCTGTCCTGAATGGTTTGTCAAAAACAGTCAATCAGAAATCTTACTTTAAGTAGCCAACTAGAATATTTTTGACTGTTAGTCCCTGATATTTTAATATTTAATTCCTTCATGGCCTCTGACTGGTGGAACACTGTGTTGAGAGTCTTTCGATCCTGTGTTTCCCAATTTGTGAATTATTTTCTCCCTTAATAATCTTTTTTTTTTTTTTTAATTTCAAATAGAGCTTGACTTTTCTGAACATTGATAAAAGGTAAAGCTGAAAGGTTAGAACAAGGTGTTGTTGTTATGTGCCGTGGAGTTGGACCTGACTCATAACTACCCCTCCTTGGGTTTCTGAGGCAGTATCACTATGCCATGCAAATTGTAATCAAAGGAAAGCTACTGCAGTTTTAGTAGTATTGGACAAAATCAATTTAAGGCCTATTTAACGTTGAAGGCTAATTTAAAGTTATGCTTTAAAATGAAAAAGGTTGACTATCTGACTCAAAAATCAATTAGCCTTGAAATAGATAAGGCAAAAAAAATTGATAGAATGTAAGAAGTAATAGCAATAACCACAATTATAATTAGAGATATTTACAACATTGACCTCAGTATTGTGATCACAAACAGATTTGAACTAAAGCATTCATTCACATGACAAAAAGGGCATATAGAGAACACATTCTTTTTATAAAGATCATCTCAGTATTTGGTTATAAGACAAATCTTAACAAAATTTGAAGGATTGAAATAATACAGAATGTATTAATTAGACTAAAATCACATAGAAACTCTTATTAAATAAATGTATAAAATTAAAAGTTGCATTTTCTGGGGAAGTATTTTTTTTTTCTCTCTTAAAATCTTACATGTTGTTGTTATGTGCTGCCCAGTTAGACCCGAATCATAGCCACCCCTCCTTGGATTTCCTAGGTAGTATCACTTGTTGTTGTTGTTGTTATTATGTGCTGTCTAGTCAGCAGTATCACTACGGAAGTAGATTGCCCGTCCTTCCTTCCCAGGAGTGGCTGGTAGGTTTCAACCACCAATCTTCTGGTTAGCAGTCAAATGCCTTAGGCACTATGCTACCAGAGCTCCTAAAATCTTACACACGTTAATGTATATGCAGATATTTTTCTTGTTAAAAACTGTTTAAAAATTATGTATTAAGCTTAAATTCCCACTGGGCACAATTCCTAACCCTGGTTTCATCCTTTTTTTTTATTATTTATTTTTTTAATAACCTCTGTTATTAGCTTCCTATGTGAGTTTACATATCTGACTGCTAACCAGAAGGCTGGCAGTTCAAACTCACCAGCCACTCCTTGGAAGGAAGGTTGGGCTATCTACTTCAGTAGTAATACCACCATGGAAACCCCACTAGGGGTCGCTATGAGTCGGATCTGACTGAAGGGAAGTGAGTTTGGTTTTGGCTTATTTTTCTTTATATAAATGAAATCACACTATGACTGTTTTTACACTTAAAACAATCTATTATTACATCTAAATCGGCTCTTGAAAAAATAATATAAAAAATGATTGCTTTGGCTTTTGGAGTATGGTTATACTATACTTCACTTAGTCCTTTTCTATATCAATGAAAATTTAAGTTCTTCCCAAAGGTTTTTTCATTATAAGAAATGGTATAATGAATATCTATGTACATTCTCCATGTATATGTGTGAGTACTTTGTCTAATAGTATTATAATATATCAGAGTACTTTTCACTACCCTTCCCAAATATTGAATATTATAAATAAAGCCTTTAATTTTTGGTTATTTAATCAGTAAAAATGATTTCTCATTTTAATTGCATTTCTTTTCACTTGTATTTTATCCATTTTAATGTCTTCTTTTGATTCGATTTTTTTTTCTTTTTATTGAGCACTTAGAATTCTTCTTGTGTTCTTGTTATTATTTCTTGGTTATATATTGAAAGTATATTCTTCCAGGTATAACTTGTTCTTTAATGTTGTTTATAGAATTTTTATTGTTTAGAAGTTTTGGTTTTTGATATAAAAGTCTTCTTTATTGCCTCAGAATATTTTAATAAAACAACAGTCCATATTGATTTACCAGTGAGTACGAGACAGTGTTCTAAGGGTTTACATGTGTTAAGAAACCAAAATCATAGAACAGAATAAACTTCTTCTAATCTTCTCAGTTACTCCATGGAATAGGAAATATTTCATTTTCAAATGTATTGATAATTAAGCACACATAAAATTTAAGTTATTGCCTTAAGAGCAAATTTTTAGTAAGCAGGGATACAAAACAAGACAAAATAAAAAACCAAACCAGTTGCCATAGAGTCAATTCCAAATCATGTTTACCTCATGTGTTACAGAACAGTACTGAGCCCCACAGGGTTTTCTTAGGAGCTCTGGTAGCATAGTGCCTAAGGCATTTGACTGCTAACCAGAAGGCTGGTGGTTCAAACCC
>NW_006921888.1:2236871-2240468 GCF_000298275.1 Orycteropus afer afer
GAGCCTGTCTGGTGGCACAGTGGTTAAACACTCACTTGTAGGCCAAAAAGGAACTCTAGTTGAGAGCTCTGGTGGCGCAGTGCCTAAGGCATTTGACTGCTAACCAGAAGGCTGGTGGTTCAAACCCACCAGCCACTCCTTGGAAGGAAGGTTGGGCAATCTACTTCCATAGTTATACTGCCTTGGAAACACAAGGAGGGGTCGCTATGAGCAGGGTCCGACTCGACGGCACATAACAACACCACCACTACAGGGTTTTCTTAGTTGTAGTCTTTGCAGGAGCAGATTGCCACATCATTCTTCTGAGGCACTGCTGGGTGGCTTTGAACCTCAAACCATTCGTAGCAGCTGAACACAAATCCTGTGTGCCACCCAGGAAACTTAAGCAGGGATAATAAGATGTAAACTTAGGAGGTTAGCTCCAGTAGCTAAACTTTTCACTAGTAAACTTTCACCCAAATGACAAAAATAAATGAATAACTAAAAAAATTTTCACTATATGCTCTACTGGCCTTTCTTCCATCATCCAATGTTATAAATATATATGGCCATAATTTGTTCTGGTGTTTTGTTTTTATCTAGGATTTAAAATATTCTGTTATTTATAATCCCTCATATCATTTTGTGTATGAAATTTTTTTAGGATATAATTCTAGACAAAGTTTTGCCTACACCAAAGAACCATTGTGCCCTCTTGCCTAATAGTAAAATGTACATGTCAGATAATTTTCCTGTTTTGTTTGCCACATGTTCATTAATATGTGTGTCTGTGTATGCATGCATATATGCATATATGCATACACAAAACTTCCTTAAAGATCAAAACAAAAAGAAATTTAGACTTTATTTACAACACTTGAGCCAGTCCATGTTGTTTGGATATCTGTGTTTCCTTTATGGTACAACTCTCTCTCTCTCTCTTTTTTTTTTTCCCCCTACTTCATCTAACCAGAAGGCTGGCGTTCAAACCCACCAGCCACTCCTCGGAAGGAAGGTTGGGCAATCTACTTCCATAGTGATACTGCCTCGGAAACCCAAGGAGGGGTCGCTATGAGTCAGGGCTGACTCCACGGCACACAACAACAACACTTTGATTATTATTTAAAATTCTATTGCAACTGATGTATTTTTGTTACAAGTTACTTAAAATTATTATTGGTGGAATATAAATAAATAGAACTTACAAGCCTCCTCAAATGAAGAAACACAAATGGCCAAGAAACATGGCTTGAGACATGTGAAAAGATACTTGTCCTTCCTAGGAATCTAGGAAATAATTTTTCAACTATTGAAAACACAAAAATGAAAGGCTACATAATTTCAATTTTTGGTGTCCGAGATGAAAGGTACTCTGATATACTATAATACTACTAGATAGATTAGTACTAGAGACAACACAATCTGTTACCTTTGTATAGGCAATTTTGCATAATATTAGAATTATATTTTTATATATTAAAAATGTGTTTTAGCTCCAATTTACTTTTTAAAATAGAAGGGTAGAGTTTTGGTTACGTAATGCTGCTCTGACAAGAATATACCAAAAATGGGATGGCCTTAACAAACAGGAGTTCATTCTCTAATAGTTTGGAGCCTTTAAGTCTGAGTTCAAAGTGCCAGGTTCTAGTGGCTGTGTGAAAGCTCCTTGACCTTGAGTTTCAGCCCGCTGAAACTAGAGGCATCTCTTCACTCAGGCTGCTGAGGCTAACAAGCCCAAGGTGGACAAAATAAAATGGCACAGTCCTGATGTTATCAAACCACACAGCAGGCCATTAATTCAAGTCCATTGAAAGTCCCAAGGTTGGCAGAGCATGGCAGGCTGCTGAACAATGACATGGCTACATTCAGGGTTCAAGCGTGCCATCAGCTAGAGACCATTCCCAAAGATGCTTCTTACAAATGGCAAGCAGACCACATCCCTAAAGCAGCTACTCAGCTGCTCCAATATGTTCTACCATGGAGTTAATTACCAGTCTTACCATGGGGAATAACTACATCCAGCTGCCCAGCCACTCAACCAGGCCCAGCCAAACTGACACACAAACTTAACCACCACACGCAGTAAGTAAGAACATAGACCACATTGAGTTCATGTCTCAGCTAAATCTAAATTATCTGTTTGACCAAGTTCATTTAAATTTTTCTAGCCCCATTTTTTCCACTTGAATAATCAAGATAATAATAATGATAATAGCACTTATCTAATACTTACTTTGGTAGTTAAGGTTGTGTATCAACTTGGCTGGGCCATGGTTTTGAGTGTCTGGGAATCTAGATGTATGATGAGATTGGTAATCAACTCCATGGTGTAATCTGCTGTGAGTAGCCAAGTAGCTGACATTGGGGTGTGGCCTGATTCCAGTATATAACGAGAAGCTTTGAGGAAGTTCTCTAGCTTTTGGCACATGTGGAGCCTGCATTTGGCTGAGTTTTCTTTTCAGTGGCCTATCATGTTGTCTGCCAGTCCTGGGATAGTTCCTGGACTTGAACTAGTGGCCTGCCATGTTGTCTGCTAGTTTTGAGACTGCCATTTTACCTGTCATCTTGAGTTGGTCAGCCTCAGCCACCAGCAGCTGTGTGAGTCAGAAAAAGCCTTCAGCTCGAATGGGCCTGAAATAGGAGGCAGAGCTGAAGCCCAAGATGAGGAGCCCTCACCCAGCTCCTAGGGCCAGCACTTTGAACTTGGACTTCTAGCCTCCTAAACTGTAAGAGAACAAATCCTTCTTTGTTAAAGCCATCCATTTGTGGCATTTCTGTTAGAGCAACACTAGAGAACCAAGACACTTATCCGATAGAGTTTCTTGATACTACATTTAATAATCTGTTTTATGTCATATAGTGGCATTGGTGGTATAATAGTGAGCATAGCTGCCTTTCATATTATGTCATATAGTGTACAGCACATTAAAAAAAAAAAAAAATACTGGCATCTAATCAATTCCAACTCATAGCAACCCCCTTTGGGTTTCTGAGGCTATAAATCTTTATGGCCAGTCTTTCTTCTGCCAAGTAACTGGTGGGTTTGAACTGCAAAACTTCTGGTTAGCAATCAAATGCCTTAGGCACTACACCACACATAGTGTTCAATAAATGTTAGCAATTATAATTCATTTCATTATTTTACTATTCCCAAATAATCATATAGAAGACCCTCTCTAAAAAAGAAATGAAAATAATTTTCTTGTGGAAAGATACTATCATTAACTAAAATGAATCTTGGATAGATGTTTCATGAACTATTTATTGCTGGACTGAGCAAGTTTTTTATATCAATTACAATATAGTAAAAAAATTCTTATATTTAATTTGT
The DNA here is from genome assembly GCF_000298275.1 of Orycteropus afer afer. Lineage (NCBI taxonomy): Eukaryota > Metazoa > Chordata > Mammalia > Tubulidentata > Orycteropodidae > Orycteropus > Orycteropus afer. Next base: position 2,240,182 of record NW_006921888.1, read on the forward strand.
TTTATAAAAATGTTAATGGTTTCACTTTAGACTTATTTAACTGGTATACTCATAAAATTGTGTCTCACTAGAGTAGTTTTAAAATTAGACACTCTGCATCCACCATACATTGCACGTCAACAAAAAGAAAACAAAAATTTTCACAACTGGACTAGTATGCAATATCATGACAAGTGGAGAAAAAAACTGAAGTGGTCAAGGATTTCATTTTATTTGGATTCACAATCAATGTCCACCATAGAAGCAGCAGTCAAGAAATCAAAGGATGCATTGCGTTGGGCACATCC
>NW_006921888.1:2242648-2243653 GCF_000298275.1 Orycteropus afer afer
TACATGGTTTAAAATCAAGAAGGAAGTGCGTCAGGGTTGTATTCTTTCTCCACACTTATTCAATCTATATGCTGAGCAAATTATATATATATATATACATATATATATAAGCTTTGCTGATTTTTGTTTCTCTAGAGAACCCAGTCTAACACATTTGGTACCAGGAGTGATTCTAGAGAGACAAAATCATAAGGATGGGCTTCCTATGTTGGTTCTGCAGTTTGATGAATTTTAATAACACTAGTGACTCTACATCTGCTAGTAAAGAGGGCCCTACTAATCCGTGGTGGGAGATAGCAAAATTAATACACAAAATAGCACCACCAATAGATAAAGTACTTATGAGAAGTGATGCTCTGGGTGATCAGATATTTGATACTCTTCTGCAATTTTGTCAGAATGAGAAGTATAAGGAAGCTGGTTGATTGGTCCTACTTACACTGGATAAAGTGGTAGAAGAGCAAGATAAGCTCATAGCTGTTGAGTCTTGCCTTACACACCGCATAAAAGACTTCAGTGCTTCCAGATGTGCTCTGAAAGCAAGACTTGTATCTTCTGGTAACAGAGCTGATATTGCTGAAAACCAAACCCAGAGTCTTATTGTAAGGGTGGCTAAATTACAACGCCAGCTAAATTGCCAATCCAGAATGGTGTCTGACATTAAAGCGAGGGCAATGATTGGAAAAAAATGGAATCCTGAAACCTGGAATGGGTACATATGGACAGATAATTGGGAAGATCAGGATATGGAGCCTGTAAATTCTGTTAAATCCATCCCATCTGAACAGATTACTGTACAACCATTATCCCCTCCCCCTCAGTTTGTTGGGATTAACCCAACTGTTCCTGCTGGGTCATTCTTTGAGGCAGAAGCCACGGAAGACATTCCTGAATGCTCTCAGGAACTGCCTCAAGCACTCATTGTTGCTATGAGACCCATAACTAAAGACAAGCCCAAGAGAGCCCCAAGAGGTGAAATAGAAAGTGTGACTGAGGAGGTGATAC
>NW_006921888.1:2245164-2245893 GCF_000298275.1 Orycteropus afer afer
GAACTGCCTCTACCTACAAAAATAGTAAACCAAAAGCAGTATTGCATCCCTGGAGGGGTTGCAGAGATTACTGCCACCATCAAGGACTTGAGGGATGCAGGGGTGGTGATTCCCACCTCATCCCCATTTAATTCACCTATTTGGCCTATGCAAATAAACAGATGGATCTTGGAGAATGACAGTAGATTATTGTAAACTTAATCAGATGGTGACTCCAATTGCAGCTGCTGTTCCTGATGTGATTTCATTGCTTGAGCAAATTAGTACATCTCCTGGTACTTGGTATGCAGCCATTGATATGGCCCAATGCCTTTTTCTCGATACCAATTTCAAAAGACCACCAGAAGCAGTTTGCCTTCAGCTGGCAAGGCCAACAGTATACTTTCACATTCCTTCCTTAGGGGTGTATCAACTCCCTGGCACTATGGCATAATTTAGTCTGTAGGGATCTTGATCACCTTTCCCTTCCACAAGACATCACACTGGTCCATCATATTGATGACATTATGCTGATTGGAACTAGTAAAGAAGAAGTATTGATGACTCTAGATTTATTGGTGAGACATATGCATGCTAGAGGTTGGGAAATTAATCCAACGAAAATTCAGGCACCTTACACCTCAGTGAAATTTCTAGGGGTCCAATGGTGTGGGGCATGTCGAGATATTCCTACTAAAGTGAAGGATAAGTTATTGTATCTGGTTTCCCCCACAACTAAAAAGGAGGCAC
>NW_006921888.1:2246003-2247677 GCF_000298275.1 Orycteropus afer afer
GATCCAATGGTGTTTGAAGTGTCTGTAGTAGATAGAGATGCTGTTTGGAGCCTTTGGCAAGTTCCTATTGGTGAATCACAACACAGACCCTTGGGGTTTTGGAGCAAAGCCCTGCCATCCTCTGCAGATAACTACTCTCCTTTTGAGAAACAGCTTTTGGCTTGTTACTGGGCTTTAGTAGAAACCGAATGCCTAAACATGGGCCACCAAGTAACCATGAGGTCTGAGCTACCCATCATGAACTGGGTGTTTTCTGACCCACAGAGTCATAAAGTTGGACGTGCACAGCAGCACTCCATCATTAAATGGAAGTGATATATCAGAGATCAGGCTTAAGCAGGACATGAAGGCACAAGTAATTTGCATGAGGAAGTGGCCCAAATGCCTATGGTCTCCACTCCAGTCACATTATATTCCCTGTCCCACTCTGCACCTATGGCCTCATGGGGAGTTTCTAATGACCAGTTGACTGAGAAAGAGAAAACTCGTGCCTGGTTTACAGATGGTTCTGCATGATATACAGGCACCACTCGAAAGTAGACAGCAGTGGCACTGCAGCCCCTTTCTGGGACTTCCTTAAAGGACAGTGGTGAAGGGAAATCCTTCCAATGGGCAGAACTTCGAGCCTTGCATATGGCTATTCACTTTGCATGGAACAAGAAATGGCCAGATGTGCGATTATATACGTATTCATGGGCTGTGGCTAACAGCTTAGCTGGATGGTTTGGGACTTGGAAGGAGCATGATTGGAAGATTGGGGATAAGGATGTATGGGGAAGAGGCATGTGGATAGATCTCTCTGAATGAACCAAAGGAGTAAAGATATTTGTGTCTCATGTGAATGCCCACCAAAAGGTGACCACAGCAGAGGAGGACTTTAACAATCAGGTGGATAGGATGACATGTTCAGTGGAAACCAGCCATCCTTTTTCCCCAGCTACTCCTGTCATTGCTCAATGGGCTCATGAACAAAGTGGTCATGGTGGCATGGATGGAGGTTATGCATGGGCTCAGCAACATGGACTCCAGCTTACCAAGGCTGATTTGGTTACTATCACTGCTGAGCGCTCAATCTGCCAACAGCAGAACCAACAGTGAGTCCGTGACATGGAGCCATTCCTCAGGGTGATCAGCCAGCAACCTAGTGGCAGGTTGATTACATTGGACCACTTCCATCATGGAAAGGACAGTGTTTTGTTCTTACTGGAATAGATATTTATTCTGGATATGGATTCACCTCCCCTGCACACATTGCTTCTGCTAAAATTACCATCCGTGGACTTACAGAATGCCTTATCCACTGTCAATGTATCCCCCACAGCATTGCTTTGGATCAAGGGACTCATTTTACAGCACATGAAGTGAAGCAATGGGCTGATGGTCATGGAATTTACTGGTCTTACCATGTTCTCCATCATCCTGAAGCAGCTGGTTTGACAGAACGATGGAATGGCCTCTTGAAAACACAAATACAGTGCCAGCTAGGTGGCAATACCTTGAAGGGTTGGGGCAATATTCTCCAGGAGGCTGTATATGCTCTATACCAGTGTCCAATACATGGTTCTGTTTCTCCGATAGCCAGGATTCATGGGTCCAGGAACCAAGGGGTGGAAACAGGAGTGGTACCACTCACTATTACCCCTAGTGACCCACTCAAAAAATTTTTGCTTCCTG
>NW_006921888.1:2248477-2249783 GCF_000298275.1 Orycteropus afer afer
GGATGACTGTGTTCTGAGTGGCCAATCTATTCAAGGGGAGTTTCCCTAGGGGTGTGGCCTGCTTCCAGGATATCCAGGGACATCCTGGGAAGAGAGACATTCTTCTGTGCATCGGGATTCTGTTGTGCTGACTACAAATGTCCGTGAGTGAGCAGTCCACCGTTTAGCCTGGATTCGTCATTCAATGGCATCAACAGCCAGTGTACTGCCTGCCAGCCTTGAGCTTCTCAGCCCCTGCAGTTTTGGGAACCAGGAAAAGCCTCCAGCTTGACGTTTGCTCCAGGGACTTTGGATTTGCCAGCTTCTATATGTTTGTGAGCCATTTTCCTAAGATAAATTTATCTCTCTCTTTATATAAATATATAAGCTTTGCTGATTTTTGTTTCTCTAGAGAACCCAGTCTAACACAGTGGCTAAGATGTGCCTGACCCAAGCCATGGTATTTTCAATATTCTCATATGCATGTGAGAGCTGGACATTGCATAAGGAAGACAACAGAAACCTTGATGCATTTGAATTGTGGTGTTGGTGAAGAATATTGAATGTACCATGGACTACTGGAAGAGCAAACAAATCTGTCTTGGAGAAAGTATGGCCAGAATTTTCCTTAGGAGCGAGGATGGTGGGACTTTCCTTCTTATATTTTGGACATGTTATCTGGAGGGTCCAAGCCCTGGAGACATCATTCTTGGTAAAATAGGTGGTCAGTGAGAAAGAGGAAGAACTTCAATGAAATGGATTGACAGAGTGGTGGCAACAATGAGTTAAAGCATAGCAAAAATTAGGAGGATGATGCAGGACTGGGCAGTGTTTGTTCTGTTGCACATGAGGTCAGTATGAGCCTGCAGTGACTCAATGGCACCTAAGAACAAAAACAACATGTCCCATACAATGATCCGAAAAATTTTTTCTATATGATAGAAGTATGATCTATCAGCATAAAGTGAAGAAGACTTGAGAAACATTCTCCTCTAGGAGGAAAGTAATTGTTTATATTACTTCTTCACTTGTCCAAATAGTGTGAAAGTAGAGTTGTGATCTTCTGGTTGATAATACAGAGTCAACACTTAGATATTCAATACCAATAATCATGAACTAGGCAATTAGGACCAAATTGCCCACTGAGAAGTACACAAATACTGGATGAAAGAAATGTTATAAAAAATCTTCTTAATATCAGCAATGACATGACATGACATTTACATGACAGTGAAAAATTATCAAGCCAAAATCTTGCAGAAGGCTAAGCCCAGCACTCAATTTGAAAGAAAGAGCTAGTTGTTTTGGCACCTCATAAGGGAGGAAA
>NW_006921888.1:2253443-2263072 GCF_000298275.1 Orycteropus afer afer
ACAAAGAATTATGCTTTCAAGATAAGCTCTTGCCTATCCCCACAGCCCAGATTTCTGAAACTTGGGTGATCCAGGAAATTTCAATTTTTAAGCTTGTGTGAAGTAGCCCCAGACTAGTTGTGCTCTCACATATCCACTAGAATCAAATTAAATTCTTCTTTGGAGAGATACTCTTAAACTAACATCAAATTTCTTCCTGTAAATAAGTTTTGAAATACACTGTGTAGCTCACTTTTGGGAAATTTGAAAACAGGGGAGTCCCATAATTAGGTATATACAATAAAGTATTACTCTACGTTCAATGCAGTGAATGAATTGGTGTGGAACAAGACCTTAATCACAAAGATTGGTTGGGGGAATATTGCATTAGGACTTATGAAAAATAATGAGGCTCTTAATTTAGGCTGTAGCTATGGAAAATGACATAAAAGAAATGTCTTCCAGAGAAAGAAAAATATCATTTTTTATTTTTGAAAAAGGAAAGAATTGGTGCTTTTAGATAAAATTTTGGGCAAAGTGGCAGTGAAGGCTGACATTTACTCTGTGAATAAGAAAAGGTCATCCATTTGTCTAAGGGTAGGGAGAAAGTGGAGGTGTGTGAGATTGCCCTGGGCACAAAGATACAGAAGAGTAAAAACTATCCTAAATCATTCTATAGCCACACTAGACTTTGGAAAGATGACTGATTAAGATTCAGTTGACATTAAAGATCTGTTTAGAATTTGTTTTTTCCCTCTAGTAACATTCAGCAATTTGGCCTCCTCATGGGGAAAATATAAACAAAAACAAGAAATTAGTTTACTAATTGGTCTTCATCAGGACTGTACAACAGAGGGGGCAGTGGTATTTCAGTGATAGAATTCTTTCTATGAGGAACTCAGGTTTAATTCCCTGTAAATGCATCTCACGTGCAGCCATCACCCCTCTGTCATGAAGTTTTGTATGTTGCTCTCATGCTGAACTTTTATACTAAGGCGCAGTAGGAAGAAAGGCCTAGCATCTATTTCTGAAAATCAACCAATAAAAACCCTATAGATCACAATGGTCTTATCTGAAAGTGAGCAGTGTTTCGTTCCACCATGCACGGGATTACCATGAGTTGGGTGCCAACTCAACAGCAACTCATAGCAATATACAATAAAGAAAGGGCTAGCACAAAAGGAATTGAAGATGTCAAGAAGTAGTTGAAATGTTCAACTGAGCTGTCTAATACAGTAGCAGCTATTATCCACATGTAACTAATGAACACTTGAAATGTAACTAGTCCAGTAAAATACACTTCATATGAAAAGAAAAATATATTATTAATGATATTCATATTAATTACATATAAACTGATACTATTTTGGATATATTAGATTAAATATAATATTAAATTAATTTAACCTCTCTCTTTTTCTTTTTTCCACTTGTTTCCATATATCCAGTGAGGAGCCTGGTTGTTGCATTGGTTAAGTGCTCAGTTGCTAGCAGGCCTAAAGTTCAGTGAGCTCACCAGCCACTCAGCATGAGAAAGATGTGGCAGTTTGCTTCTGTAAAGATTATAGCTTTGGAAATCCTTTGGGGAAGGTCTACTCTGTCCTATAGGATTGCTATGAGTTGGAATCAACTTGATGACAATGGGGTATAGGTTCATCTTTCTCTCTCTCTCTCTTTTTTTTTTTTTTTTCACTTGTTTAAATCTGTCCACTATAAAATTTAAAATTATATATGTGGCTTATGTTATATTTATACTGTACAGTGATGCCTAATAGTTTAAGTTTAATTGGGAAAGAAGTGATAAAACTGGAAAGATGAATCCAGATAAATAGAGGGAATAAATGGAATCTTAATAAATGGCAGTAACTGAGCAATAGTTCAAAACATAGGAAACTGTGATAATACAGTAAAAATAGAATATGGGATTCCAGAAGTAGGACTTCAGAATGGTTGCAGATGTCTGGTGCACCTGAAGGCCACTGGAATTAAAGAAGTAAAGAAAATGCAAAGCTAGGATTTTGAATAGCTTATTCAGCAAAAATTTAAGTAATTATAGACACTGGTAGAGTTAAGTTAGGAAAAACAACACTGTGATGTAAGTGCTAAAGTTATGCAATAATATTTTGTTACTATTTTTAAGCAGTTATTTGTTTAATGTAACTGCTATTTATCACATTCTTGACTCTTGCTTTCCACATCAATGAAATAAGATAATTGGACTCAGATAAGTGATTCCAAAGCGGGGGGTGGGGTGGTGGTGGTGTTGTGTGTGACAATACACCTATGGTAGATTTTTGTACAAAGTAAATTTAATTGCTTTTTACATTAAAATATCTTTTTATCTGATTTCTGAAAATTTTACTTGTTACTTAGAACTTGAAATCTAGAAACTGCTGGATTAGTTTATTCCAATAGTCACTTTCAAAGGTAACATTTTCTGATCCTGTAGTTTATTCCACTTTTGATTTTCCTATACCCTGGGGGAAAGAAAATGTCATATGGAATGTCTTATGAATCAAAGAGTTTGGGAATGTTAGTGGTTATACACATCAGGATAGAATAAGTTATGCTTGGTGTAGTAATAAAAAACAAATCAAAACAAAATCTCAGTGGCTTAAAGTTCATTTCTCTTGAAATGAAACACTTTGCAATCTGCCACAGAGGCTTCATTTTGACCCAGGCTTTAATAATCAAAGAGGTCCCAAATTAAGACATACTTCTCTGCTTGCATTTATTTAGTTGCTGTTCTGGTTACCTAGTGCCACTCTGACAGGAATATACCATAAATGGAATGACTTGAACAAGCGGGTGTTTATTCTCTTACAGTTTGGGAGGCTAGAAGTCCAAGTTCAAAGTGCCAGGGTGTAGGGGCTATGTGAAAGCCCCTCAGCCCTGAGCTTCAGCTCTGCCTCTTGCTCTCGGCCCACTGAAGCTAGAGGTATCTCTTCACTCAGGCAGCTACTGGCTGCTGAGGGTAACAGGCCCAAGGTCGACAAATAAAATGGCACAGTCCCAATGTTACCAAACCACACAGCAGGCCATTAATTCAAGTCCATTGAAAGTCCCAGCATCGGGAGAGCATGGCAGGCTGCTGAACAATGACACTGCTACATGCAGGGTTCAAGTGTGCCATAAGCTCGAGATCGTTCTCCCAAGCCTTCTCCTTACCTACAGGCAGTAGACCATATCCCAAGGGCAGCTACTCAGCTGCTTGTGGTATATCCCACCATGGAGTTGATTGCCAGTCTCATCATGGGGAATACTACATCCAGCTGCCCAGCCACTCAACCAGGCCCAGACAAGTCAACACACAAACTTAACCACCACAGTTGCCAAGGCAAATTATGAGATTCCTGAATTCAATAGGGCAGAAGTGTATAATGCAGAAGCATAGTGCAGAAAGGGGCACCAAATAGGCATGAACAATAATATATTTTATGGGTGAATATGGGAATAAAAAATAAAACTAACAGAAAAATTTATTTTAGCATGAAAATTTGAAAAACAAGTTAGAAAAATAGCCCTCAATTCTCCTCCAATAGGAGCTCTGGTGGTGTACTGCCTAAGGCATTTGACTGCTAACCAGAGGCTGGCAGTTCAAACCCACTGGCCACTCCTCAGAAGGAAGGTTGAGCAATTTACTTCCATAGTGATACCACCTTGGAAACCCAAGGAGAGACTGCTATGAGTTGGATCCAACTTGATGGCAGTGAATTTGCTTTTTTTATGGGGGGGGGGGAGTGTTTGTATTCTCCTCCAATAGTCTAAATTATTAATAATAACTAAACAGAACTTTCCATATTCCAGCATATTTTCACATACAATGTTTTAATTGATTTTCACAATGCCCCAGTGTGATACACAGAACTGAGTACTGGCTAAAAGGTCACATTGAAGCTAGACAGCTTGGTTTTGATTTTCAGCCCCAGCATTTTTACCTGCTCTGTGACCATGGACAAATTAACTTTTTAGTGTCTGTTTCCTTATTTTAAAAATAGGGATAATCATAATTCCATCTTGCAAGATTTGTGTGTATGTGTGTGAGGAATCAAAGTAATGGATGGCAATGGCACATAATCACATTCAATAATATAGTTATTATTGTTAGCTGTTCTTTATGGTTTATTTATTTATTTTAAATCAGCAACACCATGATTCACAGATTCAGGGTTTCTCTAAGATTTATATAGTAGATAGAAAACCTGTGATTTTTCCAAGTTAGAATTTTCTGATTTGAACACTTTGCTTATTATTGTGGTCACACATTATTTAAATAAGACATATGTTAATCTATGTCTTTAAGATTATTTTACCAAAAGATTTTTCCCATATATTTATATGAATGGATTAAAAAATCACCTGAGATTGGGAGAGGAAATTGTAGAAACAGAAAATAATTCATACGAAGCAAATAACTGAAGAGCAGTGCGATTAGAGAAGGTGTGGGCAGCAAATTGAGCAGGGGAGGGAAGACGGTGATTCACTCAGAAAACAAGAGTGACAATGGCCAATCTGGGGCCACTGTGGAGCTCAGATTAGATGATACTATTCAGATTTGGAGAATTGCAACAGAGCTGTAGGAGCACATATTCAAAGGAAGAGGATTAGAGAAAAGTCCCTGAAGTCCTAAATCCAACATTTCTTTCCCCAACTGAAAAGAAAGCAAAATTGCAATAAGAATGCTGTTATTTTATCACTGCAAAACACTGAACTATGTATTTGAGAGATTGCCAGTTTCAAGAAGTTGACGTGGTAAGCTATTTTTAATGTTTTTGAGTATCATATAGCACCTTTCTTTCCTTTTTTTTTTTTTTTTAATTAATAGTATCTGTCATATGACTCGATAGTTCTCAGTTTCACAATCTATTTTAGGTTTGTTGACTGTTCAACTTTCAGTGTCTAGCAGCACAAAATGTACTATTTATGTTTGAAATGTGTCTGAACCTTGGCTCCAAATGTTTCTCTAATTTTGGAAATCAGGTATCATCTGTGCTTTCTTTTCTCTAACCGTATCTGACTTTTTATCCTGAACTCATATTCCTTTTTCTTTTTTTCAGGACGTGGGTGGAGAGTGAAGGAAGAGTGTTTTAATAAAATTTTGCATAAGTCAATGTAAAATTCAGAGGATTTATAATATTTTTAGTAAGAAAAGCTACCAATTTAATAAAGTCCTATAGTTATAATACTACTTAAAGCTCTAGAAAATGAACAACTGGGGAAATTGAAAAAAACAAAATGTTAAAATACTTGAAAAATATAAGAGCTAAAACAATGTGCATAAAGGTGATATAAAGTTATTTCCATTAAATATTTTAATGATAGTTCTATTTTTATATTCATGCCTTAAGGGATATTGCATTGTTGTTAGGATATTATCAAATGTCCTATAACATATTTTTAAGAATTTCCAAGACATCTCATTTGGCATATTACAGTAACCATTAGAGCTTTACAATAGAAGGAAATTTCCTCTTTATAGGGAAATATAACATATTAGTGGCAGAGCATTGATGTTAATATTAGTAACTGTGAATAGCTTCTCTTAGGAGAAGCATTTTAGGATAATTATTCAGGAAAACAGATGTAAAACAACTATTTTAACTTATTTTTAATTTGTTTTTGTGTCAAGAATTTGTAGATTTTACTCCACATAATAAGAAATCACTTTAGTTGTTTTAATATCTCTCCTTTATGGCTCGTAGCTCTTTAGAGTGTTTGTTTGAGCTAAAAAATTAGATTAAATGAAAAAATACATGACAATGCCTGGTCTTGCTAGAAACAAATTACATCTTTATGTATCTCCACCTATGCTGAAGTTCTTTATTTAATAAATTTCCCAAGTTATATCTGCAAGTTATTTTAACAATATGTTAAGATGCATCAAGAAAAAATACTGATTTTTCAATGAAAAGAATCACTCAAGATGTAACTAATGAATCAATAGTAAGTACAAATGAACATAAATTTCAAAACCAGCATTTGGTCTACCAGAAATCCTAAGGAGGTTAAAAAAGAAAAAAAAAAAGGTGGAAAACATTGACGGTTCTTCTAATCTTTATCTCTGTTCCTCTGGGGGTTGTGGAAATTCTTCTGAGAAGGGGAAAATATTATTAGAAACTGGAAAGTGGCATGGAAAGACACACAACCAGGTGATAATAGAGTGAGGGTGGGAAGAGAGCATGAGTTTAGTTGTAATAGTGCTAATTTTAAAATAACCCAGCACTAATAACATAATTGAAAACAAATATGTTAAGCTACTACTGTGTCCATGCACTAACAGCTTTATGTACATTATTTCACTTAATCATAACAACTCTATGAGGTAAATATTACCTTTTTCTACTTCATGGGGTAAATAATTAATTTTAGAGAAGTTATTTTATTTACCTGGTCATAAAGTTAATAACTGGCAAGGTCAGAATTTAACCTATGATTTGTCTAACTCCAAAGATCACGTTCTTAGCCAGAACATTTTAGTATCTGAGGGAAGTATCAAGTTCTAATGATGTCCCTCCTCTCTCTCAACTCTTTACCACCATCGCCCCTTTATTAACTGTTATGGATGGTACAAATCCTCCTATTTCACTCTTCTCTTTCTAATATTCATTCATATCCAATTTGTTTCTCATCCTCGCAAATTTTTTCCTGGTTAGTTGTTGGATACCTCTCTCGGTTAAGAGTCCTGCTGGCATGGTAATTTAAGCATTCAGTTGGTGACAGAAATTTTGGTGGTTCGAACCCACCAGCCTCTCTGTGGAGGGAAAGATATGGCGGTCTACTTCCATAAAGATTTGTTGTTGTTGTTAGGTGCCTTCTGCTTGGCTCTGACTCATAGCGAATCTATGTGCAATAGAACCAAACACTGCCTAGTCCTGCGCCAGCCTCACAATTCTTGCTATACCTAAGCCCATCATTACAGCCACTCTATCAATCCCTGTAATTGAGGGCCTTACCCTTTTTCACTGACCTTCCACTTTACCAAGCATGATATCCTTCTCCAGGGAATGGTCTGACAACATGACCAAACTAGGTGACAGGAAGTCTGGCCATTCTCTCTTCCAAGAGCATTCCGGCTGCATTTCTTCTAAGACAGATTTATTCCTTCTCACAGTCCATGGTCTTTCAGTATTCTTTGCCAACACCAGAACTCAAAAGCATCAACTCTTCTTCAGTCTTTCTTATTCATTGTCCAGTTTTCTCATGCATATGAGGTGAATGAAAACACCCTGGCTTGGATGAGGCACACCTTAGTCTATAAAGAGACATTTTTGCTCTTCAGCACTTTCAAGAGGTCTTTTGCAGCTGATTTGCCCAGTGCAATATGTCACCTGATTTCTTTCTCTTTTTTTTTAATTTAATTTTTTTTTTCTTTTTTCTTTGTTCCCTTCCCTTCCCTCCCACCCCTGGTAACTAACAAAGAAAGTTTCCTTCCATATATAAACATTTCCTTGACTTTTTTACAACAGTGAATGAATACAGTATTTGTCCCTCTGTGTTTAACTTATTTTACTCAGCATAATGTCCTCCAAGTTCATCCTTGTTATGCAGTGTTTTCCAGATGCTACATTATTCTTTAGTGTTGCAGAGCATTCCATTGTATGTATATATGTACCATAGTTTGGGTATCCATTCTTCTGTTGATGGGCAATTAGGTTGTTTCCATCTTTTTGCTATTGTAATTAGTGCTGCGATGAACGTGGGTGTACATATATCTATTCTTGTCTTGGCTCCCATTTCTTTAGGATATATACCTAGTAACAGGAATGCTGGATCAAATGGTATTCCTAATTTTAACTCTTTAAGGAATCATTATAGTTCACATAGGAATCACAGTGGCTGTATCATTTTACAGTCCCATCAGCATTGTATGAGAGTCCCAGTCTCTCCACATCCTCCCCGGTATTTGTTATTTTCTGTCTTGTTGAACTGTGTTATCAATGCTGGGGCAAGATGGTATCTTATTGTTACTTTGATTTGTATCTCTCTACTGGCTAATGCTTGTGAACACTTTTTCATGTGTTTGACTTATTTTGGCCTCCTGAATGTCCTCTTTGTTGAAGTGTCTATTGATATCTTTTGCCTATTTTTTAACTGGATTGTCTTTTTGTTGTTGAGGTGTTGGAGTTTTCTATAAATTTTAGAGTCAAGTCCCTTGTCAGATATGTCATTGCTGAATGTTTTTTCCCAATCTGTAGGTTTTCTTTTGATTTATTTGGAGCAGTCTTTGGAAGCACATAAAAATTTAATTTTTGGAAGGGCATATTCACCTACTTTATTTTCTGCTGTTTGTGCATTTTGGATTATGCTTGATAGTCTATTTACATTAGAGCCCTTTAATTTCCCCTAAGTGTCTGTCATTGTATCCATAGCAGGCAGTTTTGAATACTGTGACTGTATAGTAGGTTTTGAGATCTGGGAGTGTGAAACTTCCTATTCTGTTCCTCTGCTTCAATAGTGCTTTGCTTATCCTTTGCTTATTGCTTATTCCTTTCCATATAAAATTAGTGATTGTTTTTTCCATATCCTTAAAGAATGCTGATGGGATATGGATTGGAATTGCACTTAATGTATAGATTGCTATGGGTAATATTGACATTTTTGCAGAGTTCAATCTTCCTATCCATGACCATGGTATGTTCTTCCATTTATGTGGATCTCTTATGGTTTCTTGAAGTAGCGTTTTGTAGTTTTCTTTGTACAGGTCTTTTGTGTCCCTAGTGAGATTTATTCCCAAGTGTTTTATATATTTTGGTAGTTATTGTAAATGGTATCAATTTCCTCATTTCCTTTTCAGCAATCTCCTTGCTGGTGTAGAGGAATCCAAATGATTTTTGTATATTGACCATGTATCCCATCACTATACTAAATATCTCAATTAGTTCCAGTAGTTTATCACTGAGTCTCTTGGATTTTCTATGTATAGGATCATATCATCAGGAAACAGGGACAGTTTTACTTCTTCCTTACTAATTTGAACACCTTTGATTTCTCTTTCTTGCCTTATTACCCTGGCTAGGATTTCTAATACAATATTGAATAGAAGTGATGATAGAGGACATCCTTGTCTGGTTCCTGTTCATGAGGGGAATGGTTTCAGCCTCTCTCCACTGAGAATCATGTTGGCTGTTGGTTTTGCATATATGCCCTTCATTATGTTGAGGAATTCCCTTTCTATTCCTATTTTAATGAGAGTTTTTGTCAGGAATGGTGTTGGATTATATCAAATTGATATCAATTATATCAATTGATATCATCATGTGTTTCATTTCCTTTGTTTTATTTATGTGATGGATGATGTTGACTGTTTTTCTGATATTGAACCATCCTTGAATACCTGGTATGAACCCAAATTGGTCATGATGTACTACTTTTTTTAATATGTTGTTGGAGTGTATCAACTAGGATTTTGTTGAAGATTTTGCATTTATATTCATGAGGATTATTGGTCTGTAGTTTTCCTTTGAGTGATGTCTTTGCCTGGTTTTGGTATCAAGGTTATGCTTGCTTCATAAAATGAATTTGGGAAGATTCCATCCTTTTCTATGTTCTGGAATAGTTTGGGCAACATTGGTTTCAGTTCTTCTCTGAGTGTTCATTAGAATTCTCCTCTGAAACCATCTGACCCAGGGCTTTTTTTTTTTTTTTTTTTT
>NW_006921888.1:2263461-2274883 GCF_000298275.1 Orycteropus afer afer
TTTTTTTTTTTTTTTCCTGCTCTTTTTCTAATTGTTGGAGATGTTGAGTTAATGTGTTTATTTTGGCTCTTTCCTCTTTTTTGATGTGTAATTTATTGCTATAAATTGGGCTCTGATCACTGCTTTTCTGTGCCCCAAAGATTTTGGTGTGTTGTTTTTCATTTTTATTTGATTCAAGGAATTTTTTTAATTTCATTTTTTATTTCTTCTCCTACCCAATCATTCTTGATGAGGGTGTTATTTAGTTACCACATGTGTGCTTTTTTTCCATTTATCTTCTTATTGCTGATTTCTAATTTGAGAGCATTGTGATCTGAGAAGATGCTTTGCAGTATTCCAAAGTTATAAAATTTATTATAGCTTGCTTTGTGGCATAAAATATGGTCTATCCTGGAGAATGTTCCATGTGCACTGAAAAAGAATGTATATTGTGTTGTTGTTGGGTGAAGTGCTCTGTAGATGCCTATAAGGTCAAGTTGGTGCCTTGTATTGTTTAGTTCTTCTGTCTTTGTTGAGTTTCCAGTTGTTCTATCTTTGATTGAAAGTGGTGTATTAAGTCTCCCACTATGACTGTGGAGTCATCTATTTGTTTTTTCAATACTGTTAGTCTGGTTTATGTATCTTGGGGCTGTTTAATTGAGTGCATAATTATTTATTGTGGTTACGTCCTCTTGTTCAATTGATCTTTTAATCATTATATAGTGTCCTTCCTTGTCTCTTATGGTGGTTTTTGTCTTAAAGTTAATTTTATCAGAAATAATATTGCCACTCTTGCTCTTTTATGGTTGCCATTTGCTTGATATGTCTTCTTCCACCTTTGATTCTTAGTCTTTTATTGTCTTAATATCTAAGGTGTGTCTCTTGTGGAAATTATAGTGATGGGTTATGTTTTCTTATCCAGTCTGCAACTCTTCATCTCTTGAGTGGTGTATTTACTTCATTGACATTCAGTGTAACTATCGACAAGTATGAATTTGTTGCTGTCTTTATTTTTATGTGTTTTTTTGTTGTGTTGCTGATTTCTTTGTTCCATAAAATTTTCTCTTCTGAGCTCGTTTTACTTATGAATCATGTTATCCCTTCTATCATTGCTATTGTTTTAGTATTTGCTAAATATTTGTGCTTGTCTTCTTTTTTATTTTGATGTGAAGGTTTATTATTCTTTGAAGTTACTCTGTGATTTATAATTTTCTTCCAAAGTTTAGAAGAGTCTGTTCCATCTGCCGTTGTCTTGACATCCTCACCATTTAGAAGTTCCATAACTACACTAATTTTTTCCCTCTTTTTGGTTTGTAGTTGTCCTAATTTGCAATTGATGTCTCTGGTTCCTTGTTTAAAATCTTGTAAACTTATTTACTTTGGATACTTCCATAATTGGTTTCTGGGTTATGACATCATGTGTGTTAATGGTTAGTTGTTTCTTGCTGTTGCTGATTCTCTGTCCAAAGGACTGATTTGGGTGAAAGTTTACAGGGCAAATCCATTTTCCACACAGCATTTCATACACATTTTGTCTCATGGCATTGACTGAAATTTCCCACAATATAATAGCTCTCTTCCCACTTCTTCCTGTAGTTACCTCTTCCTGTGTTCTTCTCTCCCATGCACTCCTGCCTTCCAAGTGGTCTCCCTGTGCATATACTGCCCTTCTGTTCTCCCACAATTGGTCTCTCCAAGGAGTGTATCTACCTGATGTATATGTTCAGACCATTTGCCAGTCTTTTATTTGTCTGGAAGCCACAAGAGTGAGTTCAATTCCAGAACTGAAGGGCAGCTAGGGGCAATAGTCTCAGGGGTTTCACCAAGCTCTATCAGACCACAAACCTGTTTTTTTTTTTTTTTTTTTTAAAAATTTTGGGTTTTCTTCCACATTATTCTCCCACTCCATTATTCTCCCACTCCATTCAGGATCTCCTACACACACACCCCTTCAAGGCGTTGGCAGTGGTAGCTGGGTGCCATCTAGTTCTTCTGTTGTCATGGTCATATTGGCAGAGGATTGCATGGTCTACCAGTCTCTTGGACTAATTGTTTCCATGCATCTTTTGTTTTCTTCATTCTTCTTTGCTCCAGACAAGGAGAGACCCATTGTTGCATCTAATTGGCTGCTTACAAGCGTTTAAGATCCCAGTCTCTACTCACCAAAGGAGGATGTGGAACAATGTTTTTGTGTAATATCTTGTGCCAATTGAGCTTGATGTCCCCTGGGACCATGGTCCTGAGCCTACAAGTCCAACTACTTGCTCCCTCCAGGTACCTGACTGTGGCCAAGAAGGCATCACACCCTTGTCCCTTGTAAGCTCTGCTATATGTCTGGACATTTTTACAGCATACACAAATATGCTTTAAGAAGCATCATCTTCCAACTCTATACATGTAATTTCACCATCACATTGGAGGGACAATTTTGCTGAGGATATAATTCTTGGTTGGAAATTTTTTTTCTTTCAGGGTTTTATAGATGCCATTCCATTGCCTTCTTGCCTGCATAGTTTTCTGCCAAGAAATCAGGGCTTAGTCTTATTGCTTTTGCTATTGCTACTGTCCCTTGTAGGTAACTTAGGTTTTCCTGTGCTGCTTCCAGGATTCTTTCTTTGTCTCTGGTTTTGGTGAGTTTCATGATGATATATCTTGGTGATTTTCTCCTATTTGATGTTCATTGAACTTCTTGAATGGATTTATTCTCATCTTTCATCATGTCAGGGAAATTCTCTTCCAACAAATCTTGGATAGTTTTCTCTGTGGTTTTATTTGTCTCTTCCTGTTCTGGAATTCCAATTACATGTAGGTTTTTCCTCTTGATGGTATCCCACATACATTAGGCTTTCTTTATTTTGTTTTGATCTTTTTTTCTGACAGATCTCTTTCAAAGAAGTATTGAGGTATTTGTCTTTAGTCTCACTAATTCTGTCTTCCATTGATTCAATTCTACTCCTTTGCCTGTTCAATGTGTTACCGATTTCTGATAATTCAGTATTAGTCTTCTGGATTTCTATCTGTAGATTTTGTACCATTTCTAATTTTCATTTTATTGTTGCATGGTCTTTGGAAATGTTTCTAGGGTTTTGACTATGTTTTCCTCAATTTTGACTATATTTTCCTCAATTTTGTCAGTGTTTTCCTTGCTCTGTTTCCCAATCTTTTGAAGGTACCTAATATAATTCTTTTGAATTCTCTATTAGGGAGTTCCAATGCTGCATCTCCCTCAAGGATGTGTTCTGGGCCTGTATCCTGGTCTCTTATTTCTACTGCTTTATCTTGCTTTTTTGTGTGGACTGTGATTGTCTGTTGTCTCCAAGACATTGTGGTGTTGTTGTATTTATATTTAATCAGAGATTGTATGTGGAGTTATTTGCCAAAGATTTTAATTTTCTTTGTTTTGCTTGGAGTAGCTGAGTAAGCAAGGCACTCTACTCCTCTACACACTGGTTAGCAACACTATGCCCTCACTACCTACCTGTCTCCTTTCTCACCATCATCCTACCATATATCCATGATGTTCTTGGCAAGCAAAGCCTATTCTTAGGTCCCTGGAATCTGAATGAGAATGCTGTCACTTTAAATATCCACATTGGCCACCTCCTGTAAACATTCAAAATGGCTGCACCCTCCAAAAGGCAAAAGTTCACAGCTCAGTTTGTCTCCTTCTTCACTATTTCCCTTTTTATTCATCAGCCACTGATGGAGTCATCCATGCAGGCCTTGTCAAGAAGGGCTGATTTTTAGGTTAAGTCTCAGGTCCTAACACCACTTGGAAATATTCAGACTGTCCATGCTGTCAGGAGACCTGACAGTCTGAAGCTCCATTTATCTCCTTTTTCACTGTTTTCATTCAGATTCTTCTAGTAACTGGTGTTTAATCCACTTCTGTATCCTTCCTTTCAAAGATCAGGGCTCCAGGATTATCTTCCATATCTGTGTCAATTGATATCTCTTTTCTTCATTGAAGATGGTCTGTGTAGCTTGTCTGACTATTCCACCATCTTACTGGAAGCCCTGTCGTCTGATTTCTTGACTACTGTTTCTGTTAGTGTTGATCGTGGAAACAAGTAACATGAAATCTTTGACAACTTCAATCTTTTCTCCATTTATCATGATGCTACTTATTGGTCCAGTGGTGAGGATTTTTGTTTTCATTATGTTGAGGTATAATCCATACTGCAGACTGTCGTCTTTAATCTCCATCACTTCAGTAAGTGCTTCAAGTCATCCTCAATTTCAACAAGCATGATTGTATCTGCATACTGCATGTTGTTAATGAGTCTTCATCTGATCCTGATGCTGCATTTTTCTTCATATAGTCCAGCTTCTCAGATTTATATAACTATTTTATGTGTTCAAAGTTTTTGAAAATACTAAAAAAAATCAAAAATAAAAATCCACTGCCTTCAAGTCTATTGTGACTCATAGCAACCCCCATTGGGTTTCCAAGGCAGTAAATTTTTATGGAAATAGATTGTCCCATCTTCCTTCTGCAGAGTGGCTGGTGGGTTTGAACTGCCAGCCTTCTGGTTAGTAGTCAAATGCCTTAGGCACTGTGCCACCAGAGCTTCTTTGCAAAGACTAGAGTGGAGTATATTATACAATTTTGGACAGAGTATTCATTTTTTTTTTAATAGGGTAGAACATAACCCAAGTTATGCCAATATCTTCCACAATACCTGATTTGAATTTTGTAATCGTTTGTTAAGCATGCAGCCATTATAGCAGATGTTTTTCTAGACACCTGATGTCTAACTTCAAGGAGATTGATCCAGAAGGATGGACATGTAAATTCTTGTTTACAATATAACTCAAAAATAGTTTGATAGAAGTTTGGTGGTATAGTGCTTAAGGCATTTGATTGTTGACCAGAAGGTTGGTAGTTCAAACCCACCAGGACTCTGCAAAAGGAATATTGAGGTTGCTATGAGTCAGAATCAACTTGATGGAAGTGAGTTTGTTTTTTGGTTATAGTTTGGTAATGTGATATATGTTAAAAAGCTGCCATACAGAAGAGGATATATTAACTAGGCCTGAGCTGATCAAAGTAAACGTCACAAAGATGTTTCTTAAAATATATCTAGAAGTAAATGTAGTTCCCAGGTACACAAGGAGGGTGGAAAGGTATGCAAGAAAGAAGGAAAGCACTAGGTAAACACTGGTGGTATGAAATTGCTTGTAAAGTACAAGGAACTTTTTCGTTTTTCACCTGCTGTCACCTGGTGAGTCAGAGAAAGTTACCAAAGGAGAATGTTAAGATTGATATAGAGGATTAAGTTAAGGCTATAGCACTTTGGATACCCCTTCCCAAAGCTGATACTTCCTCATTTTTTCCCATTTTAATAAATGGTACCACTGCCAAAAATCTATTTAAAATTTTTCTCTTTTTCTTATTCCTCAGCTCCAATCTCTGCATAAACCTATTGCTCTCTCTGCATAAACCTGTTGCTTCTCCACACAGACTTCTTTGGTCTGTGCCCTGCTCCAGGCCACTCCTCTCTTTCCTGGACCACTAAATAAGTTTCTAACTGATCTCCCTGACTCCACAGTGCATGACAAAAAAGTCAACACTCAGTAGCTGTTGAGTGTATAGATTATATTTTTCCCATCTTACTATTATTCTTTTCATTGGACTTAGTTTACATATAAAGGAAAGGAATGTGGATTACTTTCTTTGATGTTTAAACAAGTTCAAGAGATATTTGCCTATAGAGGGAAAGCATACTATTGTAGTCCTTAAAGACACAATTTGATGGAAGCAAGGAGTAGTTTGAAATCGAATGTTTCTCCAATTCCTGAGCATCCAATTAGCAAATAAATAACTGCTTAAGTATAAATGTAGAAATTAAAATCACTCAAAAATTTAGGGTGAAGAAATACAATTGAATACCCTGTTTCTTTTTGAAATTGAAATATTACAGCTGTTTGGAAATAGTTAAAGCAATATTTTGACTGTGAATTGGTTTTGATTATTATTTTCCTTCTATCAGGAAAGGACCTCAGAAACAATATCTAATCCTCATTAAATAGCACATGAATAAGGACTGTTTACATATATATAATGCCAGATGCTTGAGAAAGCTAATATTTCCTTAATAGGAAAAACTTTGAGTTCTGAAAGGTCATTTAGATTGTTTTCCTGGGAGATTTTATGGCTGTTCTTCACCTGTTAACATTCTTAATTGATAATTCTTTTCATATTATGAATGAACAGTTTGCTCTAAGTATTGACTCATGTTAATGTTTACTTTGTAAAATATGCTTCTTACAGGATATATATAGTTGCTGGGAGAAACCCTGCTGACTCCAAGCAAAATGAAGTTCTTTCTATTGCTTTCAACCATTGGGTTCTGCTGGGCTCAGTATGCCCCTCATACCAAGCCTGGACGAACATCTATAGTCCACTTGTTTGAGTGGCGCTGGGATGACATTGCTCTTGAATGTGAGCGATACTTAGCTCCAAATGGATTTGGAGGAGTTCAGGTAAGTATTGTTTGTAGTATAAATGGCAGAGTTTGTAGTGCCTATAATAAATGGCATTATAATTTGTACCTGTGAAGCTAAGGAAATTTTTGACTTTACACATAAATACTCTAAAGAAGAGTGTTTATGTATAAATTGATAAATGTGTGAGGAAGGAAAAATTCAGAACTGTTGGCAACTTTATGTTTTGTTTTTGGTATGCTTTCTGTTCAGCAGGACATTTACAATGTGCAGTTAATATCTTTAAGCGGTTGTAAAGAAACATATATATTTGCGTATGCAAAGAATCAAATAATTTTAGATTATCAGTTAGTTTCTAGCACATCAAAAATACAAAGTAAGCTCTAATTTAACCCTTAGTAAGGTTTTTTTATTTGTAGATCTCTCCACCCTCTGAAAATATTGTAGTTAATGACCCTCCAAGACCTTGGTGGGAAAGATACCAGCCAATTAGCTACAAAATATGTACAAGATCTGGAAATGAAGATGCCTTCAGGGATATGGTGACCAGATGTAACAATGTTGGTGTAAGTGAATTAAAATTTCATTAAAAAATGTTATGTAGGAAATCAATGTCTCTTTTCTGCTTCTTGTGCCTCTTAAACAGAAAAGTTTCCATAGTTTTTAAAGTTTGTATTTCACTTCATCTTTTAGCTATAAATCAAAATTAACTATTGTACCATGTTCAACATTTGTAAACCTTTTTATATTTGTCATTTGTCAGTTAAAGAATATTAAGCTAAATTTGAAAGTTGAATGTACTTACGGAGAAAATTATAAAAGTTAATCCCTACAATTATAAACATTTCTTGGCAATGGTTCACTAGTTAGTAATTGTATATTCCACTTATAATATTTATTGTCACTTTATTTTACCTGGGTCTCCACCTATAATTCATTGATCTTTTTCCTTATAGTTTTCTTACTGTTAAATGTGTATTTTCTGTCTCTGATGAGAAGCATAATAAAAGACATTTATCTACCTTTGTCTCTTCAGATGCTAAGTAGGGAATAGAGATTGGCTGCTGCTCCCTCAGGGTGACCCAGTGAAATTTCAGAATACAATGATTTCTCTTGTTTCAACTGATTCTTATCACCCAAGAGAAGGCTCTTTGAATCTCTTCATAGTTATGGAACTTTCTGGTTCTTTCAGTTTATCATATTTCTAAACATATACCAAAGGGGCTAGGTCTTCCCTTCTTACTATTTGCCTTCCACATATACCTTTGGTCTTAAAGAACATTTGTTATGGAATAACCAAGAAATATTTTGGAATTTTATTTATATATTATAAAATTTAATCACTAGTATTTTATTTCTAACTCTCTGTAAGTCAAACTGAAACAGAAGTTTTGCTTTTCAGGTCCGTATTTACGTGGATGCTGTTATTAATCATATGTGTGGAAGTGGTGCAAGGGCAGGAACAAGCAGTACTTGTGGAAGTTACTTCAACCCCGGAAACAGGGAATTTCCAGCAGTCCCATTCTCTGGTTGGGATTTCAATGATGGTAAATGTAAAACTGGAAGTGGAGAAATTGAGAGCTATAATGATCCTTATCAGGTAATTTCTGTTAAAAAAATAATAGTGATCTGACTAAAGCCTTGCCCATATGTTTAATTATCTCTTGCTGTTAGGTGCCACAGACTCACAGTGACTCTACATCCAATAGAACAAAACACTGCCTGGTCCCGA
Source organism: Orycteropus afer afer (assembly GCF_000298275.1). Taxonomy (NCBI): domain Eukaryota; kingdom Metazoa; phylum Chordata; class Mammalia; order Tubulidentata; family Orycteropodidae; genus Orycteropus; species Orycteropus afer. Next base: position 2,271,620 of record NW_006921888.1, read on the forward strand.
GCCATCTTCACAATCATGATATTTTTGAGTCCATTGTTGCAGCCACTGTGTCAATTCATCATGTTGAGCGTCTTCCTCTTTTTCATTGACCCTATACTTCACCAACCATTCTCTTTCTCCAGGGACCGGACCCTCCCCATAAAATGTCCAAAATAGATGAAGTCGCTCCATCCTAGTTTCTAAGGAACTAACTGGCTGTACTTCTTCTAAGATAAATGTGTTTGGTCTTCTGGAAGTCATGGTATATTCAATATTCTCTGTCAGTCCCACAATTTAAATGCATCAATTCCTCTTAGGTCTTCCTTATTCATTGTCCAGCTTTCACATGCATATGAGGTGATTGACAAAAACCATGTCTTGGGTCATGTGCACCTTCATCTTCAAAGGGATATTTTTGCACCTTAGCACTTTACAGAGGTCTTTTGCAGCAGGTTTGTCTAATGCCACATGTAGTTTGATTTCTTGACTGCTTCTTCCATGGGCGTTGATTGTGGATACAAGTTAAATGAAATAATTGGCAACTTCAATCTTTTCTCCATTTATCATGATGTTGCTTATTGGTCCAACTGTGAAGATTTTTGTTTTCTTTATGTTGAGATGTAATCCATACTAAAAGCTTTTGGTTTTCATTAGTAAGTGCTTCAAGTCCTCTTAGCTTTCAGCAAGTGTGGTAGTATCTTCTGCATAAAGCAAGTTATTAATGGGTCTTCCTCCAGTACTGATGCTGCCTTCTTCAGCATATAGTCCAGCTTCTTGGAATATTTGCACAGCATACAGACTGGATAGGTATGGTGAAAGGGCACAACCTTGATGCACAACTTCCCTGATTGTAAGCCGTGCAGTATCCCCTTGTTCTGTTGGAAAGACTGCTTCTTGGTCTATGTACCATTTCTGCATGAGTACAATTAAGTGTTTTTAATTGCATTCATATAGCTTATTGAATTCTATTTTAAATAGACTTAAAATCTCTAGGTAAACAGAAGGATTCCAGATCTTACTGATTAAAAAAGAAAGAAATTCAAATCATTAAAATAATTCTAGTCAGTTAAATAGCTCTTCCTCTTTATTTCTCACATGATCAAATTTTATGTTAAATAATATTTCAAAGATATGCAAAGAAGATGTTTTAGAAATATCTATTGATCATAAAATGAATGAAGAAAAAATCAAATGTATTCTTAGATAAATGATGGTTTTTTATATATCAATCACAATGTTTTTGTCTTAACAGGTCAGAGATTGTCGTCTGGTTGGTCTACTCGATCTGGCACTAGAGAAAGACTATGTGCGTTCCAAGGTTGCGGACTATCTGAACCACCTTATCGACATTGGTGTGGCAGGATTCAGAATTGATGCTTCCAAGCACATGTGGCCTGGAGACATGAAGGCAGTTTTGGATAAGTTGCATAATCTAAACACAAACTGGTTCTCTGCAGGAAGTAAACCTTTCATTTACCAGGAGGTACATCAATACATATATGAGCATATAAAAGACTATAATTTCATTCATTAGAAAAAAGAGGACAGATTTAATTAAATATTTTTTATAGGTTAATGACCGGGTTATTTATGTAGAACAGAATTTTTTTTTCTTCAACCTTCTTTTGTTCAGAGATAGTACATCTAATTGTTTCTCATAGTCAGTTGTATATTGGAAGTGCAGAGAATTTATTTAGACTGCAAAATTTACTACTGTTTTGTTTACCATTTTTACCAGAGACTACATGCCAGACAGAAAATAATATAGTTCTTACCTGGAGCTAGTCTATCAGAGTCTGACTCTTGGCTATTAGGTTATTATCTGTATGGATTTGAGAAAGCTGATTATCTTCTCTGAGAAACAATTCTTACATAGGGCAAAATCTAAAGATAATGGTTACATCTTAGTTTTTTTTTTTTTTTGCAGAATTAAATTAGTTAATATTATCAACCACTTAGAAATGTTGCTGAGCAGGTAGTGTTAGTTATTGTTATAAATTATATACAGGATTAAATTATATCAGCATTTTCACTACACAGCAGGCCTCCCTTGGCTTTATGTGTCTTTTAATAATGTAGTATACATTTTAGCTAAATAAATAAGAATTTTAGTACAAGGGAAACCATTTTGGGTGTTTCAAATGATATAGTTTAAACTCATTTTCTACGTGTCAATATATTGGCTGAAATACTTTACAGTTCTTATGTTAAATGATATATAGATATTTTTTCCTATATGTCTACTAGGTAATTGATCTGGGTGGTGAGGCAATTAAAAGCAGTGAGTACTTTGGCAATGGCCGTGTGACAGAATTCAAGTATGGTGCAAAACTGGGCACAGTTCTGCGCAAGTGGAATGGCGAGAAGATGGCTTACTTAAAGTAAATATAATGATTTGTTATTTGAATTATTTCACAGGTCTTTTAGACATATTTTCTCAATATGAATTATCTTCTTAGATGTTCATTTAATTTAGAAAACTGTCAATGGCTCAAATAATAGTTATAATTATTATAAATTCCCAAACTATTATAAATTCCCAAACTCCAGTTGGTGGTTGTTATTATGCCAATCACAAGAAACTATGTCTAGAAAACAAGAACATAACCTAGTGATTTTGCTCTGTGTCTGTTGTGATTATATTAGCCTTGGTTAATTTTCTATTATGATAAAGTTATCATTAAAATGATTCTAAAATTTTAAAAACTGCCATACTATGACATTTACATATGTGAATTAGTTATTGTGAAACATTAAAATGTATATAAGATTACCATATTGAGCCTTATTTGCACCTTCCTTGCCCTTCTTTATAATGTGATATGAATGTTGACCCTTCTGAAGTCCATCTAAATTACAATAAATTGCAATCCATAAAAGAATCTTTCTATAACAACATCTTCTACCTGTTATATGAATATTACAAGAAACCCATATGCACACACATACGCACACAGATAAATGTATTTGTGGAGAGTACTTTTTTGCCTATGCAATTATTATACAGCACCTAATCCTGTAGAATGACCACTTAATTGGAGAGAGAACTTAATATGAGGCTACTATGCAAAAAAGAGGAGATCTGGTAGCATATTGCCTAAGGCATTTTACTGCTAACCAGAAGGCTGGTGGTTCAAATCTACCAGCCACTTCTTGCAAGGAAGGTTGGACAATCTACTTCCATAGTGATACTGTCAGAAAGCCAAGGAGGGGTTGCTAAGAGTTGGGTCCGATTCCATGGCACATAACAACAAACATGCAAAAAAGACATACACACTTAGGTTA